>NW_023604861.1:25221067-25821067 GCF_014898055.3 Talpa occidentalis
AAACCTCTTTATACCCTAATTTTCCTTCTTTTCTACACTCGTGTCTCTAAGAATGTTCCTTCTCAGATTCAAAAGATCATAGTTTTCCACTTGACCTCTTGATACCCAAACACTTTAAATTTCTCAATTATCACTTCTTGATTACATTTTCAAACCTGCCCTTTCAAAATGCCTCTTCTCTGCTCACAAACAAGCTTAGCTTTTTGGACCCTAGAAGAAAAAAAGCTCAACTTTCCTCTAACTCTGCTTTCCTTTCAGCTAAATACCCTTCTGCCTTTTAGCAATTTAGCCCCTTTTCAGCTCATTTCTAGCCCCATCAGTCATCTGAAAATGTAGATCTTAAACTTTCAATGATTTCTTTTTCTGACCCTTCCACCTCTGTCATATTATTACAGAAAGAGATTTGAACATTGGGCACAATCACCTTTCGGCTACATATTTTTTCATTAAAGTAGCTTTATTAAAGCTTTATTAATTTAAATACATAAAATTCAACATCTCAAATGTACAAGTCTCTGAGTATTGAGAAATGCTGGCAGTCATGTAAACATGATCATATCATGAATCAGGACACTTTCATCACCCCCCTCAGTTCTCTGTGTCATTCGTTTTACCTATTCTAAAATGTCCCATAAATGGAAGCACATATTATGTAGTCTTTTGTCTCTGCTTTCTTTCATTCAACATATTTTCAAAAAGATTTATCATCCATGTTGTTGCAAGCATGAGTAGCTTGCTTTTTATTGCTTAATAGTATTCCATGGTATGTATATTCCAAAATTTATACTTTCATTCACTAGCTGATGCACATTTGGGTTGTTTTCAGTTTGAGGCCTTTATATATAAAGCTGCTATAGACATCCACATACAAGTTATTTGTGGACATATATTTTATTTCTTTTGGGGACATAACTAGAAATAGTGTTGCTGCATCATATATATAAAGCATCTTTTCTTTTGCTGATTGGGCACAAGTTCCTTTTTTGTGTATGTGTGAAATGTCTATTAAAACTCTTAGTTATTTTTTTAATCCAGAAATTTTCCTTCTTTCTAAGCTGTAAGAGCTCTATTTCTAAGTCCTTTATTAGATATATGTTTGGCAAAGATATACTCCAAGTCTGTGACTTGTCTTTTCCTTTCTTCTCAAGGAGTAAAACTCTCTTATTTTTTTTTTTTTTAAAGATTTATTTATTTATTTATGCAAGCACTGGGTACAGTCAGAAGCGCGGGAGGGTGAGAGAATTCACCAGAGCCAGAGCGGGGAGCAGAACAGGCAGAGTGAGGAAATACATTGCTGAGGGGAGCAGCGGGCGGCAGGAGAGGTCTGCGTGCCATGTGGGACCCTCGCTGGCGGCCAGGGATCGAACCGGCGCTGCAGAGGCTGCTGGCAGCTTCACAGCCCAGCGCTCAACCACTGCGCCACCAGGGGAGGCCCTAAAACTCTCTTATTTTTATGAAGACCAATTTAACAAGTTTTTTCTTTATGATTCATGCTCCTTGTGTCCTATTTATGCAATCTCAATTAACCCAAGGTTACAATGATTTTGTTTTTTCTAGTTTTAGCTTTTACATTTAGATCTTTGCATACAAATTAATTTTTGTGTTTTTTGTGTTAAATTTTAGGTTTTTGCATATGGATATGAAAATGTTTCAGCACAGTGTTGAAAAGATTTTAATTCTTTATTGAATTATCCTAGCATTTTTTTCTGTCCAGAAAATTGTTCTGGATATTCTGGGCTTTCTGAATTTCCATGTAAATTCTAGGTTAGCTAATTAATTTCTACAAAACCAACACTTTTAGGCTTTCTATCAGCATTGCATTGAATCTATTAATCAGACTGGGAACTACTGATACTTGCGCAATAGTATTTTAATTTATGAACACAGTATGTCTCTCCACTTAATTCAACCTGTCTTACTTTTTTTCAGCAATACTTATTTTCAATGTATGGTTCTGTATTTGCTTTATATTTTGTTAATTTCATTTTTATTTAATATTTTGAAGCTAAAAAACTTTTAATTTTTATTTTTCAAGCTAATTTTGCTAGTATGTACAAGTAAATTGACTTTTTTTTCATAATGAACTTCTATCCTGCAATCTTGCTAAGATTATTTATTATTTTAGTAGCGTGTTTTTAAATTCCATCTATGACATTCTAAGAAAACAACCTTCTTCAGCCTTAATTTCCTCAGTGAAAAAAAATGTATTTGTGAGAAATAAAATTTGAGAATAAAATTAACTAAAGAAGGAAAAAAACCTCAAAAATTTTAGCAGTGTCTCACCCACAGAAAATAGCACTTACTAAAACCCTTAATTTCAGAGTTCTTACTATGAGCAATGTGGACCTGTCCCAAATCTTTAATTCTAGGCCTCATCTTCCTCCTGACTTGAGAATATTATTCCCATTTATCCACTATATTTTTACACATGAATGGTATTGTAGAACTTCAAGTAAAAGACCTAAATCAAAACCATAATTCACCCACGAATCACTTAATCACTTCTGCTTTCTTAAAGTCCTATTTCTGATAATGAAATCCTTGTCATCTCAACTATTCAAAACATTTTGTAGGATCATTGATAACTCTCCAAGACACTTTCAAATTTAGTCAGTCACTGAATCCTATAATAACCACAATAGTTAATTTTTCATGTTTGCTATAGGACAAACACATCAAATACCCATTTAATCCCACAATTGTGTCAAGTTACAATTATTATCATTTTTTAATAGATGAGAAAACTGAGAAGTAACAGTTAATAACTTCTCCAAAGTCATGTACCTAGTAACAAAAGAACCAGCATCAGAGCCCAGGCAATCTACTACCAGAAACTGTATTCTTAAACATATATTGCCTCTAACACGTGTAGACTCTAAGATCTACTCAATTGTGGTAATAATGCGATTGGATACCATTAGATGATATTTGGGGAAATTCAGGGAATATCTAAATGCTCTATTAAAACAAGCCTACTTCATCATGATGTTCTTGAAGAAGAGATGCAAAGGGGCCAGGAGCAATTGCTCATGATATTAGCTGAGTAGATAGTAAAAACCTCAATTCAGAAGTCTCTGGTTAATGAGGATGGAGAATGTGATAGGATTAAGGTTAAACCCCAATCCCATCTGCACACTGGCTGGCTCCTGGAGACTAAATACTGTAGAGTCCATGTACTGCAGAGAACTAAAAAGAGGTGCAAGATGCAACCCTGTTTTTCCAATTACAGGAAAAGAGGAAATGGAAGGGCAAGCTGTATTCATGATTGTGTTTTTTTAACGAGAGACCACCCAACTGGAAACATGACCAAAAGTATGTCTTGGCATATGATCCAAACATATCAGAAATTTATTTTCTCTGGGAAGGGGGGATGAATAGAGAGCAGGGTAGAAATACCTCTACCACTCACCACCCACAGTTGTATTTCTAAACCCAATTTTCCCATTTACACATTGCTATCATACCAATTGCGGCCATTATTACCTCTTACCTAGACTTTAGGCACTCCTATTAAGGGTGTTTTGAAATACTCTGATAAATATAAATATATACAACTATGAAATTAATTATATAAAATGAGATTTTTTGATGTTGCCTCTCATTGCTCACTGAAGCTCTTTATTGTGACATTCCAGGCCTATCAAAATATGAAACTATCTTTACCTATTTGTATGCTCCAGATCAGTGGACTAAATTATCTGCTATTTCCTGACAACACTTTTTCCCCCCTCCTAGATCCAGGTTTATGAAGTTTTTACATGAAAATCTATGATAGATGTGTATGTGTTTGTGTGTGTGTATCAGAATCCATACTTGAAATGTTTGCTTCATATACCACATCCTCTAAAAGGTCATACCCAATTCTCCTTTAAACTATGCTCTTGTCATAGTCCAAACTCCACCAAAGAGAAATCTGAGCACAACTTACATATTCTTCTCCACAATATTCTCTGAAACTGTGGAGAGAGATTTGCCTTTTGCTTTTTGATATACATAGTAAAGTGCAGAGTTCATAGTACAATGAAAGTTCATTTGCAATAAAAGGAAATAAGACAAGTAATGCTAAACATTTGGAACTGACAGGAAGGAAACCTTTGTTCATCCCCACATTCATGAATTATGGGAAGCAGAGAACAGTTCATAAACATGGGCTAAGGAGACTCAATTTTTATAGGGCATAGGCCATCATAGCAACTAACTTTCATTAAGTTCTCTTATAAAATGGTGAAGGAGAATGAGCTTAACTAAATGGAATTTTACTTTATATACAACAATGTAGGTACAAATATATAACATCTACCAGATGTATGTTCAATTAAAAATACAAGCGTTTATAAAATTAAATTTTAGCTTTTATAAATAAAATTCATTTAAAAAAGTTAAGATACCTTTTTTCAAAGTTCAATCCAAATGAACCCTGAGGATTATTGCTATTCTTTTTATTGAAAAGCTCGAGGCATTTAACATTGCTCAAGTGCTATCATCACAGATGTATGTATGGTCTAAGGAGCCATAAACTTACTTTATACCTTACAATTTGTAAATGTACAACTGCCTAAAATTCACGGCATGAAAAATGGTACATAAGCCTACAGAAAAGCAATCAGAAGTAATACATTTCTTGTAAGTGTGTTACTAATACTTAGGGAAGTTACTGGAAGGGGTTGAGGCTGTAATGAAAAGAGGAGTAATAATTATATTATATATGGAGCCTATATCACACACTTGTATACAGCAGGTAGCAACATGGGAAAATGGCTAAGAAATTGTTTAGTTTTGAAACATTCAGTTCATAGTTTCAATTTTCAAAAACAAAAGATCAGCACTTTAAAGAATTTACTAGTGTTACTACTTTTCTCTCCCCTCAGATTTTATTGACTTGCTAAGCATTTACATAATTACATAATTTGGGGAGCACAGCTTCACATCTCCATGTGTGTACAAGTACTATTTTGGGCTAAAACAAAAATCTTTGTTTACTATATGCAATGATTGAATTTCACAACACACATTTCTCATTTAAACATCTGGTGACACTTATTTCTGGATCAAATGCACTGTTTAACCAGTGTCAAAAGAAGACAAACAAGTAAGAATAGATATGTTTTATGGCACTAACACACAGAACATCCCATTCTCAAAAATGACTGGCTATTAATACCTTGATTTTCTTTTAAACTACTTTAAAAACTATTTCAAAACTAGTATTCTTTTGTCATTCACATGAGTTGCTTTATAGATTTACAGATGGAGAGTCTAATCTGACTAGAATGGCCTGGGCGCACTCTTGTCTGGAAGCAGGAAGATATATTCTTTGGGACATTTCTCACCTCTGTAATTCTGAATAAGAAGCATTTTAGAAATGATAATTACATTGAGAATAGCTATGAATAATCTAGCATAACTATGAATAATCTAGTTAACAGTGAATTAAAGAAAACACTTTAATCTAATAATAGGTTGATATTAAATTTGGCTGTCTGAGGATGCATTAACTCATTTCCTACTTTTTATAAGTATACAGATAGACTTTTCATTTATACAATGAATACTCATTACCTTGAAGTTTTAAAACACACTTTACTTAAAAAGTACATGGATAGGGCCTCCCCTGGTGGCGCAGACGGTTGAGTGCCGTGCTGTGAAGCTGTCCGCAGCCTCTGAAGCGCCGGTTCGATCCCGGCTGGCCAGTGAGGGTCCCACAGGAACAGCAGACCTCTCCTGTGGCGCCTGCTGCTCCCCTCAGCAGTGTATTTCATCAGTCTGCCTATTCTGTTTCCCACACTGTCTCTGGTGAATCCTCTCACCCTCCCATGCATCTGGCCTGTACCCCGGTTCCTATATAAATAAAAAGTACATGGATATAGGTTTAACAACTTATTAAAAAATGCAAGGTAAATCCTAACAGTATATACTAAAAACAAAATAAATCCTAGGTTGAGGAAAGAGCTATCCTTTAGAGAGCTTTGTAACAGTGAAGATTATTCATCTACATGAAATAGTTTTACCAGATCTACTTAGAGACAGCTCCTAACCATTGATCTTTATGGTTGTGAAAAGAGAACATAGGTATGTCTTACTTAAAAAATTAACTAATTGAATGCTGACAGTTAATAACAGGTAACATTTATTCAGAACTTAAAATTGCATAAAAATTTCATTGAATTTGAATTCTACCAAACATTCAGAAACGAATTAGTGCCTATCCTTCACAAACTCTTCCAAAAAATTGAGAAGGAAGGATAATACCAAATACGTCCTATGAAGCCAACATTACATTTATACCAAAACCGAACAAGGACAACACAAAAAAAGAAAACTACAGGCCAATCTCCCTAATGAACACTGATGCAAAAATCCTCAATAAAATTTTAGCTATCAGAATCCAACAATGTATCCATAAGATAATTCACCACGACCAAGTAGGATTCATTCCAGGGACACAAGGATGGTTCAACATCCGAAAATCAATCAACATTATCCAACACAGCAACAAAAAGAAATATAAAAACCATATGATAGTATCAATAGATGCCGAGAAAGCTTTCGACGAAGTGCAACATCCATTCATGATAAAAGCCCTTGAAATTCCTGGGATACAAGGAACATACCTCAACACCATAAAGGCCATATATGACAAACCAACAGCCAGTATCATTCTCAATGGCGAAAAGCTGAAAGCATTCCCATTAAGATCTGGGACAAGACAAGGATGTCCACTCTCACCACTGCTTTTCAATATAATACTGGAAGTCCTAGCCAGAGCAATAAGACAAGAGAAAGACATACAAGGAATCCAAATAGGAAAAGAAGAAGTCAAACTATCACTATTTGCAGATGATATGATAATATACATAAAGAACTCCAAAAACTCCACAGAAAAACTAATTCAACTAATCAACCAGTTCAGTAAAGTGGCAGGATACAAAATCAACACACACAAATCAGTAGCCTTCCTATATACCAACAATAAATCTGAAGAAGAAGAAATAAAAAAAAAAACTCTTTTACTATCAAAACAAAAAAAATCAAATATTTGGGAATAAATCTAACAAAAGAGGTAAAGGACCTATACAAAGAAAACTATAAAACACTGTTAAAAGAAATAGAAGACACAAAGAAATGTAAAGACATCCCCTGCTCATGGATTGGAAGAATAAACATTATTAAAATGGCCATCCTACCAAAAGCAATATATAGATTCAATGCAATTCCAATAAAAATTTCAATGTCATTCTTCAAAGAAATAGAATAATTATTGATGAAATTCATATGGAACCACAAAAAACCCCAAATAGCCAAAGCTCTCCTGAAAAAAAAAAGAAGGGAATGGAGGCATCACACTCCCAGACTTTAAACTTTACTACAAAGCCATAATCATCAAAACTGCATGGTATTGGAACAAGAACAGACACACAGACCAATGGAATCGAATAGAAAATCCAGAAATAAACCCACAGATTGATGGTCAACTAATCTTTGACAAAGGAGCAAAGAATATACATTGGAGTAAAGAAAGTTTGTTCAATAAATGGTGCTGGGAAAACTGGGTCGCTACATGCAAAAGAATGAAGCTTGACCACTACCTAACACCATACACAAAAATCAACTCAAAATGGATTAAAGAACTAGACATAAGACCTGAAACCATAAAATACATAGAAGGAAATATAGGCGAAACACTACGTGATATGCACATCAAAGACATCTTTACAGACACATCACCCAAAGAGGTGATAATGAAGGCAAAGATCAACAGCTGGGACTACATCAAATTAAAGAGCTTCTGCACAGCAAAAGAGACAATAACAAAAACAAAGAGCAACCCCACCGACTGGGAGAAAATTTTTGCACACAACACTAATGATACCCAAGGACTGATCACAAAAATCTACAAAGAGCTGATGAGACTCAACAAAAACAAAGAAAATAATCCAGTCAAAAAATGGGCAGAAGAGCTAAAAAGAAATTTCTCTGAAGAGGAAATGCAAATGGCCAACAGGCATATGAAAAAATGTTCAACATCACTTGTCATCAGGGAAATGCAAATCAAAACTACAATGAGATACCATCTCACACCAGTGAGAATGGCACATACTAAAAAAACTAGCAACAACAAATGTTGGCAAGGTTGTGGAGAAAAAAGAACTCTTCTGCACTGTTGGTGGGAGTACAAACTGGTCCAACCACTATGGAGAGCTGTGTGGAGATTTCTGGACCTACTGAACATAGAGCTTCCATATGATCCAGCAATTCCACTCCTAGGTATTTACCCAAAGGACACAGAAACATCAATTCCAAAGAGCACCTGCACCCCTATGTTTATAGCAGCACTATTTACAATAGCTAAGATTTGGAAACAACCCAAATACCCAAAAATAGATGACTGGATCAAGAAGATGTAGTACATGGGCCTCCCCGGTGGCGCAGCGGTTGAGCGCTGGGTTGCGAGGCTGCCCGCTGCCTCTGCGGCGCCGGTTCGATTCCCGGCTGTTCCTGGCCACCGGAGGAGGGTCCCACATGGCGCGCAGACCTCTCCTGCCGCCCGCTGCTCCCCTCAGCAGTGTACTTCGGTCCTTCTGCCTGCTCTGCTCCCCGCTCTGGCTCTGGTGAATTCTCTCACCCTCCCGCGCTTCTGACTGTACCCAGTGCATGTACGAACAAACAAACAAATAAATAAATAAAAAAAACATGCCTCTATTAAAAAAAAAAAAAAAAAAAAAAAGAAGATGTAGTACATATACACCATGGAATATTACTCAGCATTCAAAAAAGATAAACACATGCAATTTGCAGCAACATGGATGGCGCTGGAAGGGATCATGCTTAGCGAAATAAGCCAGAAAAAAAAAAGAAAAATAGCGGATGGTCTCACTGATAGCAGGAATCTAGAAAACTTAAATAAGGGACCAGGAAAAAGAATAACTATAAGAAAGAAAATATCTAAATCAACAAATAACTATGAACAAGAGACACTCTATGGGGGGTTGGTGGTGGGGAAAGGAGGGCTTGGGGTAAAAATAAGGGGGTTGTAATTGTATGGGGAATATAAAAATAAAATTTAAATTAAAACAAAGCAAAACAAACAAACAAACAACAAAAAAAAACCCTTATACAATGCTCTCAAAGGCCTGGACTCTGAACATTTAAAAAAAAAAATTTCATTGCATTTTGTGAAGATGTAAACAATATATTGGTCATGCGTCTTTCATTTACAGTAACTTTTTTAATGACTAAAATAAAGACTACCTTCACATATAATAGTAATCATTTCTACAAAAGAAGAAACGAAATGATTACCTATCTATCATATATCACAGAAATATACAGGTTACATAAAAACATTTTATTAAGGCCAGGAAAGTATAAAAGTTTGCTGAAGGAAAAAAGTACAAAAAAAAAAAAAAAACCATGAAATAGTCATTATATTATTAAAGTACTTAAGATCTTAAAGAATTTCAAATATAACACAATAAAAAATTTAACTGCTTAGAGAAAAAAGTAATGAGATGGTCCAGATTTTTATACTGTCTGTTAAAAATGTCCAATTCTGTTTCTCTAACCCATACTGTCACTATCAAGATGTCTTAAGAGGTTATTAAAAGTCATCATGACTTTTAATTCATAATAAATATACATCATACATTAAATGGACAAAGTCTAGAATCTTTAAGGTACCATTTATTCAAAAGCTAGTAATTAGCTAAAAGTCAAATTAGTAGGTTGAAAAGGTAAGCCAACCTTATAGAATTTTAATAACTCCTAAAATTAGCTGACACCAGAAACATTTTATTATTTTTTTTTAAAGGTTTATTTATTATTTATGCACACAAGAGCTGGGGTACAGGCCAGAGGATTCACCAGAGACAGAGTGGGGTACAGAACAGGCAGATTGACCAAATTACACTGCTGAGGGAAGCAGTGGGTGGGTCTGGAGAGGTCTGCTGTGCCATGGGGGTATCTCACTGCCCGGGGATTGAACTCGTGCTGCAGTGGCTGCAGACAGCTTCATGGGTTGCATCTTAACCCTTTGTACCACTAGAGAGGCCCCAGAAACATTTTAGTTGGAAAATTTAAAAACAGAACGTTACTCCTACTAAATGAACTGAATAAATACTAACTCAAATGGCTGACACAAGGCATATATGTGGGTAGAATGGTGGTTACCCCCAAAACTCAAGTCCATGTCCTAATCCCTAGAACCCTGAATATTACCTTATTTGGAAAAGGTCTTTGCAAAGTTTGTTCAATAAATGGTGCTGGGAAAACTGGGTCACTACATGCAAAAGAATGAAGTTTGACTACTGCCTCACACCATGCACAAAAACCAACTTAAAATGGATTAAATAACTAGACATAAGACCTGAAACCATAAAATATATAGAAGGAAATATAGGCAAAACACTACATAACATACACGTCAGTAACATTTTTAAAGACACATCACCCAAAGCAGTGACAGTGAAGCCAAGATAAACAGCTGGGACTACACCAAATTAAAGAGCTTCTGTACAGCAAAAGAGACAGTAACCAAAACAAAGAGACAGCCCCACCAATTGGGAGAAAATTTTTGCACACAACACTAATGATAAAGCACTGATCACAAAAATCTACAAAGAGCTGATGAGACTCAATAAAAACAAAGTACATAATCTAGTCAAAAAATGGGCAGAAGTGGGCCTCCCCTGGTGGCGCAGGCGGTTGAGTACCACGCTGTGAAACTGTCCGCAGCTTCTGCAGCACCGGTTCGATCCCAGCTGGCCAGCGAGAGTCCCACATGGCGCGGCAGACCTCTCCTGTCACGCCTGCTGCTCCCCTCAGCAGTGTATTTCGTCAGTCTGCCTGTTCTGTTCCCCCTTCTGTCTCTGGTGAACCCTCTCACCCTCCAGTGGATCTGGCCTGTACCCCAGTTCTTGTATAAATAAATCTTTAAAAAAAAAAAAGGGCAGAAGAGCTAAAAAGAAACTTCTCCAAAGAGGAAATGCAAACGGCCAACAGGCATATGAAAAAATGTTCAACATCACTTGTAATCAGGGAAATGCAAATCAAAACTACAATGAGATACCATCTTACACCAGTGAGAATGGCACATACTAAAAAAACTAGCAACAACAAATGTTGGGTAAGGATGTGGAGAAAAAGGAACTCTCCTGCACTGCTGGTGGGAGTGCAAACTGGTCCATCCACTATGGAGAGCTGGAAAAAGTCTTTGCAGATGTGATTAAGTTAATAACTATTCTGAGAGGAAGAGCCTGTCCTGGCTTATTTGTGGCAGGCCTTAAATGCAATCACACATATCCTAAGAGAAACAAAGGAGGTGGTCATGTGAAGACAGAGACAGAGTGAAGTGATGTGTCCACAAGTCAAGGAAGAAAGAAAATGCTTAGAGCTCCAAGAAGATGGAAAAAGCAAGGGACAGACTGTCCCTAGATCCTTTAGAAAGTGTATGGCTCCTGCAGATATTGTGGTTTCAGACTTCTGGCCTTCAAAACTGTGAGAGAATATATTTCTATTGTTCTAAGTCACCAAGCTTGTGGTACTTTAAATGGCAAATGCAGGAGAATAAATTAATTTGGTATCATTCTGAATTTTGTTTTTAATATATATTGAAGAGCAAAATTATACCTGTTGATGTTATTTAATATCGCACATATTGTGCTTCCTATCACATATCACATTGCTATCATATTGTGTGACAGAATGAACAAGTGAAATGGGAACAAAGAAACATAACTATGTCTAGTTTTGCTCCTAACAACAGTATAACAGAGGGCAAATCATATAACTTCCCTAGATTTCTTTTTTTTTTTTAAGATTTATTTCTTTATTTGCAAAGTAAATACATTTTCAGTGATCTTTAGATTTTGCCCAATTCTAAGCTTTTGGGAACTTTTAGTGTCAAAAATAATATGGGAGAAACTAAATATTATAATAAAGAATATCACAATAGTAACAATGGAGAGGTCGGTCCACTGACATCTGACAGAAGATTCTGAAGATTCATAAATTTGTAAAAGGTAATTACAATTTACAAATTACCATCGAGTTGGCAAAATATAAAATTCTCCACAAAGTCATTAGCTTCTCCAGACACTCATGTAACCACAGTTTTATGTCCAGAAATGTCTGAGGCTCCGTGTACTACAACAGAAGCAAAGTCTGAATAATTTTTAGAAACTGAACTACTACCTACTACATTGACATTAAAAACTTAATGTTAGGCATAGTAAGAGATCAACAAATATAAGCTCTATTATCTGGGATAAATCATAAATATATCTTCTATCAATAAAAGGGCCTGATAACCACAACTTTTTAAGATAATGTTAAGGGTTTATATAGTCACTAAACTTTTAAAAGCTGAGCTGATTTTTATTCAGCGGTATCCATATTTTTCTCTAAAGCATACACTTCCAATCAAACCTGTTTCCTTTTTACTGAAAGGACTTTTCATGATGACTGCAATACTGAAGTATAATTTAGGAGCAGTCTCTAAAACTGGAAGTAATGTTCATCTAAATATGCCTGCCAAGTTTAAAAATGTATTAGGAGTTAAATTGAAACATGTTGAAAATGACTCATTGTGGACCAGAATATACACTGTAGGAAATAAGAGCTCATTTACAAGTGGGAGAAATACACTCACACTTCATCTGTGGTAATTCTCTGGACTTTCCTTCCAGTAAACATCATATTTTAAAATTATTGTGGAAAATATCTTACTTTTAACTAAAGTATTTGTGAGCTGATTTAGTCAGCTGGCATTCCAATTTTTTTTTTACATATCTTTTTTTGGATGTGTGTGTATATA
This sequence comes from Talpa occidentalis, assembly GCF_014898055.3. Taxonomy (NCBI): domain Eukaryota; kingdom Metazoa; phylum Chordata; class Mammalia; order Eulipotyphla; family Talpidae; genus Talpa; species Talpa occidentalis. The sequence continues at coordinate 25,233,879 of NW_023604861.1, forward strand.
TATATATATATATATATATATATATTTACCAAATGTAAATCTATGAAAAATTTCCCCAAAGCAACAAAGCAGCCTATAAAGAAAGCTGCATGGACTGTCGTTCCTCCCTCCATCACCCTCCCTCACTCAATTTACATGCATAATAACCAACTGTGACTCTGTATTTCTGAGAAAGCATCCTTAAAAAAGTGCAGACATACAATAATATGCTTTCTTTCGTTTATAAACTTGACGGTATTGATAAGTCACCAGACCTCTTTCTCTGATTCTTACACTTGCGTACTGATTTTATCTACTCTCTTCATTTTTGAGGCAGTTGGTTAGACTTAGAAAGAAACCATGGAACCTCCTTGTTCTTATCCCCATCACCCCCACCATAAGGCATATAAGATAATGTGCCTGAACCTTGTTTTCAATACCAACACATTCTCACTAAGCTAATTAATGAGCCACACACTTACCTATATTTTTTAACATAACTTTAATAAGGCCTTAAGCTGGAATCAACAATTCTAGTTTGTTTAAATTTTTTGAGCTTTGTTTCCTTATTTCAGCATTTTATTGATCAGGAACTATATAGTAAACAATTCACTGCAGTAGTTGTTCCACATCCCTTTATCTAGAAACCCTCCCTACTCCCCAGTTCATGTTTTTAAATATGACCATGGATTCCAAGGAAGGGCAAGGTAGTGGGGTATCTGATAGCTAAAAAAAGGGTTCTTGAGCATATCTTCTTTGTGCAAACACTGTTATTACAGAAAAATTCAAAATGGTAAAATATTTTAAAACAATTATTAACAGACTAGTTCTTATAGAATAGTTTTAATCCTTCATTATTTTTGCCTTTACATCTTTTCCATCTTTAAACATCCCAAGTTATTTATTGATGTGAAAATAAGTTTTTCTGATCTAAGTTGTATTTTTTGCCTATATATGTACTGAGTTCATCAAACTTACTATTTTTGTTAGAAAAGGTCAGTTTTCTGCTATCTTAGTAATTTATATTTTCCAATTTTTACTTCTTTGTTGTCTGCTTTGTTATCTATGTTTTTTTACAAGGTCTGTGATTTCTTTCTCTTTTCTCCCCTCCTCTATAATACAAAGTATGTCATCTGCTTTCAGTTTAATTAATGGTTTCATTCATGACTTCAAGTGATATGTTTAAATATATATTTCTTGATAAAACTATTGATTCTTATGGAGTTTTAGAAAATTATAATTACACAATATTATATATACACTATTTCCTCTTACCATCAATTCTCTAATTTTAGTTGCAAGTTGCTATTTTTGCCTCTACTTATATGAAATTATTATTTTTATGCTGTAATTTCCCCATAACAATTATGATTACAATGTGTTTTGTAATCAGAATGACAATAGAATGTTCACTGCCAGTTCTTTTATCCCTTGATATCTCATTTCATGAGTACTTTGGTTCTTTCCTTGGTTGGTGAGATTACAATTTCAAGTAGACTTTTTAGGGAGGCCACATGGGTAACAGATTTCCCAAGGCCTAACTTGACTAGTACCTTCTCATCAGCCCGGATGTAAAAAAAAGTCTCCCCTTACATAATCACACTTCCCAAAGCACATTCTGCTTTGTCTCTTTCAAATAACTGTGAAATACTATTATAAGATAATCTGCAATTGTCTTTATTTTGTTTGTTTGTGTATTTTCTGATTTGTGCCTACTGTAGCGTGCTCTTGTCACACTTTCATTTTGGTATTGGTTACACTGTATCTACTAATATTCTTTGAAATTTCTGATATCATATTGAAACCTTCCTTAGTTTTCAACGGAGTTGACAGCTTCTTCCGCGTTTTACTATCCATATAAAAAGCACCTGGAGGATGTCACTAAAATGCTCTTATACAAAAAAAAAATCTTCATTTTTAGAAGTCCTCTATCAACTCAATATTTCAGAGTTCACTTAAAGACAAATTCCCCTTTAAACCATAGGTCACAGTTTCCTAACCTATGATTTTATGTAAAACTAGTCAATTTACAGTTACTCCCTTATTAATCACTGGTAATGAGTGGAAGGATAACAAGATGGGGCATGTGACAGGCACTCAATTCATTGAATTTATTAGTTAAATGTGAAATTTGAAAAGAATTACTCACTGGGTTCAGCATGGAGCCTAGTTTAATCAAGCAGATTCAACCAATGACTAATTGAAAATTAAGTAAAAAGCCAAAAACATTTAACCAGTAATGTCCGTTTTGGGTGATCTACTAATAGGTAGTTTTTAAAACTGCTTTCAGTTCATTAATAACTGTATTGTTATTAATTTTATGTATTTCCATAGGTAACAAAGATATTTTTAATCTTGATAAAATGCTTTACTGAAATTGAAAAATCTCCTATCACTGGTATTCTATACTAGAGGTAGAGAATTTACTACTAGTAAAAACCTCAAAAAAGAGAAGTAAAGTTGTTTGTCAAGACTTCATAGTTAACTAATGGTGGCTTCTGGTTTTCACCATTTCCTTTTCTAAATGTTCACTATCTGCTTAATAATCTGTTTTAGAATGTTCATAGTGAGTTGAATTCAAGCATAAAGTAGAAAGTTTATAGAATTCTTTCCTCTTCAACCTTTGAGGGAATAAGGACCTTTGCTTGTTTCCAGACTTCTGGTACTTGGTCTGGTAACAGTATTTGAACAAGATAACCAACATTTTCTCAACTTCCTTCAAACCTTAGGGTACCCGGGCATTAGTTTTAGAGAAAAGTTTGTAGACCCTTTGAGATTCCTGGCTAAGGCACAACAAGGGCATAGTGACAGACACTATTACTGCCATTTCCTTGCGGTACGTAGTTTACAAGGCTATTGTAGTGTTACCCAGACACATACTTAAGGAGAGGATACATCACGATTATTTCTGGGGTGTTATAGGAAGTATAAATTTACTGGCACTCTCTAAAATAGAGATCTTAATTACTAGGAAGAGAAGGTGGGGGCAAAGCAATATGTCTTCTAAAAACTATACATTCATGTGACTGAAATTCATGTAGATTTGGGAACCACTGAGGTAGTGAAATGAGGAAGAGTCCTGGGTACTCTTTTCAGCGTTCAAACCATCTTCACAATGGAAAATTTTAAGTCAAATGAAAATGGAAAACTTTAAACACTTGAAACTAATAAATATTTACTGAAAATTGCTTACAGCATAGGCACTAAGTAGAGGCTTTCTTAGAGAAGCAAACGATGGGCAAGAAAAAGTCTTTGATCTTAAAAACCTAATACTTCTGAGAGTGTATTATTATAAATAAATGAACAATAATAATATGATGCTGGAAAACAGAGAGAAGGGATGGAAAGCTAAGATTGTACAGAAGATGTGATCATTAAGTTCAGTCTTACCAAATGGATGGGCATCTAGCTAGTAGATAAATGTAAAGATGCATGAACAAAGGAAAAGAAAAGGCCATTCCTAGCAAAGTATATATATTCAGGGTTGAGAGAGAAAGCACCATACACTTAGAAAATGACAGGATTCAATTTGTCTCAAGCATATGGAGGAGAGCCAGAACAAAGATCTGAGTCTGGAAAGATAGGCAAGGAATCTTTTAATGACCTTAGCTGTTAAACTGTGCTGTCTGCATGCCGTTCAATTTGAATGACATGATCATATTTTTCAGTTTTAGAACAATTACCCTAGAAGAATGAGTTATGATAATAGAGGGGAGTAACTGAAAGCAGTGAGACAGTTTCGAGACTATCATAAATTGTTCAGGCAAAAGAAAACAAAGACTTGACAATAGCAGTGGCACCTGGGATGAAGATGAGGGAAACGATTAGATAAATTCAGAAATTAGAATCAACATGACATGGGCTTAGTTTAAGTATCATATGCCTTTCCTCACTATCCTTGCTTGAGCCTTCATTCTTCACCACAAGCTCGTTCACAGCAACCATCAAAACATATAATTGTAATACATTAATTATATATGTTTGCTTATTTTCTGTTCCCTCAATTACCTCTTAGCAGGGGCAATCTCCAATTTATTTACTAATGAATAACAGCACCTAGCACAGAGACTAGCACATAGTAAGTATCAAATATTTGTTGGCTAGATAGGTGGGAAGTGGGCTGAGGGGTAAAAAGTAGTTGTGAATCACCAGCTTTCACATTCAAGTTCCTGGGCAAGAGATGACGTTAGTCACCGTGCCAAACTATGGGAGGAAGAACAGGTCCAGGCAAGAGGATTTACTTGCGTAGAGAGAGAAGAATCAACCAATTAAGAGGTTATTGTACACACAATTACAAGACGACGTCAAGATGTAGTGAGAAGATGATGCAGGATGATGGCTACAGGAGTGAAGAAGATTTCAGAGATACTATGGGGGTAGAAAATATGAAATTTGACAAGTGATTATACATAGGAGTAACGGGAAAGGATTATTATAATGAAGGTTCAATTAAATAGCTTTAAATGGAGATATAGTTTATAAAGTAAAGCCAGTTGAAGTAACTCTCTGTTTTAGGAGGGGTGAATGTAGGAGGAAGCAGAGTTGTTTTTGAAAATACTGAGTTGTAAGTTCCAGATAAAAATGTCAATCAGCTAGCTGGAAATCTGGGTTTCTAAGACACAGAAAAAGCTATGGTCTGATATTAAAAATATTGTTATTCATTTCTCTCTTATATTATTTTTTATTGAGATAACGTTGGTTTACATCACTGTTTGTATATTAGAAATATAGGATTTCCCCCCTCCAGACATTGCTGCCAATGGGTACCTACCACTAAAGTACCCACAGTGCAATACCACAGTCCACTATGCTTCCTCCCCACTTTGTCCTGTCTCTCTCCCCCACTAGTTACCTCCATTCTATAGTTAGTTTTCAAAGGCTAGTTTTTTATCCGACTGTTTGGTTTCTTTACAGTCCATATATAAGTAACACCATCTGGTAATTGTTTTTTTCCTTCTGTATTAGACATTTCTTTTTTTTTAAATTTAATTAATTTTTATTTATTTTTGCATAGAAGAACTGGGGTGTAAGCCAGAGGTATTGGGTTGAGAGGATTCACCAGAGACAGAGTGGGGAGCAGAACAGGAAGACCCACCAAAACATACTGCCAAGGAGAGCAGCCAGCGAGACAGGAGCAGTCCCCTATGCCAAGTGGGCCAGCTCCCCATCAGGGGATCAAGCCCAGGCCAAGTGGTAATAGTGCCTAAAGACTCAACCCCTAGGCCATCAGGGAGGCCCAGGGTTAGTCATTTCTTAAAGCAACAGTTCAAGTTGTGTAGAAGGTGACATTTCAAAAGAAATATTACAAGAGATATGTATGAGACATGAGGATATATTAGAATTAAGATTTATCATTTACATATAATAAAAAGGATCGACTATCATGAAAACAAAATACGAAAAAATAAAAATTGAAGGAGACTAAAGAGGCCTTGATAACCAAAAGGAATATATGACTCTGGATTGCATCCTGTGTCAGAAAAACATTGTTATAAAGACAATATTGGGACAACTGACAAAATGAGTAAAAGTACTGCTATCATTGCTGTCTTGAAACTAATAAGCATACTGAGGTTATAGAAGAGAATATTCTTATTCCTAAGAAACAATGTGAAGAGATGTGTGAAGATATATCTCTCATATATATAAAATATATGAAGATATATAGAGTATTTGATCTATTGAAAGTGTTCAGAAAAAATGCTGTGTTTGTATGGGAGGAGAGGAGGAGAAGAATGACAAATGCTGCTAAATATTAAAAAGAGGTAAATACGGATAAAAGATATATGGGGGGTTTTACTACCATTCTTGTAGCTCTTGTGCACAAATAAAATTATTTGAAATAAAAAGCTTAAAAACAGAATCTGAAACATAATCAAACACTGGGGCATAGTCTTGATTTCTAAGAGAGTGACACTGAGATATGATGATTCAGAATTACTCAGGATTAAGGAGGGAAGAGCTTTTTATCAAGTAGGGAAACAGCATTTTTCTATACCAATTGTTTCATTTACAAAACAAAACATGGTGAGAATTCTAGTCCATATCTGTATAAAGATGTTCTGTCCCACAGGACTTCAGGTTAACATTTGTATCCATCCTTAAGTCTCCTGATATACAGTAAATATTTTTTGAAACCACTTCTTTAAGAAAAAAGACAGACAGAAAACAATATTAAATTACTCTGTGTTTGTGGTATTTTGACCTTCTACACAAAATTATTCAAAATTTGTTCTTTTTATCATTTTAGGATCATTTCTAGATGGTTCATTTTAGAACCAATGCTTTAAGCTCAATTATATACGCTCACTTATCCAAGAACTTAAGCTCAATTATATACGCTCACTTATTCCAAGAACGGTCAAAGGACACCCTAGTGGGACAAGAAATTTCTGGTCAGACTAATAACACCTAGTAAAGAAGAAGACAGATGATAGATAAACCCCATGTACTGTGATCTGAATATGGGTTTTTAGTATCAGTTCCTTTAAGAGCCTTTTATGTAGACAGAAAAGGAACAGATATTTTTCATCTCAGCAATGCATTTTTTAATGTTTTATATTACAACTTTATGTTACCACTATCACAAAGTCCTTACAGGGAAAGGATAGAATCACTTATAGCAATTCAGGAAGTAATATATTTAACTTGAGAAGTAATCCCAAGCAGACAAAAATATATCAGATTGAGCAGCAGCTTAAAAAGGGAAAAAATTTAGAAAAGTATGATTCTAGACTGTTTCAATGGAAACAAAGCAAACACATGGGAAAACAGAACACTGCAAAAATAAGAGAAATCAAGTAGCAAAAGATAATTTCACAAACTCTGGAAGACCCTTTAAGTGATCTATTAATGAGACTATCTTGTAAATTATCAAACAAGAAATACTCAAACTAAAAAAATTAACTTCAGAATTATAAATTTATTGTGTATTCTTTCATAAAGAAGCATGAGACAAGAGTAACTTAATATAGGACTGTAAATCAGGTATTTCTGCACTGAAATAGCAATTATAATGTGAATTATTCTATGTAATTAAGAAATCTAGGAATATGAATTATAAAATTATCAGATTCTATAAGTAAAAGTTTAAGTACAATATGTTACAACATTATAGCTTTTATTTCAAATCTCAACATTCCTTATTCCTTTAAGTTTATTTTGTAAATAGCCACAAACATTTACTTGCCTGCTGAAGATGCCACCAGCAGATTAAAAGATAATACAATGTAAGAGCAGAAAAAAAGGCAGAATAATGAAATGTTGAAATTGTTTTACTTTTGGGGATAAAGCACTAGATGGAAATTTAGGACAGTTGTCCTCTAAATCAATTTTAAACTAGCCCAGTATGACATAAATTACCATGACTCTGCTCTCCTTACCTACTTCCTTCTATTTGTTTTCTATAAGCAAAACTTGAGAAAATAGTCTTATTATTATCAGAGGAGTTGTAGGGATTGAAACATAATTTTAAGTAAGAGTCATTTAAAAATATTTAGACTAAAGAATATTCCAAATATATTTCAAAATACAGAATATAGTTTAAAATAAAACAAAACAACCATTACTAAAAAAAAAAAACCCATATAAAACACTATTAAAATTAATTCTGGTGGGCCTCAGTGGAGGCGCAAGGGGTTAAGCACAGCACTGTGAAGCTATCCACAGCCTCTGCAGCATGAGTTCATTCCCTGGTCAGCCAGGGAGCTACCCACATGGTGCAGCAGACCTCTCCTGTCTTGCCCGCTGCTCCCCTCCACAGTATATTTCAATATGCCTGTTCTGTTCCCCACTCTATCTCTGGGGAATCCTCTCACCCCCCTGGCTTGTATCCCAGTTCTTGTATGCATAAATCAATCTTTAAAGAAATTAATTCTGGTTATAAGTCTTTCTTCACTTTAGATTCATATATAGGCCTCTCATATTGGTTTCCATAGATATAATAATAGTGTATTCAGCTTATTCTACCAGTCACACTCACTGAGCTTAAAACTTTCTCCCTTTATGCAGAAAGAACCCATCAGAGTGTGTGCAGAGATCCAAAGCAACAGAACATAAAATAGTAACCCTTCATGTTCATGAAAGTTGGGTATCAGTTACTTCTTATTAAATTGTTGAGCTGAATTGGTACCAACACATAGGCCTTTTATATGCCTGAGAAAAGATCATTCTTTTGTAGAAAATTAAAAGTCCTTGAGTAAAGAGTCTTCATTCATGTTTGAAAGTGGCATGCTACTTCCTTATATTTCTCTTTATAATGACACAGGTTGTTTAATCATTACATGAGACATTTGATAAAGAAAAACTTCTAGCGTAAATGAAAAAGTTGAGACTATAATTATACCTGATTAGAAAATTGTGTAGGCATGTCTGAGGTTTTGTTTAAACATGATTCAGGGAAATCACAATCCATGCAAAGATTCAAACACATTTATTTATTCTGATTTTGATACAAAGAAGTCAAAATCACGTATTTGAGTATTAAAAACTCAAATCTCTGAAAAAGAAAACAAAAAACATTTTTCCTTGGGTTTTACGATATATAAAAAATACACATGGTAGTTCCAAGACATATATGAGTCCAAATATTCTAGGAAATCTACATTCAAATGAATTTCAGTGGATATTAAAAAAATCTACTGTGATTTTCCTGAAATAATAATCCTAAGTGCTAAATTTTTATTAAAAAAATACAGGAACCCAGGGCCTCCCCGGTGGCGCAGCGGTAGAGCGCTGGGTTGCGAAGCTGCCCGCAGCCTCTGCGGCGCCGGTTCGATTCCCGGCTGCTCCCCGGCCACCGGAGGAGGGTCCCACATGGTGCGCAGACCTCTCCTGCCACCCGCTGCTCCCCTCAGCAGTGTACTTCGGTCCTTCTGCCTGTTCTGCTCCCCGCTCTGGCTCTGGTGAATTCTCTCACCCTCCCGCGCTTCTGACTGTACCCAGTGCATGTATAAACAAAACAAATGAACAAACAAATAAATAAATAAATAAAACATGCCTCTATAAAAAAAAAAAAAAAAAAAAAAAAAATACAGGAACCCAAACAGCAAAGATTTAAAAAATAATCTCAAAAATAGCTTGGGGTCACCATTCCTTTGGCATGGTCACTTAACCGGTAGTAACACTTTGGAATTGTCACAGATAAATTCAAGATCAAAAGGGACTCCAAATTAAATTTTTAAACAACATTCCTGCTGAGTGTTTAGCCAGTTAATGCCTGAATACTTTTACTGATGAAGAATATATTAGGCATTAAAGCCCTATTAGAAAGTTTATTCTTTCGTGTACTATTTACCAGTGATCCCAATGCTTCTATTTTAGGTCTTAACAAGTGAAAAAGCCAATTTGTTGACAGAAGAAACCTTCAAATATTTGCAGACAGTTAAAATTCAGGATCAATAGGACGTTTTTTATTCTTTCCACAGTTTTGGTAATTTCCCATAAAACCTTGGGGTTAAAGCTCGAGAGTCTAGATCCTAGCAGGACTATATAGGTAAAGCAATCTCTGATCACATTCTAGATGTAACTTGTATTACTATAGGTTAATGTCTCCATATTGAAATCTTACAAGTTGTTTTCTCATTTCAATTCCAAATCTGTACCAACAGCATAAGTTTTCTGGACCCAAGTGTATGTTCTTGTATTTATTCATTAAATTTCATCGAGTTCTTTAATTCTATCAGAAAAGATATATTTGGGGGCCTCCCTGGTGGCGCAGGCGGTTGAGTGCCGCACTGTGAAGCTGTCTGCAGTCTCTGCAGTGTGGGTTAGATTCTGGCCAGTTGGCGAGAATCTCACATGGCAAAGCAGACCTCTGCTGTGTCGCCCGCTGCTCCCCTCAGCAGTGTATTTCGTCAGTCTGCCTTTTCTGCTCCCTGCTCTGCCTCTGGTGAATCCTCTCACCCTCCCGTGCAACTGGCCTATACCCCGGTTCTTATATAAAAATAAATGAATCTTTTAAAAAAAAGATATTTGGATCCTTCATTTCACAATTCAATTTATTTGCTATCCTTCTGTCATAGAGAAAAATATAAACCTATGCTTGATTACTAATAGTCTCCTCAAAACATTTGTTTAAAGTCTTTAAACAGTTACAAATCCATTTACCTAACCTTGAATTGTGCCCATATTTTCCCCATCTTGTTTGGAAGGACCTCATGGAAAGTTCTGGCAAATTACTTGTACACTAACTTCATTTCTATGCTTTTTCAGTGTCATATCCCAATTAAAGATAGAAATGATTTATTCTTAGAAAATCCATTTAACTCTTCATCACATTTGCTTCCTTCAGTGGCAATCTTGAAAACCATTACAGGCATGGCTGCCTATTGAGCATATTTTAAATCATGTACCACCTTATAATGAATGTGTTATCACATCTAAGCCTGAAAACAAACTCTGAAATTATTATCCCTATTTGATAATGAAAAAACTGAGTTTCATAAAAATTAAGTAACTTGCTTAAAATTTATGTAAGATTACATCAAATCATTATTCCAAAGTATATTACAAATTCTCAAAATAAGATATATAACAGATCTATTAATTTGTTCTTAGTAGTAGCAAGAATCCACTAACTTCTTTTCCCATAGAAAACCGGATGATATTTGCTTTCCCCTTTTATTCACTTCCATTGTCCAACAGGAGTGTCAGAGGATATGATTTCCAATGTTTTTTAGTAAGTAAGACTTGGAATTCACATGAGTACCATCTCTTATAATCATTCTTTGTTCACATTAAATAAAAAATATTTAAAAAGGAGTACATTCACAAGTTTCAACATATAAAAAGCATAAAAGTATATATTGTTAAAAATCTGTATCTTACATTCTATCCCCCTTAGTCACCTAATGTCTAATTCTACAAGCAATAAGTGTGGAATTATTGCAAGCAATATTTACACACCAACAAATATTTACAAACACACACAAGTAAATATTTATGAACAAAATGTACACCCATATTACATTATTTTGTTCTTGATTTATAAACAAATGACAAATATATGTTGTATAGCCTGGGTGAAAAAAATTGGTGCATATATATGTTGGTGCTGTCATATATATATGATTCAGCACCTTGCCTTTTTTTCACCCAATATCATATCTTTTTTTTTTTTTAAAGATTTATTTTATTTATTTATTTATACAAGCACTGGGTACAGTCAGAAGGGCGGGAGGGTGAGAGAATTCACCAGAGCCAGAGCGGGGAGCAGAGCAGGCAGAAGGACTGAAGTACACTGCTGAGGGGAGCAGCGGGCAGCAGGAGAGGTCTGCGCGCCATGTGGGGCCCTCCCCCGGTGGCCGGGGATGGGGGGTGGCCAGGGAGCAGCCAGGGATTGAACCGGTGCTGCAGAGGCTGCAGGCAGCTTCGCAACCCAGCGCTCAACCGCTATGCCACCGGGGAGGCCCGCCAATATCATATCTTGAAGATTATACCTTATCAGGATATAGAACCATTTCATTCCTTTTTTATAGCTACATATTTTATTCTTTAACTGCATCCACATATGTCACTTCTTTAACTACTGTCTATATTTTTTTTACACTTTTTTTAAAAAATAAATTTTATTTTTATATTCCCCATACAATTGCAACCCCCTTATTTTGACCCCAATCCCTCCCCTCCCCGCCCCCACCCCTTATTAACTACTGTCTAAATGTCATTAAACAATGGAATGATTGCTATCTTTTGTGACTGCAACCTATGTTTTAAAGAATATGTTGGCATATATGTCATTTTGTTCTTAGCAAGAACATCTGTGGAATAATGCAGTAGAAATGACATTCCTGGGTCAAGAGCAAATGTGCATTTGTACTTTTGATTGATGTTGTTACAATACTTTCCATAGTGTTTTACTAATTTAAAATTTCACCATTGTAGGAGAGTGTCTGTTTTTCCATACCCATGCAAATACAGATATCAGCCTTTCAGATTTTGCAGGAAAAATCAGTTATTTTAATCTGAGTTTAATTTTTAGCTATTATCGATTTGATGATAGGTGATAGGAATTACAACTATTTCCCCAGATTGCATGTTTTTGAACTTCGTTATAACAGTGTTGCTATACCTGTGCTTTTTTCATGGGTAGGTAGTCAAGGTTATCAATTCTTACTTTACAAATTCTGAGTTCCCAAAGTCTTCTGCAACTCAAGATTATGAAAACATCCTATGGTTTCTCTATTACTTTAGTGGTTTTCATTGGAATATCTATTTGGAATTGATGGTGGTATTAATGTGATGTATAGATTCAAAGTTTCTTTTTCATCTTTCTGGTTACCCTAGCTCTCTGATACAATTAACTGTTTTATTCTGAAAATCATTTATTTAATTTGTCTATATGAACCATACATTTGATATGTCTGGTTAAAAAAAATAGTGCTATAAGATAAATAAGGACTGAAGATCTAATACATAATATGATATCTATAGTTGATAGCAAATTTCAGCGATACAATATAGTGTTAAGGGTGCTGAAATGATAGCAGTGTTATAATTAACTTAATAATGGGGAATCTGTTCACAATATATATGGATAACAAATCACTATGTTATATACTTTCAACATCTACATCTCACAATTTTATTTGTCATTTATACCTCAATAAGGCTAGGAAAAAATCCACAACCTCATAAATTCACATCAGTACAATGTTTAAATACACAGGATGTGAGAAATACCAGAGCATTCCCTCCTAAGTAAAGGATAAAATTAGTTATCTATCTATATCATACCAAAAATAAACTTTGGATGAATGAAAAGTATAATATGAAAAATGTGATAAAAATTCATATAAAAGTGAAAGCTCAAGAATAAGCACAGTAACTGGCAAGGCAATTCTGAAGAAGAATCTAAGTCAGTTTGTCAAGTTTTATAAATCTTTTGAAATTTTGATATAAATTTTACTGGATTTATAGATTTATAGATTAAAAAAAGATTAAATTACGGGCATATTTAGAATCCTACTTTTCTGCACCCATTTAACAATATTACAACCCTACATAAGGGGATATTCCCCTTCACTTGTCAATATTATAGCTTGAAAAAAATAAGTGCCTTCAGTTTCTTTAAATCATCTTGTTAAAACTCAAACTTTCAGTTTTAGGTTCACAAATATTATTCTCATTCACTTGTTCAATAAATCCTTGGTCCTGTAATGTCCTTTATGGCTCTGATCATTATTTAATTATCATGGGTTACTTCTGGTGTGTCTAGAAATATATTTTTTGGTTTGGATTTGAGAACCATGATAAATATTTAAAGTTGGTTGAAAATTAGACCCTAAATAAGGAAAGTTTTATCATCATTTCATCCAATTTATCCTTTATTCCTTAGTAAAATGGTTTAAATCAAGCTTTCTCTCTTGTTGGCAGTTTAAAAATGAACTGCTGCAGTTTATTCAATATTCCAGTGGAAATGATTTGAAAGATATCAACTTTTGAATAGCAAATATTCAGTTAGTAAAGCTTAACAACTGAACAAATAATTCTATAAAATTATAGCAAGCATTTCTATAGTACTACTTATGTGCAAGACATTGTACTATGTGTACTACAAACATAAATGATTTGAATTCTCAATAATTCAAAAGATACTTTTAAATATTAAAGTATTTCATGGCCATTAGGATAAACATCAGTTGCTAGTGTAGCCTAGTTGTTTAGGAGATTATAGAGTTTAGTATAAATATAAAGTAGCCAGTTTTAAGATTAGATTTACTAATCTCTTCAAATTCACAAAAAAACATACTAAAGCTAGCAAGTTATTAAATTCTATCTGAATATAAGTTCTGTTTGGCTAAAACCTTACTTTCTTTTAAAGTTTATTAGTTTGTTCATAAATTTATTCTAGAACCATTACTAAATATACCACATTCAAAAACCTAAAAAGCCAACTAAATCTTAGTCACATGTATACGTCATATAAGTTTATATGGACACCATATAGCTTTATAAATGGAATGGTCATACATAATAAAAGATAATTCTAACCGTGGTCTAATACAAATAGCTAATTTATAAATTTATATTAAGATCTTTGTAATTAGACATACTTTCACATTATAGGAAAGATTTCTTCAATATTACATTTATTAAAATTCTTCCATGAATCAAGTTTATAAAGTTGGTATGAATCAGAAGTATAACAATCTGAATCATTCTAAAAGGTTTTGATATTCTAAAAGATTAACAACAGCTTAATTATATGAAGATCTCCCTCCATTTCACATATAACTTGAATCACAAATTAATGAGTCTTAATTTAACAATTAAAAGATCGATTGAACTTATTTTCAAAGTTTACCACTATGCAAAAGGTATATGAAAACTTTCTGTACTATTTTAGCAACTGTTTTCTCTGAAATTACTTAAAAATAACAGTTATTTTGGTTTAGTTTTTTTAGTAAATTTTCCTTTTAATCAGGCTATTGTATATCCTTTTCTATTTATAAAGCTAAGTCATTCACTTTCTTTCCTTCCCTTCAACACACATAATCCAGGACATACAGATGTCCTGTTCATTTTTTAATAGATGAACGGAAGAGTATACAACAGTACATCACTTTGACTGTTAAGTCTGATAAGTTATTTTGAGCATTCACCTGCCCTATAATTGGCAATTCTACTCCTAAGTATTAAACCAAGAGAATAAAAACATTCATCTACAAGAAAACTTATATAAAATGTTCATAGCAGTTTTATTCAGGAGAGTTCCAAACTGGAAACAACCTAAATGTCCATTGACAGGCAAATTAATACACAAACTATTGTATATTTATACTCAGCAACAGCAGAGAATAAACTACAAAACAAAACAGATGAAAGAAACTAGGCATAAGAGAGTACATACTGTATGACTCCATTCATTTTTGGTCCAGGAAGAGTGAAACAACACTATAGTGCCAGAAATCACTGCCTCTTGAGTGGTGGTTAAGACTGACAAAATGGACTTAGGAAAACTCTTTGGGGCTACTGAATGGCTTTTTATTTATGTCAATATAAGCAATAATCACTTATTACAAAAACACTGCATGTAAATTATGCTCCAATTGAAATGAAAATCATATTTCTATTGAAAATATATTTTCTAAGAAAAAGTGATGAACAAAAATTAAAGAGTTTTAACAGTTCTATTTTCAGGAAGCTTACCTGTCTAAGAGTTGATCATGTTTTTCTAAAGCATCCTTTTCAGCCATCACTGCTCGGTCCTTTTCAGCCACAGCATTATCTCTTGCTTCTCGAAGATTTCTAAAATTAAAATACACATTCAGTTATTCCAAATACATAAGTATGCACCTTTTAATGATGTATAAATGTGCTTGTTTGGAACTGGACTATCTGATAGTCTTAAGGACACACTAGAGATAGGTGACTCAAAGTGTACACTATATGAATTTGCATGGGTTGGTAAGTTTTTAAAACAGAATGTTAGAAACTTGCAAGCTGCCAGACAAGTTAGTGTAGGTGTAAACATGGTCTGTCTCTAAATGCTACCTTTAACCCCATTGTTAACATGTTACCCTTTTCATAATCTAATGAGGTAGGTATAAATGCTTGCATATTATTCACAAGAAAACCTTGGGACCTTGAGAAGTTAGTAAATAGTCTATAAAATATTTTCAGCTAAACATATAGAGATCACAAGTATCAAAATGAGGATGAAGTTGGGATATGAGTTGAAATGAATGACCTCAGGATCTCACTTGTAGAGGAAAGGAAGTAAAGAAAACACAGAAGGGCTGATAGATTAGGAGAAAGTATAAGGACAAAGGACTTGAAGTCCTGATAAGATGACAAACAGATTAAGTAGAAGTAATTGCACAAGAAAGATGGAGGACTAGAGATTATCTTTGAAGAATGGTGATACAGAGGTAGAACAGTTCTTTCAGGGATAGGATTTTAGTTGATAACAAGATCCAGGCTGTGCATATTACAGTAGTTAAATGAAGCAGAGCTGAGATGAAAGTTAATATTTATATAGGGCTCAAGGAAGTATGAGGCCAGAGTATTATCTACTTAAAATATTAATAATAGCAAAAACTGAAATTTACAGAAAGATACATTTAGTGATAGTTATGGGTGATGTGGAAAAGGTAGAAAGTAATAGCAGTTAGTAATTAACAAATGATACAGCCAGACATGAGCCTTCAAAAAAGTAACCTTGCTTATTTTTTAAATCAAAGTGGAAGTCTGAATGAGGAAAAATACTAACAGTAGGCCTCTTTCAGAAAGTCACTAAATTTTTTTTTAAAATTCTCTTCTCTAGGGCCTCCCTAGTGGCACAAGGGGTTAAGACGCAACCTATGAATCTATCAGCAGCCATGAGTTTGATCCCCACCCAGGGAGCTACCCACATGGCGCAGCAGACCTCTCCTGACTCGCCCACTGCTCCTCTCAGCCGTGTATTTCAGTCAATCTGCCTGTTCTGTTCCCTATTCTGTCTCTGGTGAATCCTCTCACCTCCCACACTTCTTGCCTGTACCCCAGTTCTTGTACACATAAATAAATAAATCTTAAAATAAAATTCTCTTCTCTAACCAAGTCATAACAGAGTCTAACATAAATGATTCTGCTCGCTTAATCTCTACAAAGCCCATATGCAGTACTTAAAACTGTTTTATATGTTGAGTAAACTGAAGTGTAGTGGGTATAAAGTATACCTAGTCCCAAGACACACGGCCTAACTGTTAAAGACGTAACTTGAACCCAGCTGTGTCTTACTCTGAATAAGTGTTTTGAACATCATATCATCCTATCTCCCATAAGGAACTAGATTGGATATTAGAGTTTGGTTTTTATTATTCATGGAGAATGTCAGTAGGGAGATATGAAAACCTACACAATTTGAATAAATTCATCTATAACTATTGGACAGAAATGCTTAGTGCTCATACTTGCTGTGCCAATATGTCATCTTTTGCAAGGTAATGCTAACAACAAATTTAAAATTTAAAACATGTCAACCAACAGGGATTCATCATGAAAACAGTTTATGAACCAGAATTTTTTTTTAAAAAAACTATAGAAAACTCCTATGAAAAGGAAAATAACTGTATATTGTTACAGATGGAAGTACACTTTATAATATATACCACAAAAGAGTATGCCATATTTTCTGATATGCAGACCACACTGATCTTAAAATAATGGAAATGTCAAACTTTATACATAAAATTCACAACACATATGAAACATTTATGTATTTTTCATTCCTAGATGATTTAAATATTTAAGTCAGTAAATCACAATAAACTGGTTGCAATATTCATTTACTTCTCAACACAGACTTATTCTGTAAGTTATTTCAGTAACAAAATTCCAACAAGATCACATTGCTAGTATTAGTTAATCATGAATATTTAGCTGGTAGATGAAAGAAGCTTTAGTCCCTAACTATATTTCTTTCCTGTAACAATGGGCATTAGAAATAAAAGCAAGTAATAGGGAATGAAATAAATCCCAGTGTAAACTAACATTAGGTTTTGTGAGAGAAGGTATGATTAGAGGGTACTAGTGCATTCACTATGCGACAATCTACAATATCTAGCTAGCTATAATTAGAGCTAGAGAAAGGCATAAACAAACCTCCATAGCCACAAAAAGGAGGAACTGATTATTTTTATTTGGAGAAGAATCGGTGTGTGAATGAAGGGAAGACATGTCATCTTGACTTTGAAGAACAAGTAAGTAAAGGCAATGCAAAAAGAGAAAACTGAAATGAATGGGAAAAAGTACTAGAAGCTGAGGGCACGTCATAGGTGTTGCTAGTAAGATTTCTGTATAAGCTCCTGTTCTTATCAAGTACCACATCTTCCATATTTCTGCCCCAAACCTGCACCCTTAAACAAGAACAGTACAATTCCTTTTAACACACAGAGACAGAAATACTACAGCAATAGATTTTTAATGTTTCAAATTAAGTCTGAGAGAAATTAATGGAAAGTATTCCTCCACTGACAATAACAGTAAAAAACAGCAAACATATAGAGTGTTTACCATGTGCTAGGAACTATTCTAGGCACATTACAAATAATACCTTATCTAATCTTCTCGACAAGCCCACAAAGCATAGGTTGTATCATTACCTCCTTTACAAAGGAGAACTCTGAAACACAAAGAAGTAATGTATTTGCCTATGGTCACAAGTTAGCTATGGAGTCCAAATGTGAACCACTGTCTGGTTTTAGAGTTCATGCTCTTTATCAAACTATGCTGCCTCTTTTAAGATTCCCTTTGTTTCACATAAGTTTTCACCTCAAGAAATTCCATCATTATGGCTTATATTTTATTATAACATGATCGTCTCATAGCACAAATTGATGTTATATGAAAAATAAGCCTTCAAAGAATTGACTTGTTTTCACAGCTGACATGCTCTTTCATAACTGTCATATATCTAATAAAATATCCAGTTTAAAATGACAAATGCATTACAAAATGTAACACAATTAGAGAACAGGGCCTCCCCTGTTGGCACAGCAGTTGAGTGCTGGACTGCGAAGTTGCCCGCAGCCTCTGCAGCACCGGTTCTATCCCCGGCCACAGGCGAGGGTCCCACATGGAGCGACAGACCTCTCCTGCCGCGCCCATTGCTCCCCTCAGCAGTGTATTTCATCAGTCTGCCTGTTCCGTTTCTCACTCTGGCTCTGGTGAATTCTCTCACCCTCCTGCGCTTCTGACTGTACCCAGTGCTTGTATAAATAAATAAATAAATAAATAAATAAATAAATAAATAAATAAATAAATAAAAAACAAAAACAAAAACAAACAAAAAACAATTAGAGAACAAATAGCAGGAATTCAAAAGTTCTTCAAAAGAAAAACTTAAAAAAAAGAAAAACTTAAAAAATTGACAGAAACTATCTTTGATATGTACACACTAATGAAGCTTAAGTTTTAAAAGTTTAAACAGTATACAGCCAAGTATAATTATAACAGAAAAAGATGTTAGGAGTTGGTCAATAGCCGATTTTATAATCAAAGGCTTTAAAATACAAAAATTCAAATATTTCATACCTAGAGATACTTTCAGAAATTTAATATTTGATTCCCAAACCACTTTTTTTTGTGATTCTTTCACGTTGTTTCTTATTAACTTCATTGCTCTCCCCTCCCCTGCCATGTGAATCTCTCCCAACTATCCTGTTTTAAGTGTGGAAGTTGGACTGAGAGAAAATGTTGCACAAAGAGGAAAAGGAATCTAAAAGCAATCCTATGTAAAATGCAAAAACAAAGTAAGGGCCTTCCTGATGGCACAAGGGGTTAAGACGCAACCTAAGACGCAATCCACAGCCACTGCAGCATGAGTTCAAACCCCTGCCATGGCGGGGTTTCAAACCCCACATGGCACAGTAGACCTCTCCTGACTTGCCCACTCCGCTGCTCCCCTCAGCAGTGCATTTCAGTCAATTTGCCTGTTCTGTTCCCCGCTCTATCTCTGGTGAATCCTCTCACCCCCCAACACCTTTGGCCTGTACCCCAGCTCTTGTATAAATAAATAAATAAATCTTAAAAAAGAACTTGGGAAGCATTTTAAAAAAGTGAGTATCCTAGTATAACTAGTGTCCAAATAATGTGTTCTTCAACCTGACACACTTTATAGAGAAAGCTGGTGATAGTAATATTACATCAGAGACATAGGTATAAACAGAACTACTGTAATCAAACAACTAGGACATATGGTCACTTATTTCAGCAATGATCAAACAAAAAACTAGAAGAGTTAAGTTCTTAATTATTTCTCTAAATAAAAGGATCTGAGTATTACAATAGATGTATTTCATAAGCACTTCAAACGCATCTCGTGCATTTGTCTAGAATGACTTCATATATATTAGTTTATCGAAACGTATCCCACAACTGAAACAGAAACCTAAGTACAAAACACACAATAACAAGAGACTTCTGTATAAGATGGACTGTATTTTATTTCTACTAGAAGATAAATTTCATGGTCCAATAGGCCAAATTGAAATTTATACTTCAAAAGTTGGAAGAAAAATGTTAGAAGAATGAGAAAAACTTTAGGAACCTTTGAAATTCTAATAGGAACAAATCACAGTTTGGCAATGTCAAGAGTATCTCTTAGCCTGAATAAACATCACTAATGTCTCAGAAGTTGAAATTTACCAAGAATAAATAGTGAAAAAACATGGTTGTCAGAAGCACTCAGCAGGAGCAACTAAGCAATCCATTCTTCTCCTTCTACCGCCATCTAAAAATATTTTCGGTTAATGAAAGTGAATATTTTTCTAGTTGGAACAAAACAGGATTGAAACAGTCTGTTTACATGACAAGCTTATTTACAGAGGAAAGTGTTTGACTTAATCACCACTACTTCCAGATTCTTTTTCCTGGACAAAACATAAAACTGTTCATTTCCATATTTGAGACTTTTTTTTTCATCTTTAAAAATTGGAGTAATGTATTATATAACATTATATAAGGTTTGGGTATGCTTATTAAAAAATCAACATGTCTATATACTACAGTAAGTTCAACACTAAAAGTCCCTATTCTTATGTTTTTAAAATGCCATATAACAGGAAAGTGGATTTCTCTATTTATAATCAATGAACAATAATTTTTCATTTAATTAACATAGTTGAAAAGTGAGTATGGCAGTCTTTCACCTTGGTAGGCAGGATGCTACCATTAATTGTCTAATAGTCAATTAGATCTCTAAATTTATTGGGATGAATTTTATTTAACACCATTCATCAGTTGATTCAAGAACTTAGATTTACCTACATTGTAGAGTTCATTGTGGGTGAATGAGGCTGGCAAAGTAGGATATGGTCAAATTTCCAAAGACCCTATTGTCAGTGGGAAATGTTGGGGTATTTTTTATGGTAGAAAAGTGATATGATATATTCATTTGTTTGTAATTGTGCCATAAGGTGGCAGGATTCTTGGTGCACAGGGCCAGAAATCAGGGAGAAAGACAGGTCAGGAGACTATTGCAATGTTTAAGTGAAGATGAGCAATGGAAAGCTAGTAAGATCTGAATTTAAAGAATATTTAGGTGGTAGGAAAAACAAGACCTGGGGAGTAACAGGTAATGGACGTCAGGAATGTTTTTGACTTTACTAGTCTCAGAGATGGATGAGTAGGCATGGCCATTAACTCATTGGAATGATATGAGGGAAAAAACCTGGTAATGGATTTTTTAAAACGAATGAGTTAAGGATGAGCATGTAAGACTACAGGAATTTGTTCACCAAGGGAAGCAAAGAAATAAGGCAGGGGCTATAGAGGGAAGTGGATACTCCAAAAGGTTTTTAAAGATGGGAGAAATAGTATATTGATAGACATCTGGGGATTATCTGATAGAAAAAAGGAAAACTGCCAATATTGGAGACAAATGGGAGACTCACAGGAATTGTGTCCATGAGCACAAGAGAGGGGACTGGTTCTAAATACAAATGTAGAGTTTGGGCCTTAGGAGAGTAGTGTCAGAAAGTTGTATGATTTTATAGAAAAATGAAAACCTCTACTTATTTTCAAAATCACAAATAAAGTTCAAATGATTTGCACTTAGCCTTTAAGGGTGGAGTAGGGTTTGTAAGCTCTATAAAAAGACCAAATTTCTTTCCTAAATAAATTAACACCAAAATTACAGTTTTGATAAGAAATCATTAGTTTTCAAAGCTTTAACCAGCAAAACATCTACATTGCATTCATAGAGTGAGAGGTATCTTGTTTTCAATTAAAAAGTCTGCAATCAGGGCCTCCCTGGTGGCGCAGCAGTTAAAGTCTCAGCACTATCAAGCTATCACCAGCCACTGTGGCATGAGTTTGAACCCCAGCCAGGGAGCTAACCCACATGGCGCACCAGACCACTCCTGTCTCTCCTGCTACTCTCCTCAGCATTGTATTTCAGTCAGTCTGCCTGTTCTGCTTCCCACTCTTTGTCTCTGGTGAATCCTCTCACTTCCTACACCTCTGGCCTACACCACAGTTCTTGTATGCATAAATAAATCTTAAAAAAGTCTGCAAACATAGACCAAGCATAGCCTCAGTGTCTGTTTCTTTATTTGTAAAACAAGGATACTAGTATCTTCAGTGTCATAAAATGTTCCATGTAATTCTCTCTACATTATAAGTATTGTTTACAACACTTGATTCATAATATGTACCCAATAAATAGCAGCTTTGTTACTATCTTATCTAAATAGAAAAATTTAAATTAAAAAACTGAAGTTATTCACTTAGAGAATGAAGATAGGGCAATGTTTCCCAATATCTTTTATGGTATAAAAATAAAATAATAATAGTTGTAAGAGTATACCTGGGAAAACGAAAAGACTTCTGGAGTGGCTTCAGCAGCTTAAGGGCCTTTCTGGCACCCTGAGGTGAGGGCACTGATATCTGGGGCATAGTACAGAAAATTTGTAGTAACAAACTATGTAATTTCAGACACATACTTCTGGGGTTGGTCAAAGCTTCCATATTTATAAAATATTAGGAATTAAGGGTTAGCTTTCTTTTTAAATTTTGAGTTAATGGCCATGCCTTCTCATCCATCTCTGAGACTAGTAAAGTCAAAAACATTCCTGATGTCCATTACCTGTTACTCCCCAGGTCTTGTTATTCCTACCACCTAAATATTCTTTAAATTCAGATCTTACTAGCTTTCCATTGCTCATCTTCACTTAAACATTGCAATAGTCTCCTGACCTGTCTTTCTCCCTGATTTCAGGCCTTATGCACCAAGAATCCTGCCACCTTATGGCACAATTACAAACAAATGAATATATCATATCACTTTTCTACCATAAAAAAAACCCCAACATTTCCTACTGACAATAGGGTCTTTGGAAATTTGACCATATCCTACTTTGCCAGCCTCATTCACCCACAATGAACTCTACAATGTAGGTAAATCTAAGTTCTTGAATAACTTGAACTCCTCTTGCTGCATACCTGAAAGACCCTATACACCTTGATATGCTTCATATAAATTAAGCAGTGAATACACTGTGTAACCATCCCCATGCAAAAATAATACAGTTAACATAAAAGATAGTTAACAATAAAAAATCATTTACAATTATTTGAGAAGATACTGAGTTAACTGTAAGACCATATACTTCGATAATCTAACTGAAAAGACAAAGCAGAGTATTCTGAAAATTTTCCATAAAAAGTTATATAATTATCTGGTAAGATATAAATGGAAGCAGTTAGTTTGTTTAAGCACTAATGAGAACTTTTAAAACAATGAATGGAGGGTGCCTCTGTATAAAATTTCCAATTCACTTATTGTAGTGCATTATATATACCCAACTAACTTTTATGAATAAGCTTAGATTCCATATTCAAAAGTGCTTAATATATCTCCAACCTGACATTCTACACAAATGTCAAGTTTACATCATTAAAGTTTCCTCTTAAGTACTTTTGTAAGATGACAGATTGTGGTCAAAAATGGCTTTTATTGATATAGTGGGAAAATCACTAAAGCAATACTAATTGCATTTAAAAGCTTATTTTCTTTTTTCTTTTTTTTTAAAGGTTTATTTATTTATGCATACAAGAGCTGGGGTACAGGCCAGAGATGTGGGGGATGAGAAGTTTCACCAGAGACAGAGTGGGAAACAGAACAGGCAGATTGACGAAATACACTGCTGAGGGGAGCAGCCAGCGAGACAGGAGAGGTCTGCTGCACCATGTAGGATTCTTGCCGGCTGGCCGGGATCAAACCCACACTTCACAGTGCTGCGCTCAACCAGCTGTGCCACCAGGGAGGCCCGGAAATGATAAATGCTTTGAATATCAATACTTAATAATAGTTACATATTTTGTAATAGTGACTTTTAAAGATGGTAAGCAATTCCATAATGTTATCGGTTGACTTTTATATAATGCTCATTTTGGTTAACTTGCCAACACAAAGGGGAAGATTTTTTTTAAAGTTTTACACATAAGCAAAAGGTATGAAAATAACTACCATTTGCAAATAACTTAATAATTTATAATGTACTTTTCACATATATATTATCTCAGAACTTACTAGTCACCCCATAATTAATTTTATAAAAAGGGAAATTAAACTTCAGGGATATTAAATGACATATTCACTCAGATAAAAAGAGGTACAGTCAGAATTTAAGTTTAGTATACTACACTATTGCATACTCTCTGTTCAGGGAATAATGCTTTTCTTCTAAGAGGGCCTATACATCTCAGTAATATAGCATCTACTAAGTAAATGCTATTCACATTAAAAAAAAAAAACTCACCACTCAAGTTTCACTATTTTCTAATGCTTCAAATTGACATCTTAAAGTAACTATTAAGAATGACCAAAAAACCTCACAGATTGAGCCAGAGAGGAGATACCATAATAATCTTAACTACAGCATTTTTGTTATACTCAAAACTCAAATTCTTTCTCTGCTTATCTCTGTCTTTTATCTCTTCTACTCTCTGAACTGCTATTAACTTCACAACTACTGGTATGATTGCAGGAGCAGACAGAAGATTGGCTGGCATGAGTACCATTCTTTTTCCCACATCTAAGAAGAAAAATGAAAGATATTCTTTAATATCCCCCAATGTATAGAAAGCAAAACTAAAGGCAAAACATATTTCTCTAGCCTAATCATTTAACTGTAGTCTAAAAGCGTTTATTGTTAAGGTAAGGAAACTAAGTATAAATTTGCAAGTGTAAGTACTTCATTGAGTATAATGAGCAAACTCATTATAACAGCACACTTTGATAAAATACAAGTAATTCAATATTATACCTCTAAGTCTATAGTAAGGGATTAATTTACTCAGATACAAAAATATCTACATACATAAATTTGTTTTGAGTCATGTATTTCGAAACAAGGAATACTAAAAGTCTTTCCTCAATGTTTTTAAGTGGTAAGAAAGTTAAGTTTCAAAAGAAATAATTTATAATTTATTTTTGTTTTGTAAAAGATAGTGAGACATAAGCTGTAACTACAGTGAAATCCTGCCATTATGAGGAAACTGAGATTCATAAAGATTCAGCCACATAAAACAGGAGGGCTGGATTATTGTACGGTTGATAAGATGATAAAGGCAGGTCTATACAACAAGCTGGGTAGGAATCCCTGTGCAATTCAAATCCATGTGAGCTGGGGTGCAGTTTGGCACCATCTGGTGGCAACTATCCAGTCTGGCTCCAATATCCCTGGGGTCATTCTGGGTCCTAGCTAAAGGCCATTCTGGCCGCTAGTTAGAACTATACTGGAAAATGGAAACTGCTTTCAGGTTCCATGCTTCCAGAAATGGTTCTGTTGACTGTTTCTTAGCTACTTCTACCGCCATCTTAGAAAATAGGAACTAATTTGTCTAAAATTATGTTACCATAGAATGCATTTTAAAGGAATTAAAAAACAAAACAAGGGCCTCCCCAGTGGCACAGCGGTTGAGTGCTGGGTTGCGAAGCTGCCCGCAGCCTCTGCAGCGCCGGTTCGATCCCCGGCTGCTCCCCGGCCACTGGAGGAGGGTCCCGCATGCCGGCCACCGGAGGAGGGTCCTGCATGGCACATGGACCTCTTCTGCCGCCCGCTGCTCCCCTCAGCAGTGTACTTCGGTCCTGCCTGCTCTGCTTTCCCCTCTGGCTCTGGTGAATTCTCTCACCCTCCCGTGCTTCTGACTGTACCCAGCGCTTGTATAAATAAATAAATAAATAAATCTTTAAAAAAAAAAAAAAAAAACAAGAAGAGCAACAATAAAAACTAGAAACTGAAATTTTCAAAATGATTATATACAAAGTTTATGGAGCTATGTGTATAGTGGGGATATAATCATGTATGTTTATCACAGAAATAATCCCATAACTTTTAAAATTATTAATTCATTCAATAAAAGCTTATAGAATCTGTAAGAAAATTATGCCACAGTACTAAAAATGATTTGTAAAAGATAAAAAATATCACTTATAAATTTTAGCCTGAGATTCCTTATATAGTCAACTATTCTACTTGTCCATTTTATAGATACTTCAAACAAAACTAAATTAAATCATTTTTTAAATTAAAGTTTTATCTTTTTCAGTATTTTAAAGTCTGCATCATCATCATCCATACAGTTAACCAATTCAGAAATGTGGTGATATCCCTAATTTCTTTTCACTTCCCAATCCTATCTAGTCACTGAATCCTGTTGATTCCACCTCCTACACATTTCTCTAATCTGGCCCATTTCTCTCCATCTCTGCTGCTACTAACAAAAATCCATCATTATTTATCATCTTGATAAAGGAAACAACTTCTGAAAGTAGTCTATTTATCTACACTCTTATTATATTTCTGCAATCGATTCTCCATAGTACAGTGTTTTCTTTGCATTAAATAAGATCGTATAACACATATTCTTAAGATATTTCAGTCATTCCTCACTTGTCTTGATAATGGTCCAAATGCATCATTTGGATTCTTGTTTCCCTCTTGTATTTCATCTATTACAAACCTGTGTTTCTCAATTCACACTCTAGGTATACTGAATTATTATCAGTTTATTAAAAAAGCTTCATTTTGTTTGTCCCCAGGTTTTTATAGATGCTGTACATTCAATTTCCCAATTCTTTTCACTCCTTTAACTCATAATCTTAATCTCAGTGATCATGTAGGTGTCAACATAAGCATATCTCTCTCCACAAAGTCTTTCCTGAATTCTTTCAAGGCTGGGTTAGATACACCTTGAGTCCAATAGGTCTCATCCTGGGTATCATGCCTTTTTTTTTCATTATCATCAAACTTAAAATTATTTCTCTATTTGCTTTTATCTTCCATTAGAATACCAATTTATGAAGGCAGAGGTCACTGGTCTATATTGGCACCTAGCATGTATCTGGCATATGGTGAGTCCTGGTAAATATTTGTCAAATAAGTGATTTATTGCTCTGAGAGCCCAAATGTAAGCTTTTCAAACATTAACCTTGGTTAATGTACATTTAAAAAGAAGACGTTTATTGTACATTTTGAACCTGCTTTGAAGAGTAAATGACCATTAAGGTACAGGATCCGGGCATCCCTGGTGGCGCAAGAAGTTAAGACGCAAACTATGAAGCCATCAGCAGCAGCTGTAGCATGAGTTCAATCCCCAGCCAGGAAGCAACCGACATGGCGCAGCGGACCTCTCCTGACTCGCCTGCTGCTCCCCTCTGAAGTGTATTTCAGTTGATCTGCCTCTTCTGTTCCCCACTCTGTCTCTGGTGAATCCTCTCACCCCCTACATACCTCTCGCATGTACCACAACTCTTGCATGCATGCATAAATAAATCTTTTAAAAAATATTTTTTTAAAAAAGGTACAGGATCCTTCTTGACTAACATAGGACTTGGATCAAAAATTTTGAAAAGGATGAAGAACGTCTTTGGCATTCTTTAATCTTTGTGTCTGTCTCCAGTCTAACTGTTCCTGCTGCCCTAAGATAGCACATTCATAAAAATGACATACTTTAGTTAGAACATGAACAACTACATCAAACAAGCAAATCTTAAAATCAAAAAGATGATGGAGCTGTGTTCCTCACGGGGTGGGTCCCCAGTGAAAAGAACAAGGACAGTAAGCTTGGTTACACCTCCACTTTCCCTGGACTGTCCTTTTGAAATGCACTGATAGGACACAGACTGCAGAGACTTAGATCTGGAATGTCAGAGAGGAGGGATACTGGTGGTGTCACAAACCAAAGCCAGAACCTGCCCTCCCACCCAGTACATTTGCACCAACAGCTGGACTTCTCCAGGCTCAGCCTCTACCCCCTTACTCTGCAGTTGCAATAACAAGTCTCTGGACCTGTGGAAGCATAGAAAGGATAAAAATCTAAAATCATAGAAATCCATAGTGCCCCTGGCTGGAAAAGTAGAAATAGTTAAAATCTCTAAATTACTGCCACAGACACTTAAAAACAAATAAGGAAATCTAAAGCAGCAACATGGATAGACAGGAAAAACACCACACGTGACATCTTAAGACCACCAGGGAATATGATAATCACAAAGATAGGACGGTTCTCCAGAGTCCAACCAAAAAGACATGAAAAATTTATCTTCCTATAACATTGCCATTTACAATTTTAACACAAAGAATTAAATAGAGTAAACTTAACAAAGGAAGTAAAAGAGGACTATACAAAGAAAACTAGAAGACGTTATTAAAAGAAATGGAAAGATACTCCTTAATCTTGGACTGGAATAATTAACATTGTTAGAATAGCCACCTTACTCAAGTAATATATATCCCTATCAAAGTAATATATATCCCTATCAAAATTTCAATGGCATTCTTCAAAGAAATAAAGTACAATAAACATTACTGAAATTGATATGGAATCACAACAGATCCAGACTAGCCAAGAAAACGCTGACAAACAATAGCAACAGAGGCTTCACACTTCCAGACTTCAAATTATATTACAAAGCTTAGTAATGAAAACCATGTGGTACTGGACTAAAAACTGACACCCAGTCCAATGGAACAGAACTGAAAGTCCAGAACAAAAAGTCCACACTTACATGGATAATCTATGACAAGAGTGTATGATGGAGAAAGTAAAGTGGGCTCAACAATTATGTTGGGGGGCTCCCTAGTGGCACAGGGGTTAAAGTCAGTGCTATCAAGCTATCACCAGCCATTGGAGCACGAGTTCACGCTCCAGCCAGGGAGATACCCACATGGCACAGCAGACCTTTCCTGTCTCGCCTGCTGCTCCCCTTAGCAGTGTATTTCAGTCAGTCTGCCTGTTCTGTCCCCCACTCTGTCTCTGTTGAGTCCTCTCACACCCACACCTCTGGTCTATACCCTAGTTCTTGGATGCATAGATAAATAAAAATAAATCTTTAGAAAAAAACAAAAACAATAATGTTGGGAAAACTGGATATCCACAAGCAAAAGAATGAAACTAGACCACTCACTCATACAATACACAGAATGAATCAAAGACTTTGATATAAGACCTGAAACCACAAAATACATAGAAGAAAATATATGTAAAACACTCTGTGACATTGGCTTCAGTGATATCAGTAAGGGAAATGAAAGCAAAAATAAGTCAATGGGCCCACAGAAAACTAAAAAGCTTCTCCACGGTGAAAGAAACTATCATTAAAATGAAAAGACCCTACCATATGGAAGAAAATATTTACATATCATACATCTGAGAAGGGGTAGTATCAAAGATCTACAAAGAACTCATAAAACTCAACAAAGAAAACAAATAACCCAATCAAAAAAATGGAAAGAGCTAAAAGACACTTTTACAAAGAAGACATATAGAGGGCCAACAGGCACATGGAAAAATGCTCACCATCACAAAAATGCAGAGCAAAACCACAATGAGATACCACCTCCCATCTCTGAGAATGGCTTATATAAAAAAGACTAGGAGCAAGTCCTGGCATGGCGTGGAGAAAAAAGAACTCTAATATGTTGCTGGTGGGACTGTAGACAGGTTCAGTTCCTTTGGAAAACATGTGGAGGTTTCTCAGAACATTAAAAGTAGATTTGCCATGTGATGTAGCAATTCTACTCCTATATTTCTACTGAAAAAGTGCAAAAACACTAATTTGAAGGTATATTTGCACTCCTATGTTCACTGCAGTACTATTTACAATAGTCAAGTTACCGAAACACCTAAGTATCCAATGACAGATGAGTGGATTAAGAAGATGTGGTATATATACACAATGGACTGCTACTCAATAATTTGAAAAAAAGTTGGACTCTTGCAATTTGCTGAAATATGGATAAAATTGGAGGGCATTATGCTAAGGAAATAAAGCAAAAGCAAAAAGACATGTGACATCTTAAGATGATTTCATTCACATGTAGAGTACAGAGAAACAGAACGAAGACACAGATAAAACAAACCCTAAATATCTGACTGAAGAACTGAGGCTATCAGAAGGGGAGCTTTGGGGCTGCAGATGCAAGTGGGGAAGGTGATGAATGGACTATGTTGAAGGACTACAGGTGCCTTGGTGGTAGGTGTGGTAACATATATCTGAAGAGGTGTGAACCTGTACCTCTGAGTAATATATAGTATTAGATACCAACATTACCTCAATATAAAAATAATAGCTAAAAAATAGATAAAACAGACTTTTAAAAGTCATATGAACTATAATGATGGTATAAAAATAAGTGTTATTGAAATAATTAGCACTTATTCCCCATTACTGCCAAATCATTAAACAAGGGAACCTAATATATAATGATTTAAGAATAGGTGTATAAGGGCCTCAATGGTGGTGCAAAGGGTTAAGTCTCAGCACTTTGAAGCTATCCTCAGCCTCTGCAGCACAAGTTCGATCCCTGACCAGGGAGCTGACCCACATGGGACAGCAGACCTCTCCTGTCTCGCCCACTGCTCCCCTCAGCAGTGTATTTCAGCAGATCTGCCTTTTCTGCTCTCCCAACTCTGTCTCTAGTGAATACTCTCATACCCCCTTCACCTCTATACCTCTGGCCTACACCCCAGTTCTTGTATGCATAAATAAATAAAATAAATCTTTTTAAAAAAAAAGAAGTGTATGATTAAAAATGATCCTTCTTCAAAATTATCTAATGTATATTTCAAGGTCAGCAGCTAAATGAGGGCAAATGTAGTATTCCCTATTATTATTCCATTTTTAAAAATCTCTGGAGAAATCATTGGCACGTTATAGGAAGAACTATTGTATCTCTTATTCTGTGTTTTATTTACCTTTCCTGTCTATCCTAAATCTGGATTGAGGAAAAGGTAAAAAAGACAAGTGACCAGAGTAATAAAGAGAGAATAAGAATACCATAGTAAAGAGGCCTAAAGTCTGATAAACCTCATTTTAAACTAGTTATCAAAGATCTTATAAATTTAAGGTTCCATTATATTTAGATTTATGAAAAGTTTTCTTTAAAGTATTCAAAAGGCCATGGGGCCACAGAAATAAAGTTTAATTTCAACAAAAGTATAAGCTTCATACAAAACAAAATAACATATAAATTTTCTACTTTTTTTTACCTGTTTTCCCGTTCATACATTTCCCGAGAAGCACTTCGAAGTTGATCAATTTCTTGATTAGTTTTCAATTTGATTTGTTCTAATTCATCACGTAGCTTATTTTCATATTCTGTTTTATAATGGTCTCTGTAAATAGTCAAAAAGAATGACCATGTGAATATTTTTATTTGTAAAATAAATAGGTTTTTGCCTGTCTTGCACAATTTTAATACATCTGTCAAATATGCTCTATGTATAAAGTTAACTAAAAAACACAGTAATTAGATATGCTTCATATTCCCAAAAATATGGCTCCAAACTAATTCCACATTGGATTTCAAGCTTTTATTTTTATTTAAACTTTCATTTTTTTTTTTTAATTTATACAATAGCTGGGGTACAGGCCAGAGGCTCAGGAGGGTGAGGATTCACCAGAGACAGCAGGGAGCAGAACAGGCAGACGGACCGAAAGCACTGGTGAGGGGAGCAGCAGGTGCAACAGGAGAGGTCTCCCATGCCATGTGGGAATTTTCCTGGCCAGTCTGGAATCGAACCCATGCTGCAGAGGCTGCAGACAGCCTCACAGAGGCCCAGATTTCAAGCTTTTATACATATTGCTTAGGGCCTCCCCGGTGGCCCCTACAGTTATCAAGCTATTGTCGGCCACTGGGGCATGAGTTCGATCCCTGGCCAGGAAGCTAACCCACATGGCGCAGCAGACCTCTCCTGTCTTGTCTGCTGCTCCCCTCAGAAGCGTAGTTCAGTATATCTGCCTGTTCTGGTAAATCCTCTCATACCCTACACCTGACCTACAACCCAGTTCCTGTGTGCATAAACAAATAAATAAATAAATAAATAAACATATTGCCCTAAAGACTTATTACTAATGTTAGTTAATTCATATTAAATAATTATTTATCTTCAAAAACACTTTACACATGGTTTTTAAACTTGAAAATGTGTATGGAATGTCTTTCCTTTAGAAATAATAATCTGGTATGATGCAAAATAGGAGAAAATATTTTTAAAAATGTAAAAAAAAAAATGACTCTAATGAGCTCTTTATAAAATCTTTCATTCTAAGCACAATAACCACAGTTACTGTGATTGCTTAGCAAAGTCACAAAGCATTACATAGGACATTAGCAGGACCACTAACTGATAAAAAATACCATAGGTTAAGGGAAAAGTTATCAATGTGTGAAGTCTTTTTTTTTTTTTAAGATTTATTTATTTATACAAGCACTGGGTACAGTCAGAAGCACGGGAGGGTGAGAGAATTCACCAGAGCCAGAGTAGGGAGCAGAGCAGGCAGAAGGACCGAAGTACACTGTTGAGGGGAGCAGCGGGCGGCAGGAGAGGTCTGCGCGCCATGTGGGATCCTCCTCCGGTGGCCGGGGAGCAGCTGGGGATCGAACCGGCGCCGCAGAGGCTGCGGGCAGCCTCGCAACCCAGCGCTCAACCGCTGCGCCACTGGGAAGGCCCTCAATGTGTGAAGTCTTAAATGATAAAATTTAGAATTTGTTTCAGTTTTTGATGTGCTAATAAAAATAAGCAACTTAAGGATTATAATGGCTACATGAATTCTAAAAACTTATACATCAAGTTAAAGAATGAAGAGAGAATTGAAATGCAGGAGTCTGATTCCAGAACCTACATATTAAAATGTATATATTAAAAATACTGTCTCCTCATTCTTCTTTCCTGTTTCTAGAGTTAGGAAAAGGTCATAGGATTAGATTTTCTTCAGAAGGATACTTCTATAAAGATACTTCTATACCTTTTTAAAAAATATTGATATAGAGATCTTCATTATAGGGAATTTGAAAGGTTATTTCATTACAAAAAATATATGAACAGTTATATGTACTTCTACCTAAAAGAAACAATATCTAAAAAAAGTCTTAAGAAAAAAATCAATTAGAGTAAACATATCTTATAAGTCGACAAATGAACTATTTTATCTATCACGCCACAGAGCTAAAAACATGACTATTCTCTACCAAAGCCAAGAGACTTCTTAGGGAAAATGATGTTATTTTAAATCTATATATGTGTAAAATAATGTAAATCTTGCCTGGATGTTACATATTTTTCATACATCTCTTCTCTAGCTTTTTTGGTTTCTTCCAGCTGAACTTCAAGTCTCTCACGGCGATCCTCTTCATGGGCACAGCGAACACTAAGCTCCATGTTTTGGCGATTGAGATATTCTTTATCCTTTTGCAGTAAAGTAACTGTCTGTTGTAAGGTGACTACCTACATGCACACAGAGAGAGTGTTCAGAGCATCTCACCTCATTTTCCCAGTTTACTGTATTGTTTTTTCTCATTTATGCTTTTCACTCACCACATCAAAAGGGCTAACTCTTATTTTGTAATCTTCTATTCCTAAAGAGCTACTCAAAGTCCCTTCTTTCTGGCAACTACATCAAAAGGGAAAAAAATGTCCCTCCCAAATTTGGCCCTGGGCTATGCTCACAATCACTGTACAATAAAATACAAGTGACTCTACAAGCTTACCTCTTTCGATAATTCACTTCTTTCTTTAGTTTGAGTTATGTGAGAGGCTTCAAGTATTTCATGTTTTCTCCTTAAGTCAATTACTTCCTGGTCAAGTGCATCACGCTCACTATAAAATTCAAATACATTTATTTTTATTAAAATAAAATTCAAATACATAAACGTATATTTTTCATCCCTCTTTACAACAAATATTTAAAAAGGTTGACTATATTTCAGGAAACTGAATAGTGGGGCTTTGGGGTCATTCTATGAACAATAAAGTATCTACTTTTCAAATTTAAAAGGAATTCTCTGTTCAAGACCTTGCTCAGATTAAAAAAAATGTGAGTTTATTATCTTTAGAAAATAAATATGTAAACTACACTAGTCAGTAAAATAAATAATAAAACTTTTTAAGGTATAGTCTGGTATCTTTTCACTAATCATCTCCAATCTTATCTTGAAGCTAAAACCTTTAAAGAATTTATAGATGGCTCTAGGCTTTCAGTGCAGGGAAGGTCAAAAAGCCCTTATAACTCATTACTCGGATTGCATATCAGATAGACAGGCAGGCATTCTTGTGATTATTTCATTCACAAATTGTGTGTGATTATCCAGAGATTCTAATTTCTATTTCAGGCCATCCTTTTCCCAGAGACTATAAAACCAAGAATTGGACAAAAATCTACAATATGTATCATAAAAAATAAGCAGAAATACAGATAAGCCAACTCTTAACTTATCCTTTCCAGTCAGAATCAATGCTTTTGCACTTTATTTCATCCACCCACCTTGAATTTCCATGGAGAGTGTTTTTCTTTTCATTAGATTTTCTATGATTCATGTAGATGACTTTTTTCTACTGGTTAATAAAGTATTGTATTTATTGAAGAAAAGTGAGCAAAGTGGTACCAGTTAAAAATAACAATCACCAATAAAACCACTAGCTAAAGATGACTATTAGTTTTAATATTATTACTTATTTATATAAACATTAGTTTAAATATTCTGTTCTTTTATGAGCAAATATTTTTATCCTCACAAGGTAATGATCATGCTTCCTTTGCAATGTCTTTTTTTTTTTTTTTAATTTTTTTTTTTTTAATAGAGGCATGTTTTATTTTATTTATTTATTTGTTTGTTTGTTTTTTTTTGTTTTGTTTATACATGCACTGGGTACAGTCAGAAGCGCGGGAGGGTGAGAGAATTCACCAGAGCCAGAGCGGGGAGCAGAGCAGGCAGAAGGACCGAAGTACACTGCTGAGGGGAGCAGCGGGCGGCAGGAGAGGTCTGCGCGCCATGTGGGACCCTCCTCTGGCGGCCGGGGAGCAGCCGGGGATCGAACCTGCTCTGCAGAGGCTGCGGGCAGCTTCGCAACCCAGTGCTCAACCGCTGCGCCACCAGGGAGGCCCTTTGCAATGTCTTTTTAATGTAAAAAGTGTTTACAAAACATGATACAACAAAAACAATCATGAACTCGCTATAGTCAGTAATAGTTAACATGTTAATATTTGCATTAACATTTTGTTTTTTCTTTAAAAAATATGAATAGAGGCATCTAAAGTCTCCTATATTCCCTTACAATTCCTTACACCCCCTAATTATATTAGTGAATTTAGTGCTTCTATATCATGTTTTTCAAAATACTTTTATGTATCAATTTTTAACATTTTGTCAAATTTACTACTACTACTTATTAAATTCATGCTGTTATATATATTCCTCTCCACTCTGTTGTTTATATACATGAAAGAATATACTGGGTTGTCAGAAAAGTCATGATGCGTTTTTGCTTGAAAAACAAAAAATTCATCATGACTTTATGTATACACATATAAATAGTTGCACGCATTTACACACACACACATATGTGCATTTTTTTTCATTTAACTAACTAGGAGTTATACAAGGACATTAGGTCTCTTTATTCCTAAATAAGTCAGTGTGAATTTACTAAGATTAAAGATTATTTTTATGTAATCAGAGTATAATTAGCAAATTCAGGAGACTTAGCTCTAATACACTTATAATTATATACCTAATTATATAATTTTATACCTAATATATAATCCATTTTCAAATTTTGCCACTGTACCAAAAGTGTCCTTTATAGCAATATATTTTTCCTGGTCTAGAATCTAATGTATTATCATGCACTGAATTTGGATGTCATGTGTCTTTAGTATTCTTTAGCCTTGACAGTTCTTTAGTCTTTGTCTTTTATGACATTGTGTTTTGTAGAATGCAGATCAAGTGTTTTTATGAAATGTCCCTCAATTTCATTTGTTTGAAATTTTGCTATGATGAGATTCAGGTTCAGCATTTTGGGCAGAATACTACAGAAGTGATAATATGTCCTCAGTATATCATATATAGACACATTGTTTCATTTTATCACATTATTGCTTGAGAGTAATTTTATTTAATTGCTTATGATACTATCTGACAAAGTTGTTTTTGTTTTTTCCTTTCAGGTTAGAACCAGTGGTTCTGCATACTTTGGGGCATTTTTATTGGCTCCATCAAAAAGAGGGGGACATATGTCTTAGCCCTTCCAATCATTGCGTTGTGGATTACTTACTCTTAACTTCCAGAGGAAGTTTTCTAGAAAAACACTCAAAGGCTTTGTTATTTATTATAGAAGGATGGAAAAACTTCTATTAAATGGAATTTTAACTTTGCAAATTCTGCTTCCTATATAAGTATTGATTCATAATGCTACGGTGTTCTTCTGGAATGCCTGGGTTGACAGCTCTAGAGCTGTGTGGTTATTTATTTTTTTCTTTTATTAATTTTCACATTGTTGTTTATATTTTACAGTATTTGATTTTTCTGTCAGTCAGGTATAGAACGCATAAAAAAACTGTGATACAGGGCCTCCCCAGTGGTGCAGCGGTTGAGCGCTGGGCTGCGAAGCTGCCCCCAGTCTCTGCAGTGCGGGTTCAATCCCTGGCCACCGGCGAGGGTCCCACATGGTGCTCAGACCTCTCCTGCCACACTTGCTGCTCCCCTCCGCAGTGTACCTTGGTCCTTCTGCCTGTTCTGCTCCCCGCTCTGGCTCTGGTGAATTCTCTCACCCTCCCATGCTTCTGACTGTACCCAGTGCTTGTATAAATAAATAAATAAATCTTTAAAAATAACAACAAAAAAAACCTGTGATACATCTAGACCATGGAATCTTATTAGTGTTAAAGGGAAAAGAGTTATCTGACTATGAAAAGTCATGCAAAACTTAAATGTACACTTTTAAGTGAAAAAAGCCAATCTGAAAAGGCTTCCATCTATATGACATTCTGGAAGAGTCAAAACTATGGGGGCACGCAGACCTCTCCTGCCGCCTGCTGCTCCCCTCAGCAGTGTATTTCGTCAGTCTGCCTGTTCTGTTCTCCGCTCTGGCTCTGGTGAATTCCCTCACCCTCCCGCGCTTCTGACTATACCCAGTGCTTGGATAAATAAAATAAATAAATCTTAAAAAAAAAAAACAAACAAAACTATGGAGACAGAAAAAGAATAAGGTATAAAACAATTAACAGTGCTGATGGTAAGAATCCAGGTAACCATGAAGCATGTCAAAAATGAGAACTTCAGAAGCCATCTATAATTACTTACCTTTTGACTTTATCATAGTTTTCTTGACGGTAGTCACCTTGCTGAATTAACTGTTTTGTGTCTGCTAATTCTAAAGCCAAACGCTGACATCTAATTTGAACCTCAGAGTAGTTTCTTCGATCTTCTTCGTAAGTCTACAAACAAAAATATGATAAAATATTGCAAACTAAACATAGTTAATCAAGTCCTATATTGAATTCTTCTGTGAGCTGTGAATATCTTTGTAATTTAAAAAAACACTCTTAATCTTTCTTTTTAGAGGGTATCATTTCTGCTTTTATTACCACTGTATGAAGTAGGTACTTTTAAATTTAATTTTATATATATTTTACATCATTTTTCCTTTTTGAACAATGCATGCTTTCTCTTCTCAGTTGTATTCCCTGTAAAATTCCCACCACCAATTCACCCCCTGAACCATCACCACAGTTCCTTGTGTAAGAACACAATCCCTCCCGTTTTGATCCCTCTTCCTTCCCCTCTCCTGTAGTGTCCCTGATTAATAGTTTAGTAACTGTTCCCTACTCAAAAACAGGTAATCTTAAACTCACAGAAGAGTCTGTACATTTATTTGTTTAAAAATTAAGCTATTAAGAAATGTTTTTCATTAAAAAAATAGGACAACTATGCTTGTTTATTAAAATAATACATGACTGCCAACATTAAATGACATTTTTCAGCATTTACTGAGTTACTATTTGATGCTAAAGACTCAGAAATGAATAAATAAAACACAGGTCCTATTCTCACTATTTAGAGATGAACAGCCACATGAATATCAAATATCTACAATGACAAAGAGTTACTGAAGAAATTAACCATACAGTGAGTTTCATGTGTGGTATTCGGCAAAAAAGGAATTTTGCGGCACTGGGAATGTATTTCTACATTGATCTTCCTTCTAATGGAGCAGTAAAAAGGGATTATAGAAATATGGGAGAGGGGAAGGGTGTGGAAATGTAAAACTAAAACCCAGTCCTGCAAAGAGTATGAAGATATTTGTGCTACTGAATTAGTTTTCTATATACCTTACCAGAGAGTAAATATTTTAAGGGCAGGATTTCACCTTATCTACCACTGGATCTCCACCACTTTACATAGTACTTGATATACAATAAGGATAAAATAGATGGGCCTCCCCGGTGGCACAGTGGGTTGAGTGCCGCACTGTGAAGCTGTCCGCAGCCTCTGCAGCATGGGTTCGATTCCCAGCCCACCAGGGAGAAACCCACATAGAGCAGCAGATATCTTCTGCCTCATCCGCTGCTTCCCTCAGCAGTGAGTTCAGTCCATCTGCCTGTTCTGCTCCCCACTCTGTCTCTGGTGAATTCTCTCGCCCTCCCGCACCTCTGACTGTACCCCAGTTCTTGTATAAATAAATCTTTAAAAAAAGAATAAAATACATGCTTTTGAGTAAATCAAATAAGAAATTAATGTATCAATACATGGGAACATGAAGAGAAACAGGGCACAAAGACAGAGTTCCTTCTTATACTCCCACTGTGAACTCATTAGATCTTATAAGCAACTGTCAGCTCCACCCTCAGAACCTGTCATGTTAAATACATGCTGTCCCAAGTCATTTCTACTTAAGCAGCATTCCACAAATACTGATGAATTATTTCTAAGTGACTGGTCTTGCACTAGACATTGTAGATAGAATGATGAGTAAGATACTGTTTTTCACTTTTTAAAATATTAAACATAACTTTGAAATGTTAACTCCCAAATTTCTACAAAAGGGCTATTCGAGAAATAAAAATATATTCAGCGTGTTTTGCTTTAATATGTTTTTCCCAACACTGATGATCTCCGTGAAAGTGGAGTGTTACTATATGGAATTTATTATACATCACAACTGAGGATACTCCATCACTACCATAAAGGATCATCAAATACATCATTTCAGACCTAAGTCTCAGAAGATGCCTTAGTTTCCTTGAAGAATGCTTACCCTTTGAAACACTATTAACTGGGTAAGTATTCTGGAAGTGTGTAGTGTTATAGTTATGAAGTCAAGCTCCAGAATTTAACCCACCAGAATTAAATTACCTAAGGTAAGACTTCAGGGGGGTTATCTGTTAGCAGGTTAGTGTTCTCATCTACCTCATGGAGGTATTGTGAAGAGTATTATCAACATGTAAAATGTTTATGAAAATGCCTAGCACATAGAAATGATCACTATCTATCATAACAATGTCTTCCATTTATTTTGACTTCCAGAGATTATGGCCACACTGACAGCATTTCTTCAATAACTGCACAGAATTCTGAGGAACATAAACATGGGGAATATAAACATTTATGGGGTGGGCAAAGAAAATAATGCCCAGGGAGTTTGAGGGAGTATTCATAGAATTAAAGGGTAAACTGGGGTTGTGTGTCAGGAACAACTGTAAAAGAAAGTGCTTTGAGGGCCTCCCCTGTGGTGCAGGCGGTTGAGTGCAGCGCTGTGAAGCTGTCCACAGCCTCTGCAGTGCCTGTTCGATCCCCGTCGGCAGTGGAGATACCCACATGGTGAGCAGACCTCTCTTGTCTCGCCTGCTGCTCCCCTCAGCAGTGTTTTTCAGTCAGCCTGCCTGTTCTGCTCCCAGCTCTGTCTCTCACCCTCCCGCACATCTGGCCTGTACCCTGGTTCTTGTATAAATAAATAAATCTTTAAAAAAAAAAAAAGAAAGAAAGTGCTTTGAGGAGAATGGAAGTCAGTAGTGTTGACTACTACTGAGAAAAGCGACCAACGAACCAACCTACCAACCAATGCATGAAGAAGACAGCCTGCCAGAGATTAAAGCAAATATATCTGAATACTCAATATGCCCTTGCTTTGTGTTATTTTACATGCAGTCTCTCACTTAATATTTAACTTTATAACTGGGCATAAGTGTTACCCTCATTTTTATAGATGAGGAAACTGAGGCTTGGAGAGGATTAAGATCTCAAAGCTTGTACGTGGCTGGGTAAGGACTCCAATATAAGTTTATCAAACTGCAAAATTGTTGGCAATTCTCCTTTCACTTTAGAAGTGGAGAAAGTATAGTGGCTAAAGAAAACAGGGATAAATGAAGGTTTTGTAAAAGATAGGACAGGTTTGAAATGTTCAAATGTTGATAGGAAAGAACTGACAGCAAAAGAACGAACAGGATATTGTGGAGGATGATTCCAATGCTCACTAGGCTTTACCTGGCATGGAGCCAGAGATCATTTGTGGAGATGAGACTTAATTAAGAAGCCATTTTTATCATGGCAGGGTTTTTTCCAGCTGATACAGAGTATTAAAAACCTAAATTTGGGGTCTCCACAGTGGTGCAGCCAATTGAGCGCAGCACTGTGAAGCTGTCCGCAGCCTCTGCAGTGCCAATTCGATTTTCGGCCTGCCAGGGAGATTCCCACATGGCACCGCAGACCTCTCCTGTTGTACCTGCTGCTCCCCTCAGCAGTGTACTTTGATCTTTCTGCCTGTTCTGTTCCCTGCTCTGTCTCTGGTGAATTCTTTCACCCTTCCACGCCTCCGGCCTGTACCCCAGTACTTGTATAAATAAATAAATAAATCTGGGAAAAAAATTAACAATAAAAAAACCTTAAATTTGGATGTCCATCCTACTGCTGGATATATTAATATTATACACTTGGTTTCTAAAGACACGTGGTCCTTCCACACCTTTAAAGCAAGATTAACCCCACTACAAACATTAAGAACAAACAAGTGCAAATGTAAGTATGTTTGTAGGTTTGGTGTCAGGAAACTGGGAATTCTCACTGAGGATTTCCAAGTTCTCTATAAAATGACATACAAAGTGATCTGCTGAGAGGACAGTAGAAAGGTGGGAGATGTGAGGAGAGTGGTGACTAAACAATCTTCTGAGAAATGATAAGACTAGAAAAAGTCAGAATTATAGCACAATGTAAGGGCCCATGTGAGGCTGGCAACAATGAGCTTTTAATGCTCACTACTGTCTATGAGATCTCTAGTAGTGCCCAGTTGATGAAATGAAGAGTCAAGATTTTGTTTGGCAAGGTTGGTAAAGGGTAGTTGGAGAGGAATTAGAGAATAGTGTTAAGAAAAAGGCTGAGAAGTGAACATAATCAAGAAGGAAGGAGATCAATTTAGGAAGAGGCTGATAGTGAAATAAATTATATGAGCTGAAAATTCTCTTAAGTTAGAAGTAGAACTGAGAGAAGTAGAAATAAAGGAAGAAATAGGTTCAGTGGGGGCATCCCTGGTGGCGCAAGGGGTGAAGACTCAGCACTATGAATCTATCCAAAGCCACTGCAGCATGAGTTCGATCGCCAGCAGGGGAGGAAACCCATGTGGCACAGCAGAACTCTGTTGTCTCACCCACTGCTCCCCTCAGCAGTGTATTTCAGTGGCTCTGCCTGTTCTGTTCCCCACTCTGTGCCTGGTGAATCCTCTCACCTCCCATACCTCTGGCCTGCACCCCAGTTCTTATATGCATAAATAAATAAATCTTTTTTAAAAAAAGAAATATGTTCAGTGATCAGTCTGCAATTTCAGAAGTCAGCCAGTTCTGGGTGACAAGAAATAGAATATGGGCCATGAGACTGTGTGCTAAGGTAGAGAAGAAGCTATCACTAAAGATGAGAAGATAAATAAAATGCAAGGCCAAGGTTATGGGTAAATCAAAGAAATAACACAGGCAGGAGCTAAGGTGGAAAAGATGAATAAATCTAGAGCAAAGGTTCTACCAAAAAGAATGTTCCAGATCTGCAAATGAGGGAGATTATAAGGTGGGGTTCCAGATTACACAAATGCCAAAGCAGTAGGAGCTTTTATGATTATGAAAGTGCCAATATTTAAAACTGTAAAGTTTTAGGGCCTCCCCAGTGGCGCAGCGGTTGAGCGCTGGGTTGTGAAGCTGCCCGCGGCCTCTGCGGCGCCGGTTCGATCCCCGGCTGCTCTCCGGCCACCGGAGGAGGGTCCCACATGGCGCGCAGACCTCTCCTGCCGCCCGCTGCTCCCCTCAGCAGTGTACTTCAGTCCTTCTGCCTGCTCTGCTCCCCGCTCTGGCTCTGGTGAATTCTCTCACCCTCCCGCGCTTCTGACTGTACCTAGTGTGCTTGTATAAATAAATAAATAAGTCTTAAAAAAAATAATAAAATAAAATAAAATAAATCTTTAAAAAAAAACAAAAACTGTAAAGCTCTAGAGAGGATATCAACAACTTTCCTGATATATATGGCGTATAAACTTGTGGTCCAGAGAGTCCCTAAGCTAGATACTTATATCTATCAATATTATGTACATGTATGGATATGTATAACACCTGCATACTCATATAAATTAAAAAAATTTAAAGTATTAATACCATATGACCAGGAGTAGAAAATCAGTTAGGAATATACATACACACACACACACACACACACACACACACCACCAATACTTTTCTTTAGGATTTTCTTTAGGATTTTCAACTGAAAACTTCCTTCTTATATAAGATTATTATATTAAAAAATATGCTTCGCTTACTATTAGCAAATAAATTAGATTAAGGCATAGCATTGAAAAAATAGGAAAAAATAGCAGCTTCCCACAAAATGAAGTAAACCTGGGCCTCCCTGGTGGCACAAGGGGTTAAGACACAACCTATGCAGCCACTGAAGCACAAGTTCAATCCCTGGCCAGGGAGCAACCCACATGGTGCAGCAGACCTCTCCTGACTCACCTGCTGCTCCCCTCAGCAGTGTATTTCAGTCTGCCTGTTTTGTTCCCCACTCTGTCTCTGGTGAATCTTCTCCCCCTCTCTCCCGCTCCCCCACATTTCTGGCCTGTAACCCTGTTCTTGTATGCATAAATAAATCTTTACCAAAAAAAAAAAACAAAACATGAAGTAAACCTCATGACTGTGTAGAACTTTGAGGTTAAGGCTAAAGAGAAAAGAAGGCTAATTTGCATTCTTCCTGGACTTATGCTCAACATCTCTGGGAAGACACCACGCCACAAATCTGAGTTACATGTCTGCCTGTTATTTTCCCACAGCACCTGCTATCACCTCTGTCAGAAAACATACCACATGTGCTGTGAACAATCATTTCTTGTCTCCCTCATAAGAGAAAAAATTTAAGGAAGTTTTCCATAATCTGATACCGAGTCATAATGTCATCTTTTCCATCTCCTAAATCATTCACATGAGGAATTAATAGGCTATCTCTAGTCTGAAAAAGCAAATCTGTCACTGTAATCACATGTTTTCTTGTCTTGCCTATAACCCTCACCTTTCCCCACACCCACATAAGACTTGGAGTTCCTTGAAGACCTGCCTTATCTCTGAATACCCAATAACCCTTACACAGTAGTTACACTAGAAATGTTTGCAGAATGAACTAATGTTGAAATATGAATGGACAATGTATGCAGCACTAGCATTTAAATTAACTCAAGATGTAGAAAAATTAACTTTAAAGACTGATTAATAAATTATCCATTTCCAACTGAATTAAATATCATAAATCTGCAAATAAAATAATCTGAAACAATATCTGTGCAACATATACACAGAAATTTCTCCAAGATTTTTAAGAAAGAGCATGAAAGAGGCTTCTATTTCTTGATCTGGGTAGTGGTTAAACAGGTGTGCTAACTTTGTAAAAATTCAATTAAGGTTTCTTTGTACATTACACAAACATTTTTTAGAAGTAAAACAAAGGGCTTCAACCAGGAGAAAGTGGGGGAGAAGTTCTGCAGGAATCTTTGTATTAG
Source organism: Talpa occidentalis (assembly GCF_014898055.3). Taxonomy (NCBI): domain Eukaryota; kingdom Metazoa; phylum Chordata; class Mammalia; order Eulipotyphla; family Talpidae; genus Talpa; species Talpa occidentalis. Next base: position 25,277,649 of record NW_023604861.1, read on the forward strand.
AAATGGGAGGGGGAAATGTGAGAATTGGGTGAAATGCCTATTTATAGTCTTTGCTCATCTTTCTGTTGGGTGTATTTTTTCCCTTGTTTATTTGTAAGAGTTTTAGCTAATGCTGGTATTAACTTTTGATTATCTGCATTTTAATTTTTCCCTCACTTGTGTATATAAAGATTAAACTTTGCCTATAATATCTTTTCTTCTCTTTCCCTCTTTATTTTTAACTTTTTTTTAAAAGATTTATTTATTTATGCATAAAAGAGCTGGGGTATGGGCCAGAGTTGTTGGGGGGGGGGCGGTGAGAGGATTCACCAGAGACAGAGTGGGGACAGAATAGGCAGACTGAACGGAGGACACTGCTGAGGGGAGCAGTGGGCGAGATAGAGAGGTCTGCTGCGCCATGTGGGTTGCTCTCTGGCTGGCTGAATATCGAACTTGTGCTGCAGTGTCTGTGGACAGCTTCATAGGTTGCGTCTTAACCCTTGCGCCACTAGGGAGGCCTTTTCTCTCTCTCTTTTTATTTTATTTTTTTTTTTTTTATAGAGGCATGTTTTCTTTCTTTCTTTATTTGTTTGTTTGTTTATACATGCACTGGGTACAGTCAGAAGTGCGGGAGGGTGAGAGAATTCACCAGAGCCAGAGCGGGGAGCAGAGCAGGCAGAAGGACCGAGTACACTGCTGAGGGGAGCAGCGGGCGGCAGGAGAGGTCTGCGCGCCATGCGGGACCCTCCTCCGGTGGCCGGGAAGCAGCCGGGGATCGAACCGGCATCGCAGAGGCCGCGGGCAGCTTCGCAACCCAGCGCTCAACCGCTGCACCACCGGGGAGGCCCTCTCTCTCTCTTTTTAAAAAAGCATTTTCTTTCCTGACTTGGCTAAGATTATCCCAACCTCTAGAACAGCACCGTCCAGTGGCACTTTCTGCAACGATGAAAATGTTCTTTACCTGTACCATCCAATAAGGTAGTTACTAACCACCTGTGCCTAGTAAGACTAAGGAAATGGATTTTAAGTCCTTAAAATTTAAATTTAAATAGACACATGTTGCTGTAATCACTGTACTGCTAGCTCAGTTCCAGAACTCAGCTACTCACAGTACTGTCCATGAACTGGCATAGGCCAAAAGTGCTAATAAATACATCTGGGAATATGTTAACTATGAAGTCTTAAACCCATCTCAGAACTGCAGTACTGTTCAGTGTAGCCAGATGCTCAGGCAATTCTTGCCGATATTAAGGTTTGACAAGCACTGTTGATAATTACCTAAGTTAGGGATTCTTAACTTTTTGTTATCACGGATCCACTGGTAATCTAGTGAGATCTGTGAACCCCTGAGACTTTTTCTAAAAGAAAAATTTTAAATACACAGAATTACAAAGGAAGCAAATTATATTGAAATAAAGTTTTCAAAATATTTTAAGAAGTTATATATGTCCTTTTTATTAATGTATCAAAAAGATGAGATTTAGTAAGGGGGAGTGTCAAACAACTACAGTAATGTTGAAGTAGTGAGGAGCACAAATTCTATTTAAAGAGACTTGCAATAACTATACTGTAATATGAAAAAACTTGATTTACAATGTGGACAGTCATAGGTACTGGCAATCTTACTGTGGTTTTTGTTTTTATTGCTAATTGAAGGAAATGTTGAATTTGAGTTAGAAGTGAAAATAAAGTATTCCCCATATCACCTGGAGGTCCGTTGGGCTCCGTATCTGTTTTGATCAAGTAATTACCTAGATTTTTTCAAGAAATCTAAATTCAACGGGATTAACATGTGCATACGTTAAAAATGTTAAGATCAACTTTTTTCCTCAGCAGATGAATATTCAGTTGTACCAGGATGTTTATAGTAAATAAGGATCCTTATAATAAATAAGGGTCCCAGCTTAATTCTTCAGTTGAATTAAGTTACCACTACTGTGGTATATAATTAGAACTATTTCTATATTCTATTCTACAGTTGTCTGATGTTTCTATGCCAATAACATATAATTGATCATAATCATTTTAGTTTTGAAATACATACTGGAATCGTCGTTGAACCAGCCCTTCATCTTTTCCTACCTCTCATCCTTTTCTCACTATTTTTTAACAGTTGGTATAGTTTAAGTAACTGGAGTCAGATGTCCTTATAAAAATTAGCCATGAATCCATCTGAGGTAATCCAATTGCGAGTTTGGAAAATTCATCAGTAGTACAGCTTTATTTTGTAATAATTCAATGGCAGTTGTTGACTGAAGTTCTCTACTTTTGTTAATTTTAGTATTCTACTTTTTTTTTTTGGACATTTTTCCTTCAGTTTTCAGTCCTGTTACCTTACAGTGGATTCCAAACTCTTCTTTGTGTTCCTTTTCCCCAGTTTTTTAAGATGGCTATGCATGTCTTTACTTTCCATCTTATTCTAATGCAATACATTTAACATTAAATGTATAACATACATTTCTCTCTGGAATAGTTTTACATGTCTCAAGGATTTTGACATAAAATATTCTTAATTTCATTGTTTCTTAAATTTCCTCTTTGATCTAAAAGTGCTTCTTTTTTTTTAATTATTGAGGTAACACTGGTTTACAGCACTATCTGTGTTTGAAAGGCACAGTATCACAAAGGCAAGTCATCACACCACACCCATAACCAAAGCACCCAGAGTGCTCCACCATAGTCCACAGGGCTACCTCCACTCTGGTTACCTTCGTCTCCCTCTTTGAGCCTTGACTCTGGTCAGTTTTCTATTAGTTTGGTTTTATCTGACTCTTTGTTTTGTTTCTCTATAGTCTACATATAAGTTAACACTATCTTAAAAATTAAGTGTTCCTGGATTTATCTAAGATTATAAACACAATGGCAGATGAAAAGATGAGGTCATTAATATTACTCTTTTAAAAAGTTGCTTCTATGCTGATATAACATGTATAAAACAATCAGCTAAAGGTAATTTCTTCCTGATAACAACGTATTTAAAATTGCCTTTATTATAGCTTTCCCAAGAACTTTATTCCCTCTCATGCACTTTTATTGTCAAGTCATTTACATTATTTGTAAAAATACAGGTTGGTGAAGAAGCAACATTTTCCAGAGGTGTAGACAAGAAATAGGTTTTAGTAACTTGAAGTAGTTATGCTATAACTAGGTTTGCTCTAGTATATTCTTGGACATGTTAGCTACATTAAAATATAGTAATTATATTGAATACAAGTAATATCATTAATAATACAAAATTAAAAACAAAAATATTGAGAATTCAAGGAATTTCTACTTCAATAAATAAATAAATATAAAAACATATTCATGGTCCATGAACTTGTCACATTAGAATCCTAGGCTTATTTATAATTGATAATTTTTATGTGACCAAAATCAGAACCTATGCAAGTATCCACAAATCTAAATTTTAAGCAGTGCTTATTTACCTTATGTATAATATAAAGAGGCAAAACTATTACTTAATGATGAATCTATTAGAAGCACTAATATAATTAAAGCTGATGAATAGCACCATAAACATGTATCTTATACAGGAATTTTAAATTTATTATTTGGGCAGGGTAAAATAGAAATTTCAGAAAATAGTTAACACTCCCTGAAAAATAAAAACCTGAATAACAAATTATCTATCATGAAATATCTCATTTTCACACAAATATAATTAACTAGATTACTCATACATGAATATCTAATGTGATGAGCCTCAGGAAATCTTGTACAATTTTTGTTTCCAAACAGGGAAGTTATTTTGAACAAAACATTCTTTTTGTTTCCAAGTTACCAAGCTCCTCATAAGAGAAAAATATTTTACCATTTCCTCATGAAACTTAATAATTTTAATAAATATAGACTCATTAATGCCTTATAAAGTATTGTTAACAATTCTTTCTTTTGAAATCAGCATTCAAAAATAACTGTATAAGTAGCAAAACAGCTATACATAGCTTAGCTACAGTTGCAAGTTCTAACAGCTATAAAGATTTCATAAGGAAATAAGCATATAGCACTTTCAAAAACACTAACTACCATACACAAGCTAGTTCATAACACAGCTCAAATATGCTATAAATAGATTACATTATTGGCACTTACAAATAAACACGAAACTTGAAGAAAAAAAAAAAATTAGCCCTAATTTCTAGTCTTGGAATCTAGATATTATTTCAAAATAACTGAAGATCTGAAAAAAAAAATTGTGAAAGAAGACCTCAGACTCTCACTAAAATTAGCACTTGAGGAAGAGTGACTTCTTTTTTAAAAGTCAAATATCACATAATATTAAATTTCTAAAATAGTTTTCACTTCATGTCTTTCATAAATTAGCACATTATATATAGAAAAACAGAATTAACTTAAACCATGCATTTGGAGGGCTTCACATCTCTGAATGTTTTCCTTAGGTGTAATAGTTGGGAAACCTTTGATCTGAAAGTACGAGCTATGGCAGAAAAGTTTTTTTCCCCCCTTTCATTTCTTTCTCCCAGGTATAGATCTACTGAACTCTACTAGGAAAAAATAGTGCTGGATTGATTTTAGGTAGTTGATATGAAACAAAGATCACAAATGAAAATAACTACATTATAATGCAGGTTAAAAATGACAAGAATTTCTAAGTATCCTGGAACTGGTTACAGAAATAGATGGTTATATACTGCCATCATGTGGTACAAAAAAAATTAAGACCATTTCGGGGACAACAAACTAGAAATTTGAGTCTTGGTAAATATAAAGCTTGTTTTCTGATGGCAAATCTCAAAACACAGAGAGAGAGTTAACAAATATCTTAGTTTCTCTCAGGTAAACTTCAGAATTGTCATTATCCTGTCATTTTTGAGGTAGCTCTATTTCTTGTCTGTTGCCTTCTCCTTCAAGTTTCTATTAATTTATTACTTGTTCTATGAGATAATAGTACCTTCTAATATTTGTCCTGGCTTTATCCCATTCCAAGTTAATCCTCATCTTATCTGTATTGTGGTTTTATGAACTTCAATAGCATTTTTCCTAGCTATTGGTATTTAAATGACATATCCTAATCTTTTTATGTTCCAGATAGTAAACTTACCTCCCCAAGTACCAGATTATAGTTTCTTAACTCCAAATTTTATGGCTTTACAAGGAATCCAATATTATTAAAGGTAAGGAGTGAAAACAATCAAGATTATAGTGTTCAAAACAGTATATTTTTTCAAGGTCTAATAATGTCTCTTGCTTCTAAAATTTTTCATAATAATGTTTAAAATGGCATCATACATATCAGCAGAAAACTAACCATGCTGAGAGTTTTCAATGACACTAAGTAACTTCTCAGAAAAAGAAAGGGGATTTCAAAGCCAAATGTCTACATGTATAAACTAGCTATTTCTTCATTGTTCATAAAGCAAAACTGTCAAATGGTTCCTCTTTCTTCTAGTAATGGCTATTAAATTAACTTCTACCCATCCACTGCAAATACAACTATAGATTCTGGGCAGAAACAACTGTTTCCTCAGAGACATGGGTGAGAGGCCTTTGGGGAGGCTGACAATGGCAGACTTTATCCTGACTTGTACACTGATTTTACTCCTTTCCTTCCAGACTTGCCTCTTCTGCCTTTCTTATGCTTCTCTGCCACAATGTGCCTTAGACTTGTGGCACGCTTCAGGTCTCAATGACCCAACTTTGGAACAACTGTTTGGCTGGTCATCTACCCACCAAAGGATAGGTAACTTTGGGTGTTTTATTGGCAACTTTTATCTTTTCTTTTTTTCCCTCTATGCACAGTAATTCTACTAAGGTTCTTTTCTATTGAAGGTCTTACACACTAAGCATATGTTTTTGTCTTTATGCAGCAATGGCAGAATCCACTTAAAGTACGCAGGTTTGGACACTTAAAGTGTGCAGGTTTCGAGGTCCCAAGGTACCCCTCTGCCTGCCTGCTAACACAAACAGTAATCAAAAGTCTCCCCCCAAACTCACTGTGTCACTAGCAAGTTCTACACAAGCCTTCAAAGATGAACTAATATCTATCCGTCTTAAACACTCACAAAAATTGAGGAAGAGGGAATTCTTCCAACACATTTTACAAGGCCAGCCTTACTCAGATACTGAAGCCAGACAAAGACATACCTCTCTTTCTCTCTCTCTCTCAATCTCTCTCTCTCTCTCTCTCTCTCACACACACACACACACACACATACACACAAATAAACCAATTTCCTAATGAACATAGATGAAAAATATTCAACAAAACTGAGCATACCAAATTCAGTAATGCATTAAAAGGATCATACATCATGACCAAATGAGATTTATTTCAGGGATGCAAGGATGATTCAACATTATGAAAACTGATCAAGATAGCTTACTATACCAAGAAAAGGAAAGGTAAAAAGTATATAATCATATCATTAGATACACAGAAAGCATTCGATAAAATTCAATATCCATTTATGATAAAAACCCTCCAAAAATTGTGGATGTATGGAACATACATCAACACAATAGAGGCCATATATCAGAAACCTACAGCTAATATATGCAGTGGTGAAAAACCTCAAGTTTTTCCTCTAAAATCTGATACAAGATAAGTATGCCTACGTTTACCATTCATATCACACACAGTATTAAAACTCCTGGTTACAGCAATCAGTCAAGAGAAAGATAAAACAGAACCCAAGCTGAGAAAGAAGTAAAACTATCACTATCTGCGGGTGACATCGTAACGTATATAGAAAACCTCATAACTCTACTAAAAAACTATTAGAAATAATGAGTAAAGTGGCAGGTCACAAAATCAATTTACAAACATCAGTTATGTTCCCATTATGCAAACAATGAGCTGAAAGAGAAAGAAATCAAGAAAATACCATTTATTATCACTTAAAAAATTAATACCGAGGATTGAACTTAAGCTGAAAGATCTATACAATGACGCTGTAATAAGACATTCTTAAAAGAAATCGGAGAGTCAAAGAAATAGAAAGATATTCTATTAAATAAAAATATTTGCCACCAAACATTTGGCAAGAGGGTGATATCCAGTATCTCCAAAGCACACATAGAACTCAACAACAAGAAAATAACCCCATCAAAAAATGGGCAGAAGAGTTAAATCTGTACTTCCCCAAAGAAGACATTCAGATGCTAGGTCAAACTGCACATGAAAAAGTGCTCATCATCATTTATCATGAGGAAAATGCAAACAAAAGCCAAAATCTCACAATTGTGAGAATGGCTCTGAAACAACAAATGGTGCAAAGGATGGGGAGAAAAAATTACACTCATACAATGTGCACTGGTCTAGCCCCTATGGAGAACAGCACTGAAATTTCAAAATATTAAAAATAAATCTACCATATGATCTAGCAAATCCATTCCTAGGAATTTACCCAAACAATGCAAAGACATTAATCTAAAGGGATATATATATATATATATATATATATATATATATATATATATATATACACGCATGTGTTTGTAGCATCATTATTCAACAGCCGAGTTACAGAGAAACAATCTAAAGTGCCCAAGGATTGATGAGCGGATTAGGAAAATGTGGAACATACACACACAATGAATATTGCTTAGCTACCAAAAAAAGATGAACTCTTGCCATTGGCAACAACATGAATGGAACTGGAGGGGATAAGCCTAACTCAAGTAAGTCAGAGTAAAGCCAAATACTAGCTAGTTTCATTTATGTGGGGGATATAGGGATTCAAAACAAAGGGTCAGACAAAATCAAACCAATAATAAATGCTAGAAGTCTGACTGTAGAATTGAGACTACCACAGGGAAAGGGGGATGGTGGAGAGCAATGTGTGGAGGGTGCCAAATGGACTATGGCGCAGAACAATGGATATATTGTTGGTGGGTGTGGTGTGGTGACATACACCTGAAGAGGTATGATCTTATACATTTGTCTTATACATTGTGTATTGTAAACAAATGTCACCTTAATTAAAAAAAATTGAACAAGATTAAATAAAAATAAATTACTATGTGATGTAGGTGTTATAAATTATCATTCCTATTTTATAATTAGAGAAGTTGTTTGATCGGGGAGTGGGGCATAGAGAAGACCAAGTTTTTTGGGGTTTTTTTGAAGATATATTTATCATTCACACAAGCACTGGGGTACAGTGCAGAGGTGTGGGAGGGTGAGAGGATTTACCCAAGACAGAGCAGGTTGCATAACAGGCGGAAGGACCGAAATACACTGCTGAGGGGAGTAGCGGGTGAGACAGGAGAGGTCTGCTGCGCCATGTGGGAATCTCCCTGGAAGGCCAGGAATCGAACCAGTGCTGCAGAGGCTGCGACAGCTTCACAGCGCTGCGCTCAACCCACTGCGCCATCGGAGAGGCCCAGACCAAGTGTTTTTTTTTTTTTAATTTATTTATTTTTATTTAAGAACCAGGGTACAGGCCAGAAGCATGGGAGGGTGAGAGGATTCACCGGAGACAGAGTGGGGAACAGAACAGGCAGACTGACGAAATACACTGTTGAGGGGAGCAGCGGGCGTGACAGGAGAGGTCTCCAGCGCCATGTGGGATTCTCGCTGGCTGGCCGGGATCAAACACGCGCTGCAGAGGCTGCGGACAGCTTCACAGTGCGGGGCTCAACCACCTGCGCCACTAGGGAGGCCCAGAGACCAAGTTTTTTATTCAAGACCATCATACCATCTTCAACTTGCAGAGCTGGGATTCAAAAATAGTATTTCTGGGGCCTGCGTGGTGGCACAAGGGATTAAGTCTCAGGACTATCAAGTGATCATCAGACACTGCAGCATGAGTTCCATCTCCAACCAGGGAGCTGACCCGCATGGCGCAGACCATTCCAGTCTCACCTGCTGCTCCTCTCAGCAGCATATTTTGTCTGCTCTGCTCCCCATTCTGTCTTTGGTGAATCCTCTCACCCCCTGCACCTCTGGCCTACACCCAAGTTCTTGTATACATTAAAAAAAAAAAAATCTTAAAAAAAAATAGTATTTCTGAATTCCCCAGATGTTTAAATAACTTAACAAAAAACATTTTAAAAAATAGCCCCCCATAATATAGTTATACAAAATTTCTTAAGGGTTAATTAATATTTATTATTCATTATATCCTTACAAAAAGTTTTTGCTGGGTTGAATTTTAATTTAAAAATATTCAGGGGTCTTATTTATATTATTTATTACGTTTGTAATAATATAAATTATATTATTTATTAATTACAATTATAGTAAGTGGCCTTTTTTTAAAAAAGATTTATTTATTTATTTATACAAGCACTGGGTATAGTCAGAAGCGCAGGAGGATGAGAGAATCTACCAGAGCCAGAGTGGGGAGCAAAACAGGCAGACCAACGGAACACACTGCTGAGGGGAGCAGCGGGCGGAGCAGGAGAGGTCCGCGAACCATGTGGGACCCTCGCCGGGGGCCGGGGATGGAACCGGTACTGCAGAGGCCAGGGGCAGCCTTGCAGCCAGCGCTCAACCGCTGCGCCACGAGGGAGGCCCTAAGTGGTCTTAATACAAAAGAATTCCATTAGATCTTAAATCACATTTCTTGAGTTTCTAATGCATTTTATTAAGTATATAAAACACTGCTTAGTTTCTTTTTTTCTGATTATAATTTTATCGACTACATTATTACTAAATTTAAGGAAATGTTTAAGACAAAGTAGTAGTTGAGAGGTGATAAACCTGTAAGAAACAAATTTACACATGGAAGGGTTATGTTGTTGGTAACTTTGTGTCAACTTGGCTAGGCCACCGGTACCCAAATATTTGATAAAGTATTACCAAAGGTGTTTTTGTATAACTATTCCTTCAATGAGATTAATGTTTACATCAGTAGAGTTTGACTAAGGCAAATTACTCTCCATAATGTGGTGGGCCCCGTCCAATCAGTTGAAGGTCTTAATAGGAAAAGTACTGACCTCCCATGATCTAAAAAGAATTCTGCCAGCAGACAGACTGTTTTTGGATTCAAATTGCAACTATTTCCCAAATCTCCAAACTGCCAGTCTACCCCATCAGATTTTAGATTCACTAAGGCTCCAAAAATCATATAAGTTAATTACTGAAGACAAATAAGTCACTATATATACATATCTTGTTTGTTCTATTTCTCTGGAGATCCCTAACCAGTACAACTTCACAAACAAAACTCTTTCTGTGTTCAAGAGTTATCAGGGCATTCATTAAAAACATTTGGGCACCCAATGAATAAAGCCATTGTTAATTTTCTCTGTTTTCCTATCAGTAAAATATTAAAAGTGTTAGCAATGTCAAAACAAACAAAAATTTAAGATACAATGCCATTACTGACCTTTGAAAGTAGAGACATGCTTTGCCACACAGCAAAAATGTATCACATACTAACATGTTAATGATTATTCTAAGGCTACAAGCTTTTGTTGATTTTGGTTTTTTTTTTTGGTCCATGCAGTCCTTTGTTCAAGAGAAATTCCAAATGTTAAGGTGACTAAAAAGAAGATGGTTTGATAGAAACAAGGATAAAAATACTCATCCAGCTAGCCCCCTACAAAATAATAAATCTTTGAAAGATGCTGAGGTACCTAATATATTACAGAACCAAGTCTGAAAATCTGTCTATTGCTATCTCCCCAGTGAGCCCTACATCACCACTATCACCACTCTGGGCATTTCAGAGTAACAACTGAGATCAAATGATTTGCCCAGGAATGCAAAACTAGATGCCTTCTAACTTTGTCCTTTATTATCTTGACTACAGATGAATTTTTTTTTTAATTAAGAGCTATTTATCTAAATGTGCAAATGATTTACGTGCACAATATGGCAGGTTAGCAGAAGAAAGGAAAAAACAGAATAGAACCTTGTGTTCATATCACCACATTTGCCTATTTGGCAGTGTTCCTGCTGACTTTGTTGCTCTTATGACAGGAAACTGAGCTTTTACTTTGTTTGTAGCACTGACCCTCTATTGATTTAACTAGACCCTAACTACTACTAACAGTTTAGCAAATTAGAGTCCTGAGATATATTTATTTCTGAATAATACATCTTTGGTAAAAGTAGCCCTTTAAATAGGACATAAGATAAATATTTATATGCAACTTTGGTAAAATCATGGTTTTGCTTTGAAACAGAAACATAATAAAAGGACAAGAAGTAGTATTTTCTCTATCTGACAGAGAAGGAAACATTAAATGACTTGCTCAAGGTCACACAGAAAATGCAAGCATCAAAACATCATCTAGGGTCAGACTCTAGATGCAGATAATGTGTCTCTTGGGTCACGGCTGCCAACACCTGGCACAACCCCAAACACATCCCTGGGGTTGACACTAGTGTTGCTGCACGTGTTCTGAACAAGTAGTGGCAAGCTAAATATATTTGATGAAAAGGCAAAATGAATGATACACAGTAGCTTCCTTTCATATCACAAAAAAAAAAAGGTTAACCTGTAATGAAAAACTGAGAGTGAAATGAGTTACAACAAAAAAATACTCAGCCGTGGATTACAGATCAATATCACAGACTTATCTTGTCAGTCTTTAAGATGACAATTTCCCATTTAATCTGTCTCTCTACATATGAAAAATCACAGCAGTTGCATCTCACAGTCCTATTTTCCTATTATTGATTTATATTTCTTAATTTCAAATCTTGAGGCACTTTTTATAGACAAGGTTGATGCCTCTTTCCATCAGCCATCAAAATCATACAAACCTCCGTCAGTTGCTTCAGGTGGCCTTTGTTTTCAGTTAATTCTTCTAACAGTTCATTCTTTTTCACTTGTAGTTCAGAAATTTCCTTTTTTAATGGACTCACTAGTTCGTAGAAACGTAGCTTTAAAAAAAACAAATAAGCAGTCTTAAAATCCAAATCACAATTAAAATTTGCTAATTTATAGTATTCTTGACTATCAGTAATGAAAGTGTTAAGGTAATAAAAGGAAAAGTTAGAGTTTTAGCTTAAATTCCTAAACAATAAAATTTTGTGTTGTTTGTATAAAAACTAAAATAAAACTTCACTAAGTGACCTTTAACACTTTATTAGAGTTTAATGTTCAATTAAGTTCTCTGAAAGCCCAGACTGCCTGTAACTCCCCATTCCTGACACAGTCTCTCTTTCCTCTCTTCTATTAACATTCCATTTACTACTTACTCCTCATCTCCTACTGCCCACTTCACACCATCCGCTTACTTCCTGAACACATCAAGTGTTCAACAAGAGTTCTGCTCTTGTTGGTTCCTCTGAAAGAAAAGTTCTTCCCACATATAAATGTACTGCTTATGCTTTTACTTTCTCCAGGTCTCTGATCAAATGTCACCCTATCAGTAAAACCCTCCTGGATTCCTTTAGCCTGATTTAAAATAACATCTTCTATCTGGCAGCAGTTCTTTTTCACTCCTACATTTTTCTCCATAGCATTGTGATAAACATTAAACATATTCTACTTTTAATTAATGTGTGTGTGCTTCTACGAGAGCACAAGCTCTGTGAGGCAGGAATTTTTGCCTCATTTGTTTCTGATGTGTAAATATATGACAAACTTGGGCCTCCCTGGTGGCCAAGGGGTTAAGTCTCAGCGCTACCACCATGACAACCTGAGTTCAACCCCCATACCAGGGAGCTAACCCACATAGCACAGCAGACCTCTCCTGTCTCTCCTGCTGTTCCCCTCAGCAGTGTATTTCAGTATATCTGCCTGTTCTTCTCCCCACTCTGTCTCTGGTGAATCCTCTCACCCTTGCACCTCTGACCTACACCCAGTTCTTCTACACAAAAATAAATAAGATTATTTTTAAAAATATATATATATATATTTCAAAATATATATGTTAAGCTACTAGTGAAGCAGTATAAGAGATAATCAGGATGAATCAGGAGGGAGGTATCTTTTACATCACCACTTCCATATCAAACCTTTCTTGTAACTCTTACAGGAATTGGCCTGAGCCATCTGACAAGTTCCTTAAAACTAAGAAGCCATTACCAAGTTAGGAAAGTGTAATTCAGGGTCTTGCACTGTACAAGCATACAATCTGAAACTCCATAATATATTGCTGTATTGCAAGAATACCGTATCTGGTAAGCAGCAAGTACTACGGTTGTCCTTCAACACAATGAAGTATAATCTGTGTATAATTAACTAGTTAGGATAATATTGTCTGAAAACAAAAGATACAACAAGGAACATTGAACAGAGAGCAAAAATATGTGTAACTGCCACTACAGGGATACCTGATAATTACTATGGATAAAGCCTCAAGGACAGCACTTGAGACATTTGTTTTTGACAGTGCACTTTAGACAGAAAAAAATGTTATTTGAGCTACCTAAATAAAATGGTGGACAAAACAGTAACTCTTCATTTCACAGGAAATCATTAACTTGGAAACCTTATCCAAATAAGAACCCACAGTAGCAACCCTCACCTCAGCAAAAATAATAGGCGATATTTATTATGTGTTTACTATATTGTGAGCCCTGGGCTCACAAATATATGTCTTACATACATATTCAAGTTACTCTTCATACTTATCTCAATAAAAAGGTGCTGTCATCATTATTAACCCTTTTACAAAAGAAAAAAAATTAAGCTTCTTAGGGTGAAATAGCTATACATTACAAAACAACAGTTCTCAGTGTGCGGTTAGGTGGTCCCAGGTCCCCACCCCACCACCCTGAGACCCTTTCAGGGAATTCATAAGATGAAAACTGTTTTTGCTAGTTAATACTACAATTTTCACTCTTTCTTATTCCTGTTCAGTGGTACTTGCCAGTGGCTGCTTGATGGGTGATGACAGCAACACCTTAAGGCTAAGGAATGTGTGCTTATGCATTCTTGTTTTTAAATGTCTGTTTTAATTTCTAATATGGCAAATATTAATAGACATAGCCCAGGAAAAATTACTGGGGTAGTCCTCAGTAGTTTTTAGAGTGAAAAGGAATTAGGACACTCCAAAATCTGGAGAACTGCCATAGATGAAGTCTAGTGTAGACTTGTGTAATCAACACTGCAATCAAGATCCTGAACTAGAATCACAAAAATCTCCCTCATTTTACCCCTTTAAAATTACACTCTCTTCTGTTATCTTTAACCATTGGCAACCAGTAATTTGTCAATTATTTCTTTAATTTTTAATTTTTAGAACGCTACAAATCATCAGTTTGGGATAAAATAATCCATCTTTTTGGAATATGCAGCCATTAGCCCTATTTATTGCTCAATGGTCAAGACCCTTAAAACCTGGTGACATGAATATCAGTCACCATCTTGGTTAAGTCCACAAAGTAAGAAACCAATTTAATTATTTCAAAAGTTAGAGCTACTACATAAAGGGCAAGTTTTAGTCTGACAATATATACAGGATTTTTTTTTTTTTTTAATGATACAAGATACTTACAGATACAAATTCAGGAATAGAAAGCTGATCTTCAGGAAAACCTCTTAGTTTCACATACTGCTCTTCTGTCAACTCAAAGTCACGCAGGTTTCGTCGAATATCTCCAGCTTTCTCTCTTAGCTGATGATTTGTCTCTTCTAGTTGTTTTTGTCTCAATAAAATAGTTTCCATTTCTTGTTTCATAAGTTCCTGATATTTCCTACATTTTAGGAGAGAATTTATGGCAAGCTTAAAAAAATCTTTGAGATTTAATTTTATGGTACTATAAAATTAGGACATGAGCTCAACAGTATTTTTGGCTCTAAATACTTATTTACCCATTTAAACATGAAATGGTAATTCTATACTAATTAACAAATGCGCAATCACAAAAATTATCAGAGAATTGATATTCTTAAAGAATTAAAAAATTCAAATTATAAAGTTATATAATTCCTCTATTAAAGGTTTAGGTCTTTAAGTCTTATATATCTGCTTTGGACCTTATTCATGAAAATAATTTTCATTTTTGTTTATCCAGATAATTCAAGGTATACCTCTTAAGACAGCAACACTGAAGCACCATAAGGTACTCATTCAACCAATGAGGTAATGAAAACCGTAATGTGCACATAATCACCATTCTCAAACATGAGTAGAAACTGTTACAGTTAATTATCAACCCAAAGATTTGAATAGGGAGGAACCATCTGATTTTTCCCTTCTCTACTATATCATATCACTCCATTAACATACAAACATAATGCTATTTCTCCTATCTTAAAACAAATGAATAATAAAAAAAAAATACAACTTCTGATCCCATTTTACCACTCCCTTTCTTTGCTCCCTCCCCTCCAGCAAAACTTCTCAAAAGTTATCTATACTCACTGTCCCCAATGCCTTTGCTCTTAAACTCAGACCAATCAGGTTTTCACCATCCTGCTAAAATCTCTAGGTCACCAGTCACATCCAGATGGCTAATGATCAATTTTCAATTCTTTTCATCCCTAATCTAATGATAGCACTAGACAACTGACCTCTTCTTACTTACATAGTTCCTTTCCCTAGTTCCCAAGATACCGTACTCTCTCCCTTTCTGTTTTATGGATGGCTCTTTCTCAGTCAACTTTTCTGGTTCGTCTTAATGTTGGCTACCTGGTCCTCTCCTCTCTATTTACGTTTGAAGCACAACTGAAATACTACCTACATCCTAATGACTCCTAGATTTACATCTTTAGATCATAGTTTATACATTTACTTCTAATTAAAATACAGAAATAAACATCCATTTGCCAAAGTTTTTACATAGGGTCCAAAGTTTGTTATATGGAAGTATGCTTTATTTTTGTGTAAATTATTATTCATGCATTCCGAGTTCGATTTCTTACCATGGCAAGAGACCTTAAAAGTCACTTGGGAAGAAGTGTGAGAAGACACTTTCTATGGATTTGTTTAATTTTTGCCCCCCATCTCTGTCCTGCTGATACTTAATTTGATGATATTTTCAGTCATTCAATTTTACTGCACCTTTCCAAATAATTTGTTATAACATTTACAGACATGACACACTTTTGTTCTCATACTTGTTCATATAATTCCTAATTAAATTATATAAGGATAATAAGTACAATTGCAGAGGCATATTTTAGAGTAAATACAAGGGACTGTTGTTCAGCACACGCTGAGCTGGAGAAAGTATGCAGGCAAACAGAGGGTACCTTCAGCCAGGGAAGCTTAATGGACCATGAGAAACAATCAGTATGTTTTACAAACCAAATGAAGAAAGGGTAATCCAGACACAGGTTAAGTAGTGGTAAGGTTAATGAGCTTCCATTATCGTTTATGATTCATTTACATTAGCAATCTTTGTTGAATAAATGTTGTATTTTGACTTTTTGTATTTTGTGTACTGTAAAAAGTAATCTATTATTTATGGTTGGTCTTGATGTAAAAATTATAACCATCTTTGAATTAAATCTCTTACAATAGAAGCAGGTAATGAAATTATTTAGGTATGAAGAAGGTATTGCTGAAGAAGGTATTGTTGCTTTTTAAATATGAAGAAGGTACTGTTGCTTTTTAAAACTTCTTACCTAGTATCCTTCTGTTGAAATGTCAATTGGTTGTCTAATCTCAATGTCAGTAGCTGCTTCTGGTGAAGTGCATCATTAAGTTTTTCCTCCAATTCTTCAATCTTAATAAAAAAGAGGTCAATTTTCAAATGTATTATTAAAAACTCTGATCATTAAAATATCATAAAAAATTAAATATAAAAAAGCACTTAAAAGAAACAGGTTAAAAATGAACAGAGGTTTTCTGGGCAATGGATATGTCCACAAACTACAAATGCTTATACAAATGGCTTTCACACTATGATTTGAAACTGCTGTCTAGTAAGTAGCGTTTTTTGGCCAGGCTGTCATTAGGGCTTTTTCCTTCTTACCCTACTCTCACTGAGAAGTTCATTGATAACTGGAGTTTTATGAGGGGACTTCACTCAGGTAATTACTTCCAGGCCAGATCCTGCATTTGTACTCCAGATCCATGTATCTGACAAGTATACATCTTCAATTGACTATAACATGGGTGACACAATAAACATTCAAAGGAAACTAGTTACCAATTTCATCCAATCTTATATTCCTTGAAGACACCTTGTTTGTTTATTGATCTTGCACTCATTTGAATGTGATCTCCATAAAAAGGGGATTCCCACACATTTATCACTATATTCCCGGCAGCATATCTCAATAAATGCCTTAAATCAATTAATAATAATCATATTCCTCATAATTGCTATTTTGCAAATCAAGAATCCTATTACCAGAAGAAACCTCTACTTTTTCCAAAATTTTAACTGATACAATTTCAACTGACTTTTAAATCCAGTCCCTTAACTCAGAGATAAAAAGGTGGGAAGATGTACTCTTTCCGTCTGCAAGCCATAGGAACTCACAGATGTCTAAAGAGTCAAGAGTTTTTGGCATTTAAAACTTGGGATAGAAGAGTGAAATAGAATGAAAGTGAGAAATGGATCAAAGAAGGGGATTTAGACAGCAGTGAGTAGGGGAAAAAGTATAAAGCTAACAATTCTTTACTATAAAAAGTCTGTCTAAAGTAGTTCCCTTCTAACTTCTTGAAGTTGACAAGCAGCTGAGTGCTAAATGTGAATCAATGCCTTTTAAGTTTCTTTAGACTATCTGTTCCTTTTTTTAGACATGGAGAAATCAAATCAACATGGGTCAAGATTCATAACAAACTGTAATAAGGCCATATATACATAACACTGAACTGCTGTCCTATTGGCGAGGAAAGATGTCAGATTACACAAATTTACAAATTTCCTAAGTAAAAAAATACCCTGACTAGCAGAATAACTGTTACTTTCTCCCACCATCAAGTCTATGCTCTTTCTGACATATTCTGATTGTTACTAGTGATAACAATGTGTCCAGTTAAAAATTTCAAATTTCCCAGATTGCCACCCCCTTGCACTGGGTAAGGTTGGTCATGCCATAAAGTTCTCTAAGGTCACGACTTAAGCTTTTGGAAAAGCTTTTTAAAGGGGACTGGCTCATTTAGTATACGACCCATTTCCCCATTACTGTTCTCCTTAGTTCTGCCTGTACACAATTTTGAAAGTAGATCAGCCATTTGTGATTTTAAGGTTAAATGCATGATAAAAGTAGCTGCACAAAAGGTTAACAGGAGCTTGGATTCCTCCCAAAACACCAGGTCTAAATTACCTATTTTCAGGGGCTCCCTGGTGGCGCAGGAGGTTAAGACACAACCTATAAAGCTGACCGCAAACTCTGCAGCACGAATTTAATCCCTGGCCAGCCAGGGAGCAACCCACATAGTGCAGCAGACCTCTCCTGTCTCACCTGCTGCTCCCTCAGCAGTGTACTTGGTAAATCTGACTGTTCTGTTCCCCACTCTGTCTCTGGTTAATCCTCTCACTCCCTCCCCCCATACCTCTGGCCTGTACCCCAGCTCTTGTATGCATAAATAAATAAATCTTTAAAAAAAAAGATTTAAATTACCTATTTTCAGATTTGTGTTATACCAGATAAGCAAATCCTTATCTTGCTTAAGCTACAGTTTCCACTTTGGATCCCAATCTCCTAGACTCTTTTCCAAATCTCTGGTATTAAGAGCTAAACCTAATTCCTAAAAAAAACGGACAGCAGGGCCACTCTTTTCTCACAAAGAAATATCTATCATCTTCATGACACTCTGTCATTCAAGACCAGTACTGGAATTCTTCCAAAGACAGGTCATTTAACGTTAACAGCAAAAACAGTTTTATATTCAGTTTATTGTTGCTGTGAACTCCAACCATTATTATGGAGCTGCAGTTTAGAAAGAATTTATTTTTTATAATGCCAGAATGTGAGATTTTTAGCTT
Source organism: Talpa occidentalis (assembly GCF_014898055.3). Classification (NCBI taxonomy): domain Eukaryota; kingdom Metazoa; phylum Chordata; class Mammalia; order Eulipotyphla; family Talpidae; genus Talpa; species Talpa occidentalis. The sequence continues at coordinate 25,296,385 of NW_023604861.1, forward strand.
CATATTCCTGATCATCAGTAAGCTTTGGATAATGAATGAATGGTTAAAAATTTTGTCACTTTCTCAATCCCTAAATCAATTTATCAGTTCCCTAAAAAAATTGATCCCTTCTCTAAATAAAAGACTCTTTCACACAGTACATCTATGAAAATACAATGCATTTTATAATGTATAGCAGTTAAGCATTTAACTTGGCGGTTTTTAACCGTAGTGATAGGTGTAATGGTTCATCTTAAAATTAAGGAGCCTTGAATTTGATGAATTTTGGAAGATTAATCCTAGCATATGTAGTATTTCTTCATCTATTTGACAGCAAACATCTTACCTCCAAGAAGTCTCTAAGCAGAATATTCTAAATACTCTTAGAACTAAAAAAAAGAGTGAATGTAGACCAGGGCAGGTATTCTGGAGAGCAACTGGGCAGTACATTTTGTTAAATTAGGTACATATGCGCCTTGTGAGCCCTAAGTTCTACCCCAGAGTATGTATGTTAAAGAAAAGTTCACACAGGTCCAGAAGAGAAATGTCTAAAAAAGGTCAATGCTACATGTGGCCACAAGGATTCTGGATAATCTGGGTATTACATAAAATACTCTGTGACTGCAAATAGAAACACAGGACTACCACATCCCTTCCTATTTTGGCAAACAGGATAATGGGAACTGAATTGATACTTGGCCTATGGCACAGTAGCTATCAAATAGAAAGGTGACAAAGAAGCCAGAATTGCAAGGCAGATGACTATACAAAGTCAATTTCATAATTATGATCTTGATTCTTCCAAATAAGTCACATCAAAGCTACTTCTCAATGAAGCAAAGAACATGTTAAGATTTAAAAATTGAACCCACGAAAACAAATTATCTCTGTTCACCTTTAAATCACCCCTTCCTGCAGGATTTTTTAACACACAGAAATATTATTCACTCTGCTGCTCTTTCCAAAAACAGCCATATAAGAATATGTTAATTATCCTCTCAAAATACTTGATATCTTTGTGATGAAACATTAATATATCACTTTAAGTTCAAATTATATATATATATTTTTAATTCTTCCTTATCTGCAGTTTAAAGACAATAAAGTGTACAGATAAAATTTACACCTCCTCTTACCTTAGTAAGATAATCCACTTTCAAATTGTCAATCATCATATTTTTCTGGGAAAGCTCTATTTTCAGTAACTGAATATTATGAAGTAGTTCTTTTCGCTCAATTAACTGCCTGGTGATTTTCATTTTACCATCTCGCTCTTCTGATGAAGAAATATCATCAGTAGGAACTGTTGTTTCTAAACTAATATCTTCAGATTCCAGAGAGCTAGAAATGTTCACTTTATTTGATGATTTGGAAATTTTTCGAGACATTTTTTACTATTATTGGTCAGTTTTCTTCTCCAACTCTTCTGTAGATTAAAAAAAATACAAATTTAAATGCATTCAAATATTCTCTATGGAAAACATGAAATGTATTAGAAATACCAAGGATTCTCTAAATTATTAGGCATCTGAATCTAAGACAAAATAGTAAATTACTGCTCAATTCATACACTCATTAAATCCTACTACAAACACAGGCCCTTAAATGAACAAAAAGCCCAGTTCCCAGAGGAGAAGCTTTTAATCGGAAGAAACACATAAATGTATGAATTAAAGGGAGAAAGCCCTAACTCATTAGTACTCAGTTATGATACTAATAAATGCAACACAGACTCAAGATTTCATATAAGTTAAGTCAGGGGAATATTATATAGAATAACCGTAGAATCTTGGATTAGGACAGGAGGAGTAGAAAGGGCAAAGCATACAGGAATTAAGGTTGGTATTGTGGTGACTAAAGAGCAAAACAGCAGAAGATAGTGGTAGCTGGGCAGGGCGCCAAGTCTTTGTGAATCTGAGTTGTGACTCCTACCTTTCAAACACAAGCACACATGCATCCTAAAGATCAAGTGTGGGGTGGGCCTTGCATGTCAAATGTGTTAAAGCACCACTGAAGATTTTGTTTACAAAAGAAAACTCAGATAATTCTTCAAAATAGATTTCCAGTTAGCAAAACGAAAATAAGAGGCAGAGGAGGAGAAAACAAAACAAAACAAAACAAAACAAAACAAAGCTCAAGAATTCTAATTTGCAGCAACGTGGATGGAGCTGGAAGGGACCATGCTTAGCGAAATCAGCCAGAAAGAAAAAGAAAAATACCAGATGGTCTCACTCATAGCAGAAATTTAGAAAACCTAAATAAGGGACCAGGAAAGACTATAACAAAGTAAAAATCAAAATCAACAAGCAACTATAAACAGGAGGGGGGCAGAGGGGAATAGAAGGGAGAAGGGATTAAGGTCAAAATAAGGGGGATGGGAATCGTATAGGGAATATAACCAAGATGAAAATACATACATTGTGCAAAAATGAAAAAGATGTAAAAATAAATATAGAAAATAAATAAAAATAAGATAAATAAAATTGAAAAATAAATACAACTTCTTCCCCTTTTACAAGAATTTAAGCAAGAACTTTGTTTTAATACTACACGATACAATATATTATTTAGGGTATTGGGGGCAATTTTTCTAAACTGAATGATTAGGAAAACGGTGTGTGGAGGGAAAACAGTAAAAAGTTAAGTTGGATCGGCTTCCCTCCTTTATAAATCAAAAGGAGCCATGAAAGTGACACCAAAGACAGGCAACACCTCCTGGATTACAACCATCAAGAGTCTGGGAACACTGACACCTGCATCAGAAACACAGGACCCAAATTTGGCAGCACTGGAGATGTCCTTGCCCCGCGCGGGAAAGGATGGGACACAGCCGCGAGCTACCTCGAAAGCTTCAATTACTTCACATCCAAGGAAAGGTCAAGCGTCACTTCGAGGAGCTGAATATGTCTCCAGACAGCAAATCTATTTTGAAGAATTATCTGAGTTGCGGGTTGCAAGCCCGCAACTAGAGACGTCGGGGCCAGAGACCGTTAGGAACCGTAACCTAGACGACCATTTCCGCGCTCCGAGGAGGACGGAGGAAGTAAGAGCGCGTACACGCCCACGCCGCCGGAACTCAGCCCGCGCGGACCGGCCGGAACTCAGCCCGCGCGGACCCGCCGGGAGCAAGGCTTGCTGGGAGTTGGAGTCCAGGCGCGGCCTCCGCGCTGTACAGGGGCGGAAATGGCCGTACTGGGGCGGAAATGGCTCTGGGGCCCGCCTATCTGCCGGACATTCGCCCAATCCTCGCAGTTCACAAAGAGCCAACCGACATTAGTCTCGGCGTTTTCCCGCGCGAGGCGTTCCCTAATGGCCCGGAGTGGAAGGGGCGAACCTCGGGGTGAGGTGTAGTTGTGCGGCAGGAACCCCAGTTTTGCACCTTGTGCCGGAAGAGCGCTGTCGGAGTTGAGTTTCCACCCCGCGAGGCAAGATGCTCAAGTCCAAGACTTTCTTGAAAAAGACGCGGGCGGGCGGCGTGATGAAGATCGTGCGCGAGCACTACCTGCGGGACGACATCGGCTGTGGGGCGCCCGGGTGCGCGGCGTGCGGCGGGGCGCACGAGGGACCTGCCCTCGAGCCGGAGCCCCTGGACCCGGCGAGCAGCCTCTGCCCGCGGCCGCACTACTTGCTCCCTGATACCAACGTGCTGCTGCACCAGGTGGGTCGGCGTACAGGTGACCCTGGGCAGAGCGGCCCTACCTGGAGAAGGGGGTGTGGCAGATAGGGAAACTGAGGCCCTTAGGGGCGCATCTTGTGCTTCGTCCTAAAGGAGAGGCTTACCCGAAAGGGACTCATGCCTCCTGTCCCCCGGGCCGGGGTGGTTTTCCTTGTGCATTGTTGTTTTGTTGTTGTTCTGCGGTTTTCAACTTATAGACACGTTAGTTTCTAGACACGTTAATCTTCTAACTCCTGGTGTCTCTTCTGCCTTAGATTGTAAGTGTCTGGAGGCCGGAGACCTGGGCTACTGTGGCCTCCAGCTTGCGACCCCCAGGCAACTTGTAAGTGCCTGCAAACGCTAGCTATGTGGGTCAACATATTTATTTCTATATTAATGGATTTAATTCCATCAAGTTTTGTTAATGAGTCTGTTTACATGTGCTCTTCGCAAATTGACACGAAGGGTTTTTTATAGCAACATACCGTTTTAGCTAATGTGTAGTGATTTTAAACTGACAGAATTTGTTACAGTAGCAATAAATGAACATAGGAGAAATTAACCTTTCTTTCTTTTTTTTTTAGATTGATGTACTTGAAGACCCTGCCATCAGGAATGTAATTGTGTTACAAACAGTTCTCCAAGAAGTGAGAAATCGAAGTGCTCCAGTATATAAAAGGATCCGAGATGTGACTAGTAACCAGGAGAAACATTTCTATACATTCACTAATGAGCACCATAGGTGGGAAATTTTGTTAAGAAAAACATAGAATTAGTTAAATTTGGGGGAGGGTTCTTGGTAATAATTTGTAACATTGTCAGAAGATACTTGCTATAGAAACCCATACTTATGGGAATATTTGTTGGTTCTTACACAGTTGTACAGAAGATAATACTAAGTGAACTTCACTAAGGTCATGTAGGCGTTGGTTTGGTAAAACTTAGAACCAAGGTCTCTTGACTCCTAGGTTACAGTAGGTGCTTTTATTTCAAACTGTTTTCATTTTGAATTGATTTTAGAATGGGTGGGACAATAGAATCTTGAAGATGAGATTTGCCTAAGTTCTTGGAATACTGTATCATATGAATAACCAGCATAAGTTAATATGTAAACATTTGTGAAGGAAAGGTTTAAAAGTATAAAAGGAATTTAGTTTTATTGAGCTTTTAAAAGTTAACCTAGTACTATATGACTGATCACATTAAAGAAGATAAGGATAAGGGATAGAATTTGCTATTTCAGATTTAATACCTTTGAACATAATGTGTGGTCTTAGAAAATATGATGTTGTTGTTTAAACAAAAATAACCTATGATGAGTCCTGCTATACTTTTATTAGGTTAGATCAGGGTTTCTTAACCTTGGTCTTATTGACATATTGTACTGGATAATTGTTTTTGACATTGTTTGTTGAAGTAATGTTAATTTGTACTGCTGTATTTGTTTTAGGATTATAGATTCACACTTCCATGAATATTAAGTTATGACACCATGAAAGTTATGACACCAGCAAAGCACCGATAATTTTCTGATAATTCTTGAAAATTTTTTTTACTTACTAAAGTAACATTGCTTTATAACATATAGCTTTCAGGTATACAACATTATAAATAAATTTATGTGTATATTGCATTATGTTCATGGCCAAAGTCTAGTTTGCACCCACAATACACTTGATCCCTTTTACCTATCTGCCTTGTGGTGACCCAGTATTTTGTCCTTAAAGTGTAGGAGTTTTTGTTTTATTTTGCTTTTTCATTATGTTGTTTCTTTATCTTCTTTATTATGAGGAGTCCCTTGCACATTATAGGATATTTAGCAGAATTCCTGTCCTCTAGCCACTAGACTTCAGTAGCCAACCTCACCTTTGTCCACTGAGTTATAATAACCCCACATGTCTCCAGACATTGTTAGATGTATGTATCCTAAGGGATGAAATCATCCCCTTGTTAGAACTACTGGATTAGACAGTAGAATTCTGATAAAGAAATCTCACTGGAACATACAAATTAGAAAAATATTTAGTTTCTCATATTCCAAACGTCACTGTTTTTATAAGGAACGCAAGACATTTGTAGACTTCCTATTCCTAGCTCCTCCTTGAAATCCAGAAACAGAAACTTGACTTGTTTTTCAGTGCAGAAAGAAGAAATTTTTGTGGAGTGTGATCATCAAATTTCTAATCAGAGGCTAGGAATTTTTGCAGTTTAAATGTAATAAAAAGAGCTTAGCAATACTGGGATTGTAGAGAAGAATCTTAGAACTCTTGGGCAAATCTCATCTAAGATTCTGTTGTTTAAGTTAAGCTAAAATCAGTGCAAGAATTCATAACAGTATCTTTGATAAGTTTAAGGGCATTAAAAGGTGCATTTAATGGTAAGAAATATAACAATTCTAAAAGCTATTATTAAAAGTAAATCTAAAATTTTAAGCATTAGAAGTTATTAAGGGGCCTCCCCGGTGGCTCAGTGGGTTGAGCACAGCCCTGTGAAGCTGTCTGCAGCCTCTGCTGCACAGATTCGATTCCCTGCAGGCCAGGGAAATTCCTACATGGCGCAGCAGACCTCTCCTGTCGCACCCGCTGCTCCCCTCAGCAGTGCTTTCAGTCTGTCTGCCTGTTCTGCTCCCCTCTCTGTCTCTGGTGAATTCTCCCACCCTCCCATACCTCTGGCCTGTACTCCAGCTATTGTATAAATAAAAAATAAATCTTTTTTTTAAAAAGAAGTTATTAAACTGAATTTTGTTATAAATTTGACTTTGAAAAATTGATTTAAAGAAGTACACTGACATTTGAGAATTCAGAGTAGATAGACTTAGAAGCAGTACATATATATATATGTACATATATATATACATATGCATATGTATATACATATATATACATATATACATATGTACATATATATATATATATATATACACACATACATACATATGAATCTAGATAGTCTTTACCATTCACTGAGCTTTACCAGGAATAATTTCTGTGTATTTTGTATTCAGTGACTATAGAATCACATCATAAATCACTTAATCATACTATATGTCGCTTTTAGAAATTACTGTAACACTATAGCTCAAATGAAGTTTCATTGTCAGATCTGCCAATTTTTGTAATAGTTTTTTCAACAAAGTATTTTAGATAATTTAATACCTAAAGTTTAAATTCTGATTTTGAGTATTTCTGTTTGTGAAATAGAATTGTTTTAGCATTTTTGTTATTCCACTAATGACATGGTTTTCTTTTTCAAGTAATTGTCTTAAAAGTTTAACTGTGGGGGTCTTATCTGTGTCTCTTTGAGGTATAAATCTGAATACATTGATGTAAGAAAAAAATGCCATTAAATTTTTCACTTAGTGGTGATTGTTTATGTCCTAAGACTTTTTTCATATCTTTGTTTCCAGTGATTTCAATTTTTTTCTTTTCCTTCACATTTAGAGAAACTTATGTAGAACAAGAACAGGGCGAAAATTCAAATGACAGGAATGATAGAGCAATTCGAGTAGCAGCAAAGTGGTACAATGAACATCTGAAGAAAATATCAGCTGAGAATCAGCTGCAAGTTATCTTCATAACAAATGACAGGAAAAACAAAGAGAAAGCCATAGAAGAAGGAATTCCAGCTTTTACTTGTAAGTCTGCTTGTAGCTAGTAGCTGTTGATTTATGTTTGCAAATGCATGTAAAAAGTTATCAAAGCCTTATGTTCTTATTTTCACTTGAGTGTTTAATAGTTTCATGATCTTATAATTTATGTGATATTTTGCATTTTTAAATTTCCCTGCATTTCTAACCTAAGTAAGTTGTGGTACCCAGTGGCTATTAATTACACCACAATCATGTGGAATTGATTTAGCAATAAAAATTCATAGATAATCCTTGACCCACTCCCTCATGGGTACCATCACATCAATAGATGGGGATTGTCCCCCCCAAAAAAATTTGACAGATTAAAAAAAATTTTTTTGACAGCTATGTTGTCACAAGACTATCCATGTCCTTCCATTTCTACAAAACAGAAAAAATACTTGAATTTATCAAGAAGAGCATAACTTATTTTTCAGGTGAAGAATATGTAAAAAGCCTAACTGCTAACCCTGAACTCATAGATCGTCTTGCTTGTTTGTCTGAAGAAGGGGTATGTTTGAGTTTGTTTTATTTTGTTTTTGAGAAGTGAAAATACTGAAGTAGCCATTTTATGACATAAGGTTTATCATTACCAAATTTAAAAATTGGAATATTTGTAGGTAAGCTAGATTTGGAATAGGAATTGGGTTATAAACAAGAGTGGCTGTCATAAGCTTATGAAAATGCCATTCCTAAAAGATTTGTCTTTTTAAAACAGTGTAACATAGATCATGATGCTTCCAGCGAACTGAGTAGAACTTGGCTTATGGCAGCTGCATTTGTTTAGTGAATAAATAAAAGAATCCAGAACTGCTTTGTGATTAAGGGGTAGTTGTTTGACAAAGAATGAATAGGTACTGCACTGTGGCATTAATCCTGAAAGAGGAGAGGAGGGAGTCATAGGTGGAATAGGAAGGAAAGAAGCCAAATAATGAGGACATAGAATTTATTCTGTAGGTCAGTAATTTTAAAACTGTCTTATAAAGAGCTCCTTAACGGGCTGTTATAAAGAGAAGATAGCAGGTAATATTCTGATCTCTTCTCATTATAATGGCAGGCTAAAAGGAAGTTGTAGGTGTATGAGAGTGTACCTGGGAAGAATGGGGGAAAATGAGCAGAAAATGTTATTTATTTGCAAGAGCACTCTAATGTTAATTTATGGGATGATACATTGTATCAAGGGCAAGATTAAAGATGGGGATGGGTAAAGAGACCATTGCCAAGGCAAGCTTGACAGCATGTGCAAAGGGAATAATTATGCTTTGTGAATCCCTATTTCCTTATTTGTACAGTGTGTTTAGCACAATAACTTTATAACATTTTGAGGCTCAAATGAGATAATAACAGTGACAAGAAAATTCTTATCACAGTGCCTGGTATATACCTATGGTAAATATAAAAGGTGGCTATTGATACAAAAGGTAGCTATTGTCATTATTGTTACTGCTATCTCTTCTTGTCTTCAACTAGCTACTCTCCAAAACTAAAAAGAAGTGAGAAAATAAAAGCTGGATTTGATTTTTGTTTGTTTGTTTTTTTTCCCCAAATACAGATTTAGCACAGCTCTGATATTTGGAAAGGACAGAAAGTGATGGAGATTAGGATTTTTTTAAGATAAGTGACAAAGCAGTAAATGTAAAGAAAGAAAAGGACTTATAACTGAGTCTTGGGACACTCCAACATTAATAATCAGGAAAAGGAGAATTGGCAAAGGGAAACTAAGGAGGAGCTACTGCTGTAGTAGCACAGAAGCCAAAGAAAGGATATGTTAAATGCTATAAGTGTTTCAGGGAAAGAAGGATCATTGTTAGAAATTCTGGTAAGACTGACAATGGAGCACTGCAGTTGCAAGATAGTGTGTTACTAGTTACCTTGACAGTAATGGTCTCAACTGACTGAGGATGAAAGTTGATTATAGTGGATTCAAGAGCAAGTGCAGTGGGAGGAGTAAATACACAGAAATTATAGACACTATTAGTGTGCATTTTGTTGTGAAGTGGAACAATGGATCAGGCCTGTGCCTGGAAGGGGACCCAAACTTTTAATTTCTAATAAGTCATGTTATTATAAGTTTATATGATGGAGAGAATGTTGCAGTAGAGAAGGGAAATTTGCCTCTAGAGAGAAGGTAATACAAGACAAAATTCTTGACTAGAGAAGAGAAGATGGAATGTAGTGTACAAATGAAAGAACAGAAACATTTTATTCTTTGTTACCAGAGAAAGCTGAAGTTTTTGTTTTGTAGGTAGTTGTGTAGATTTAGTGGTGGGAAGATGAAATAGGTTTCTGCTGATTGATTTTGATTCTCACTATGGAGATTGAGGTCATCATCTGAGAGTGAGGAAGGAAGACAGGGAATGTTCAGAGTTAAGCAGAAAAGGAGAAAATATAAAGTAATCTTAAAAGGTGGAAATTGTGCAAATGAAGAAGGGTATTAATGGAGGCAAGCAGTCAGGGTTTCTAAAAATCCTGCTAGGTGTTGTGGTAGAGCTAAAGCAGTTCCCAGCCTACTTCTATTTGTATCTCTAGCTACTTAAAATAACTAAAGTAAAAATAACTTTTCTTGTGCCTTCATTTTATGAGGGCTGTGGTAGGAGTAGGGAACATACAGAGGTTTTCTTAATGGTGTCCATGTGTGGCTAAACTATATGAAAGTAGAGATATTGAAATATTTGTGTAAGTTGTCCTAAGGTAGGAAGCACTTTTTTCCTCACTCTGCGATAATCTCTCAAATTCATAGTTGAATAGAGTTCTATATACATTCTATAATTTAGATGATGTTTAAAAATTACCTGATATTGATAATAGTTGTGTATTGACCATACAGAAGACTTACGTACTAATTGCATCTTTTGGTTTGCTTATTTCACAGAATGAAATAGAAAGTGGAAAAATAATATTTTCAGAGCATCTTCCCTTAAGTAAGCTACAACAAGGCATAAAATCTGGTACATACCTTCAAGGAACATTTAGAGCTAGCAGAGAAAATTACTTAGAAGCTACAGTATGGGTTCATGGAGACACTGAAGAAAATAAAGAGGCAAGTGTATACATAAATTGCTTATACATTAAAATACTTTTTGTTCATTATTTTCTTTCATAAGAGTTTGAAATCTATGAGAATTTAAATTTGCTTTATTTTCCCAGTTCATCAGTTTGAAGGCAGTGATATAGGAGCTTATAGATTAGATAGAATGCCTGTTGTATATATTATGACCAGTTATGGGAAATGAAATACTATTTGCCTAACATATAATTACTGCAGAGGATTTCACACACTGTAAAATGAATAGTAGTCATTTGGGGGCGCTTAATATTTGCCAGATACTCTTCTTACTGCTTTGCATGCTTCATTTTATTTAATATTCAATCCGGCCTTTAAAAGTACGTACACTTATTTAACAAGTCAAGACTTTTGAGATACAGAGATTACAAAAATTTCCCAGTGTCTCTTAGTCGAAGAGTTGATGATGAAACCGAGAGCACAACCTATATTTTCTAACTGTTATTTTCTCAATGTTATGAAATTAAGAGGGTGGAATAAAGGGATACTATAAAGGAAGGAAAAATAGAGAGGCGAAATAGTGATCATAACACAGAATATACATAAACAATGGTAGGGAACAATCCTATTTTAATATTTAAATATCTGGGCACCTGCCATTTGCTGTTTTACTCAGATAATCTTACAAGGACTTAAAAATTTAAACCGAGCTATTCATGAAGACATTGTGGCTGTGGAGCTTCTCCCCAAGAATCAGTGGGTGGCACCATCTTCTGTGGTTTTACATGATGAAGGTCAAAATGAAGACGATGTAGAGAAAGAAGAGGAGCGAGAATGCATTGTATGAAATTAAGCAGATTTTATTTTTTTTTAATTTGTATTGCTTTGTATAGTTATTTAATGTCAGCTTTCAGAAAATTAAATAAGCTTTATTGTTTTCAGATTTATTGAATGAAGTTCTATAGAAGTTCTATAGTTGGTTTTTCCCCTCTAAATATTTCAGTAGTTTTTTTTTTTTTAATGTTTTTGGGTTACAGAGTTTTTATATTTATTTATTTATTTGTCTATTTTAATATTTATTTATTCATGGGTATAAGAATTGGGGTGCAGGTCAAAGGTGTAGGAGGGTGAGAGGATTCACCAGAGACAGAGCGGGGAACAGAACAGGCAGATTGACTGTAATACACTGCTGAGGGGAGCAGTGGGCGAGACAGGAGAGGTCTGCCGCACCAGTGGGATTCTCACCGGTGGGCCAGGCGGGATCAAACCCGCGCTGCAGAGGCTACGGACAGCTTCACAGTGTGGCCCTCAACCACCTTCACCAGCAGGGGAGTCCCTCAGTAGTTTTTTTAAATTAATGTCTTACTTGCTTAAATAAATGTGTTGAAATATAAAGTCTGTTAACTTGAGTATGAAACTTAAACTCTGACATTTAAGTACATGATTTGTCTGAATTAGTGAGAAAAGAACTCTGAAATGCTTTTATGTAATGTTAAAATTCCCTCAGCACAACAGATGTATATGTGGACTCTTACATTTAGGCCTATTTAATAATTCTGTCTGTATAACTGTTTATTATCAAGAGAATGTTTTCAGTTATTTTTATGGTCTTACATTGACCTGACATAACCCATTTATTTCCCTGTTTTAGAATTACAAGAATATTATAAGTAGCTGGAATAAACACTTTGCAGGTTTTTTTTTCCATGAATCATATTCAGTTCCTTGCCAAGTCTAGGCCATAGGAGAGTGTTAGAAATGAAATGCTATTAGATCCTTCTGCTGTTTCTAATAAATACACTTTATTTGGATTTTTATTGTGGATAAAGAAGAACCTTTAAAGATACATCTCTTTTTTAATGATTAATAAATGTTGCACAGCTAGTTGGTACAAGCTAGAACTAAAATCCTAATCTACGAATTTTCAGACCTCTGTGTGTTAGAAAATGCCCATATTGAAATTTAAGAATTTAGTTCTGACATTAATTATTTTCTTTCTTTTTTTGACTTACTGTTTTTATAGTGCTTCATGATTGTGGAATATTTCCATGATTTAGTTTGGCATGCTCTACCTAGAATTTTGAAATGTCAAAGATTCTATTGTTTTATGTCATAATTTACTGCCTGAAAATATTCGTACCCATATTCACAGTGTAATTATGAAGCAAATTATTTCATTATATTTTGAGGAAAAATAACGATTTTTATTTTTAAATCTCAGCTTAAGACTGCTGTAAATGAAAAAATGCTGAAGCCTACAGGTAGAGTTGTAGGAATAATAAAAAGGAACTGGAGACCATATTGTGGCATGCTTTCCAAGTCTGATATTAAAGAGGTGAGGAAAGAGCATCATCTGTAATAACTTTCTCCTTGTCTTCATCCCTAGATTTCTGTGTATGTGTATAAAATTTTTTTTTTTGCCTTGATTTTCTATAGTCAAGGAGACATCTCTTTACACCTGCTGATAAGAGAATCCCTCGAATTCGGATAGAAACTAGACAGGCTTCTACATTAGAAGGACGGAGAATTATTGTTTCAGTTGACGGCTGGCCCAGAAATTCTAGATATCCAAATGTAAGCTTAAATTATTAACTTTTATATAAGGATATTAAAATTTGGGGATAAAGATGCTTCTTTTAAAAGGTGATGATAGAATCTGCTTTTGTATAATTCATACTGATATTTAGGAATATTTCACAAAGTTACTTGGTAAGTAGTACATCCAATTGGAAAACTAATCATAAATCTAACATAAATCATTTGGTTACTTAATTTCCAAACAAGTTTCATGACTGTGAAAATAGTGTTTGAGAGGTAACTGGATTCTAGCAAATTTTGAAGCTACTATACTTGAAACATTTTAAACTTGTAATATGGGATAAAACAGATGCTTTGTGATATAAGAACTGGGCCCTCAAGAAGTCTCCATCATAGTCTTGTCATTTTCAACTTTAATTTATCAAGGGGTCACTTTTAAAAATGTTGGGAATATTTAGAATACTGAAGATAATATATAAATGCTCAAGACTTTAATGTAATTGATAGTAAAATAGAAGCAAAGGCTACAAAATGCACCTGTTTCATAATACCTTTTGGTTTTAGGGACACTTTGTAAAAAATTTAGGAGAAGTTGGAGATAAAGAAACTGAAACAGAAGTTTTGTTACTTGAGCATGATGTTCCCCATCAGCCTTTTTCCCAGGCTGTTCTTAGCTTTCTACCAAAGATGCCCTGGAGCATTACTGAGAAGGTAAGTTGAAAGGAATTCTTAGTGACTTTATAAATTACTGTGTTGAACTAATTTTCTTTGATTTCTGTGTATGTTATTTTAATATGTAGAAACCATAGTTCTCTCCTTCCCCAAATTTAGTTAGATATACCACTTTTAGCTATTACAAAAATCATTTGCCTACTGAAAAATAAATATTTCTGGAGAAAAAATACTGCTTTATGTCGAATTATTCAAGGCAAGATACTACAGTTACAAATCATTATGTGTAGTTATTATCATGAAATAAAGTTTTTCCATATAGTTACTTTTTATTTCATAACAGCTGTCTTGCATTTGTGCTACCAAAATAGTTTTAAACATCTTTGTAACATGGCATTTGCTAGGACATGAAGAACCGAGAAGACCTGAGACATCTGTGTGTGTGTAGTGTGGACCCACCAGGGTGTACTGATATCGATGATGCTCTACATTGCAGAGAACTTGAAAATGGAAATTTGGAGGTATTTATATTGAAATGCTCTTGTTATCCAGATACAGTTCTGTTCTTGATTTCATTTCTTTTACCCCTAAATTTGTTTAGAAATTTTTTTTTACCCCCAACAATTTATCCATCCATGCATACAAGTGCTGGAGTATAGGCCAGAGATGGCTTGGGGAGGATTCACCAGAGACAGAGCAGGGAACAGAACAGGCAGACTGACTGGAATACACTGCTAAGGGGAGCAGTGGGCAAGACAGGAGAGGTCTGCTTCGCCATGCGGGTTTCTCTCTGGCCGGCTGGGGATCGAAACTCGTGCTGCAGAGGCTGCGGATTGCTTCATAGTGCAGTGCTTAACCCGTTGCGCCACCAGGGAGCCCCTATTTAGAATTTTTTTGTGTGTGTGGGACCCTCGCTGGCGGCCGGGGAACGAACCGGCGCTGCAGAGGCTGCGGGCAGCGTCGCAGCCCAGCACTCAACCTCTGCACCACCAGGGGAGGCCCTTTAGAAATTTTTGATGCAAAGTATAGTCAGTTTTAGCTGCAGAGACTAATGGACATGTGTCAAAAGTCAAAATGGTAAATGTGACTGTGTCCTTTTTTAGTTTAGCTAAATTTCTTCTTACTAGAACTCCATTCCTACATTTACCAAGTTGAACATGTTGACATATTTTTACTTATCTTTTTAAGGTTGGTGTTCATATTGCTGATGTTAGCCATTTTATTAGACCAGGAAATGCTTTAGATCAAGAGTCAGCCAGAAGAGGAACAACTGTGTATCTTTGTGAAAAGGTAAGTGTGTTAAGTATAAAATGGTACATACTGCAACTTTTCATCATCTGTTTTATTCTTAATAATAAATTCATCTGAGGTATTTTCAGAGGAAAGGACAGCCTCAGTATTTAGTGAAATTTGGTGAGTAACTCTTAAGTTAATTGAGCATAGTGTGTAAAAGTAATGGTTCTTCTGTATTTTTGAGTAGTGATAGATAGAAATAGTACATCAATAACTAAAAGACATAACGTTTAATAAAGTGATCTTACATCAGTGAAAAGACTGCAGTGTTATTTTGGTTTTGACTAGCCAATTAAAAAAGTAGGTGTTGTTGACAAATTGTTGTGCAGCACTTAACTATATATGATTAAATGTACTCTTTTGTTCTTTATAAAGTTAAGTGATGTGCCTGTTCTGCCACAGTTTACCAATTTTTTTTTTTTTAATGTGGTCCTGTAAATTTACAGAGAAAAATTGTGAATGGAAAAATTTAAGCTTAATCTGTTATGAATTCAGTGTCAGTGTTCTTCTGTGTAGCTTTCCCCCCCCAAAAAAATAGTGTCTTTTAAGTATTTTTAAAATACCATATAGTTTGCATGCAGTTCAGTTTTCTTTATTGTTTCCCTTTTGTAACATTTCTGTGTACTTTTCTAGAAATAGATTTTTTATTTCACATTTTCTCAGTTCTATTCACAAAGACCAAAAAACATTTTTTTTTCCTGCTAAATTATTTGCTCTGTCTCTGATGAATGTAAAATGTTATGGATATAGCTAAGTAATAAACAATTTTTATCTGTTTCAGAGGATTGACATGGTTCCAGAGTTGCTTAGTTCTAACTTATGTTCCTTAAGATGTAATGTTGACAGGTATTTATGCACATATTTTGTTAGAATGTATTATTTCCTACTTTAACTGATTCCATTAACAAATACTGTATTTTCCTCTACAGGTTGGCATTTTCATGTATTTGGGAAATGAATCAAAATGCTGAAATATTAAAAACCAGGTTTACCAAAAGTGTCATTAACTCAAAGGTTAGTTTCATAGTTAATGTTTAATTTTTAAAATCTTTGATACTTTCAACAGTATTTTAGATTGTTTTGAAAAAAGACATTATTAATAAATTTTCCCCTAGTATTGCAACAAAATGTTTTTTTTAACCTGCCCAATTCTTGATGCTGTTTAGAAATGAGTTTATTTGGTACTTATCCTATATTCAAATATTTACATAGTCTATATACTTGAGAAGACTGCGTAGATAACTTTGTATTTCAAAAACCCCAGTATTTCATATTATCCTACTTGTATTTTTAAAGTTGGCATATACATCATCCATTTATTCATGTTTTTTCATACTGTTATAAATCATAGTTAAATTCTAATATAACTAGCCTGAGACTGTGTTCAGACAATCTTTCTTTCTTCCTTTTCTTTTTTGGTACTTTCTGCCCAAATTCTTGTATTCTCATTTTGGCCTGATGAGATTTGTCAAACTCCCTTTTGTCTAATGAGCATTTTCTAAATTTTATCTATGTATTTTCTTACTTTAACATCATTCTTTCACTTCGATTAAGCAGCGGTTGGAAAAAGAAGCAGACCAACAAATTGTAATGTGCAATTTAAGCCTTCCTAGATTGTATTTTTAAATAAGGATGAGTTTATAATTCTCCCAGACTTGACTAGTATAATAAAATTATATTAAAAAAAGATTTTGTGAAAACATAACAAAAAACATTTTTAGAAGGCTCTCTCTTAGACCCTAGTGGATAAGTTGGCTCTGAGAAGAATTTGACCTGGCTGCATCTCTAACTACTTCATGCTATTCCTGATTTTAACTTGTGATGCTACCTTTTTTTTTTAATTAAGCTAAAAATTGGTAGTCTGTGAGGAATGAAATAGGATTAGAAACAGCTGTTGATATATTTGGATTGTAATTGGAAATTAAATTTTTTTACGCTGAATTTATTCCACTTTTAAATACTTAATTTTGGGTATTGGGTAGAATTCCTGCAAACATGATGTCTGTGCTATTATAATTTCCATACTTTTTTGCCAGTAAGTAGGCGAGTAATAGTCAGTGAGTAGGAGAGTAATAGTCATCTGGAAAGGACTTCACTTTACAGTCATTATTAGAGAATAATCTAATTTTCCTTTTCATTTTATTTTTGCATTGCCTTTCTGCGTTAACTGAAATATGAAAGTAATTAAACTACTGACAATACTACCATTTTCCTTTAACGTAAGTTTGCTTATGTAATATATCAGAGTTAATAAACTAGAAATCATAGTTGTGAAGTATAAGATTTATGGCGAGGAATATCTATTTTGTTATTGATTTTAGGTTTTTTGAAGTCAGGGATTTAATGTAGTAGAAATTTGAGAAGATAGGAAACCAGGTTTTATAATTTGTAAGAGTAATATTAATATGTTTCCTTTCTAAGGCTTCCCTAACATATGCTGAAGCTCAGATGAGAATTGACTCAGCAACCATGAATGATGATATAACCATTAGTCTCCGAGGACTAAATAAACTAGCAAAAATTTTGAAAAAGAGAAGAATTGAAAAAGGGTATATTTTATAAATATGTATTAAGTTGTGTCTTAATTCGTATGTTCTGGTATTAAGATAACTTGTAACTCTTTAAGTGTTTAATCATGGACAGTGATGAATTTCTTAATAGGATCAGTAAAGACTCTTAAATAGAGACATTCCATTTCTTCTAGCTACCATGTAATGTCAGCAACTGTTCTGGACTACTGTTTGTTAAGGAATTCTGTGCTTGTAATTTGTTGTGCTAAAATTGGATATGTTTGGGTTAAAATGTTAAAGAAATTCTACGAAGGTGTGAAGGTTTGAAGATTTACAGTATGTCCAATATCAGAAGAACATTTGTTTAAAGATAATTTTTAGAAAGTTTATTTTAAAAGCAAAGTGAATAAAATCTAATTTGAAACCATATTCACTTTGGTTGTTTTAAATTAAGACATGTAAATTTGCATTTGTAGCATAATTTCTCAATTAGCTTATCAAAGCTATTTTTAACATCAAAAACAGTGTTCAATTTTTAAGTAGACAGTCTTGCTGGTAAAACACATCTTTGAATCTCAGTGTTAGGTAGAACTGAGAAAATAGTAAGAACAAAAATAACATCTTTCTGTCTTCTTAACAGGAGATGTTATGTCTTGAATTATGTCTGTGTTAAAGATAAATAGTATGTCAGGGATAAACAACATTTTAGGTGTTTTATGATGAACATTTTATGATTAGTATATGTTGTCTTTTCAATCAAGATGTAAAGCCTTATTGTACATACTACTTGGTAAGGAAGAAATATTTGTTGAGATTCCCTCTCTAGTATTCTTTCTGTAGCTCTTCTAATAAATGTGAGGAGTTAGGGAAGAAAAGGACTTGGAATCTCATTTGACTTGCCTCATCTCATCTCATTTTTCGTTCTCCATGATTGCCCAAAGTACTCAAAGTTAAAATTCTTAGTTTTAGGTTAATTTGGTGCTAACCGGATGAAGGTAACATCAATATGTGAAAAAACCATAAACCTTCCTTGCCTTGAGGAAATTTACTTTTAAAGGGAAAGCTTGCCAATTCATAAATTAACCATGCATGTAAAACACTAACCATAGTATGTTATCTGACAACATAGCTCTCAAATATTAATAGCCATCAGTATCTGTAAGTATTATTAGTAGTTGATCAGTCTCCTCTCCATTGGTTGAATCTATATGGAAGATACTTTTGAACTGTGCATCAGATGCCACTCAGCCATCCATGGCAACTTATCTTTACCTCTCCTCATTCCTCAGCTCAATACATTTTTTGCCATAGTAAATGAAATATTTTCAGTCATCGTCTTTATTTGTAAAAGTGATTACAAATTCATATAGCTCAGTAAGAACTCGTAGTTTGGGCACTGAAGAGATTCAAACCCTCAGAAGCACAAAGACTACTATCTTTGTGAGATGTTGTTATCCATAAAACATCAGGAGAATAACTAGCATGTACCTGCTATAATCATGTTCTATTTTAAATGGATCAGTTCCAAAATTATGTCTAATGTTGGCTCATTGGTATAATTCACCTCTTTGATTTTTATTTAGGGCTTTAACTCTTTCTTCTCCAGAAGTTCGATTCCACATAGACAGTGAAACTCATGATCCTATAGATCTGCAGACCAAGGAGCTTAGGTATGCGATTTTTTTGATGGGTAGTAGGTATGATTTTGATTTTAAATGTAATGACTACTTCCTTAGTAAATCATATTTGTACAGGAATCGGGTTAGGATTTCTATAAATTTTTTTGATTCATGAAATGAAATACATAAATATTTCACTTTTTAGTATTATGTAAAAATGAGATTAATATAATTGAAAGCTTTAAATTGGTTTGTTTTGATGTGTGGTGTATTAGAATTTGACTAGTAAGAGTCATGGTAAGTAAAAGAAAATTACTCTGATTGAATTCTAAAATATTTAATATAGAGTATCCTGTGGTAGGATAGTATAGTGGTCAAGGTCAGGGACTTTGAAGCTAGATTGTCTAGGTTTGGATCCAACTTCTGCCAGTAACTCAGGATAGTAACTTTAACCTCTCTGGACCTCAATTTGTGTATAAGGATTGACAGAGGTACCCACGTCATAGAGTATTGTGAAGAGTACTGACTTGTTAGCTTTTGTTGTTACTATTTATTGATTTGGTTAAGAATTAGGAAGCAGGGCCTCCCCTGGTGGCACAGTGGTTGAGCGCTGGGCTGCGAGGCTGCCCGCAGCCTCTGAAGTGCCAGAACTGGCCGCTGGTGAGGGTCTCACAAAAAAAAAAAAAAAAAAAGAGGAAGCAGGGCTTCCCCTGGTGGCACAGGCAGTTGAGCACAGTGCTTTGAAGCTGTCAGCAGCCTCTGCAGCATGGGTTCAATCCCGGCTGGCCAGCGAAAATCCCACATGGCATGGCAGACCTCTCTTTTCTCACCCGCTGCTCCCCTCAGCAGTGTATTTCAGTCAGTCAGTCTGTTCTGTTCCCCACTCTATCTCTGGTGAATCCTCTCACCCTCTTGCGCATCTGGCCTGAACCCCGGTTCTTGTATAAATAAATAAATCTTTAAAAAAAATTTATTAAAAAGTATTAGGAAGCAAGGATTTTTTTCTTAGAATTAGGCTTCTTTTCCAGGCCTCTTAAATAAGGTAATTCTGAAATTAAATGTGCATTTGCACTTCTCTAGTTGATTAAGGATTAAAAATCCTGGTGGCCTAGGGGTTATGTCTTAGTGTTATCACCACTAGGGCCTAAGTTTCATCTCCTGCCAGGGAACTAACCCACATATGATGCACAGCAGACCATTCCTCCTCTTAGTAGTGTATTTCAGTAAATCTGGCCGCTTTGCTCCCCACTCTTGTCTCTGATGAATCCGCTTGCCACCCATACCTTTGGCCTACATCCCAGTTCTATGCAAAAATAAATAAATAAAACCTTAAAAAAAAATAAAAGTAAAAATGAGTATGCTCAGGTTTGTTTTTAGGGATCCAGTGTGTAATTTATAGCTTTATTGCTATATTTAAATACACTTTAAGGGAAACTTTTGTGCAGATAAGCATGATGTTAGTACAAGAAAGAAACCAAACACTAGAAGCTTTTTAGAGAAAAATGTTGAATCTCATTTTGCAGTGTACAGCATCATCTATTTCTTCGTAATAAGAAGAAAAATCACATTTCTAAGAGATGATCCCCATACTTCTAAAGGATGATTGGAAGTCTTCCTGTAATAAGATGTTATTAAAAATGTAAACTTGACTGAAAAATTTATAATGAATGTTTAGTTTGGAAAAAGAGAACACAATGTTTGGGAAAAAGAGAACACAAATTAACTGAATAGAATGAATGGCAATATCAGGTTAAGAATTTTGAAATCAGATTATGTGGACTCACTTCTTGTTACTAGTGATAACTCTGACCTTGATGAAGAGAATAATTTATATCCTCCACTTTTCAACTGCAAAACAGTGCTACCATATATGGCAAGATGCACGACTCATAATATGCACCCAAGTAGTAAATACTGATATGATCTCTTCATTTTAGTGATTCATTGGTGAAAGTTTTACTTTTTTAACCAAAATTTGTACTACCTAGTTTTTAATTCTTAGTAAACTTCATTTATTAAGTTTATATTTAGTAAATTTATAGTTACAATAAATTTATAGGTAAAATTTATAGTTAATTTATTTAGTAAATTTACAGTTACATAAAAATCTCTGGACACGTTAAAAGGAAGTTAAAAAATGCAGTGTTTCAGATTTATATTACTAATGTTAGTAAAACAGTTTTTCTTGAGTGTAATTTGTAAAGTCTGTTCTAGCATGAGATTTACTCATGTAGTAGATGCATAATAAAAGGTTGTTAGCATAGTAACAGAAATGAAAGAAGCACAAGTTATTAAAAATAAGTGTGCATACACATGAATGTTTACATAGGAAATATTTCCATTATCTTTATAGGTAGGAAAGGTAACCTCTGAATAAATATGACACATAAATCTGAGATTCTCTTTTCTTATATAATCATTTTTCCACTGGCAGAGAAACAAATTCCATGGTGGAAGAATTTATGTTACTTGCTAATATCTCTGTTGCAAAAAGAATTCATGAAGAATTTTCTGAACATGCTTTGCTTCGAAAACATCCTGCTCCTCCTCCATCAAATTATGAAATTCTTGTTAAAGCAGCTAAATCCAAGGTAAAGTCCTATAGTTTGGAAAAACATTTGTATTTGTTTAATGACCTACCCTTTGCACTTAATAATCTATATTCACTTCTCCATGAGAGTGTTTTTGTTCCTCGATGCAAAAATATGCCAGTAGTTCTTCTGATTAAAAAAAAATAATCTAACTTAGGTGTAGCATCTCTTCCCACATACAGGTCATCTGCTTACTAAAATTCTCAAATGTCTTTAAAGAGCACTCTAGGCTAAAATCACGTGTTTCAGACTAAGCTATTTGCACTATCCTTAGCATATTGAGTTCGTCCACATGCCTTTACTTGTGTTCTTACTGCCTGTGTGACTTCAGTGAGCCTGTGTGAACTGCCCAGTTACACAATTTTTTTCTCTTCACTTTCAAATTAGTTAAATCCTAAGATTCTATTTGTTGTATACATGGGGAAAAGACTATAGTATAGGAAGGGTACAAGTTCTTCAGCCCCACAATACCCCCTGCTTCTGGTTAGTAGACTTTCATTTAGGCATAATTACCAATGGGGTGACAGTGGCTTAGGTTGCTTTTCCTTGGATCAACTGTTCAGACCCCACCGTTCCTGTTCAGAAGACAACTGGAAGGAGGAGTTTTGGATCTCAGGACATTTTAGTCACATGTCACTTAATGATGAGGATACATTCTGACAAATGCGTCTTTAAGCAATTCGGTCACTGTGTGAATGTCATAGAGTGTAATTACACAAACCTAGAAGGTATATCCCACTACATACCGTATTTGGCATATATGATATAGCCTATTATGGCTGTCATCTTATATGCAGTCTATTATTCACCAAAACATCACTGTAGGCATAATTGTATTCTATTAGGATGGCACTAGTTTCTCAATTTGGATTAGTATTACTACTGCTACCACTTTCACTTTCTACTTTGAAACTTTTTCAAAATGTACTTCAGTACCTTTAGATGTATTCAGAAAATTTTTAGCTTTGATGTTGCATGAAGCAAGCATTCCTTTTTATAGATTTGTTTTCAGTTCTGCTAGGTGAAGGAAAAAGGCGTAAAACCATTATTATCTAGTCACATACACTGTATTTGTTCAATCTGATTCATTACATTTTGAATACATGATGGTACTGATTTTAAAATGTTTAATATGGTGCTCCTTCCTTCCTCTTTATTCACAGAATTTAGAAATTAAAACTGATACAGCCAAGTCTCTGGCTGACTCATTGGACCGGGCTGATTCTCCTACGTTCCCGTATCTAAACACTCTGTTAAGAATATTAGCCACTCGCTGTATGATGCAAGCTGTGTACTTCTGCTCTGGAATGGATAATGATTTTCATCATTATGGCTTAGCATCACCAATATACACACATTTTACTTCACCCATCAGAAGGTGCTTTTTTCTTTGAAATTAAATGAGGTAAAAACATTAATTTTGAATTTTAAAAAAAGACATTTCAATGCTAATATAATTTTTTATTTCTCAATATGTCTAGATACGCAGACATCATTGTTCATCGGTTGTTGGCTGTGGCTATTGGAGCTGACTGTACTTATCCAGAGTTAACAGATAAACACAAGCTTGCAGATTTATGTAAAAATCTCAATTTCCGACACAAAATGGCTCAATATGCCCAGCGCGCATCAGTGGCATTTCATACTCAGGTATTTGTCATCTATCAATGGGAGAGATGAGGTTTTGTTCCCATTTTTAGTTTCAAGATATTGTTGCTGTTAATTTCAAAATGATTTAAGGCAATTTTTAATAAGGTTGTATGTTATTTTACAGTTATTTTTCAAAAGCAAAGGAATAGTAAGTGAAGAAGCCTATATTCTATTTGTAAGAAAGAATGCTATTGTGGTGTTAATTCCAAAGTATGGTTTGGAAGGTACGGTATTTTTTGAAGAAAAGGATAAACCAAAACCACGACTTACTTATGATGATGAGGTAAAGTATATTTTTGTTTTCTTTCTTTCTTTTTTTTTTTAAAGATTTATTGATTGATTGATTGATACATACATACATACAAGCACTGGGTACAGTCAGAAGCACGGGAGGGTGAGAGAATTCACCAGAGCCAGAGCGGGGAGCAGAGCAGGCAGAAGGACCGAAGTACACTGCTGAGGGGAGCAGCGGGCGGCAGGAGAGGTCTGCGCGCCATGTGGGACCCTCCTCCGGTGGCCGGGGAGCAGCCAGGGATCGAACCGGCACTGCAGAGGCTGCGGGCAGCTTCGCAACCCAGCGCTCAACTGCTGCGCCACCAGGGAGGCCCTTTTTTTGTTTTCTTAATTGACATAAAATTGTATTCCACTGTTGTTTGCATAGTTGCAGTTTCAAATGCTTTAATTTTTTTATAGGGGCAATTACTTTTTCACAGGTTACAAATGGTGCTTATAAAAGGAAAAAAGTTATTTTTTGTATCTGCATAATTAAACCAACTAAACTTATTGTTCTATTCACAATTTACTATCTTAGTATATCTTCCCATATGCAAAAGTTGTCCTTGATTTCTTTGTTTTATATCATGTAAAGTCTCCTTCTATAAGGAAAACTTGAACTAATCCTTTACTGTAGGTTATTTAAAGTCAAAAGAGTAGATGGCTGCTTATAGCTCAGGGAGGGGAATTGTTAATTCCATTGTCTTTTATCTGACACACTCCTTGCTTCCCTACCCTTACAGTGGAAGTTTAAAAAAATAAACTCTACCTGTAATACCTTTGTGCTTTTCTATTAAACCAACACTATATATATGGAATAATAAACCAACTATATATATATATATATATATATATATATATATATATATATATGGAATAATATTGGAGCTACCTTAATAAAAGGAGGAGGTATGCACATAGACCACATTTGTGTGAGGCTGCTAGATTAGTGGTTTTGATTATATTGATGCTTTTAGACATTAAACTTTAAAATTAATATGAAAGATAAACTATAAAGAATCAGAACAAAGCCTCAAATATAAGGAAGCAATTAAAAACATTAAAATGTTTTGTTTAGGTACCTACACTTAAAATTGAAGATACAGCGTTCCATATATTTGATAAAGTTAAAGTGAAAATCATGTTAGATTCATCTAATCTTCAGCATCAGAAAATCCGAATGTCTCTGGTGGAACCACAGGTAAGCCCAAACTTATACTATCCATATTGTGATGGAATCAATAGTATATTTTGTGGAAGAGAAGGATAGAGTCCTGTTATTTTTAGTATTTGAGAAGTCCTGTAGTATGTTCACCAAATATTTGCATCGCAAATCCTGTTTTCTCACTGATTTCGCTAGGCCATGGCATCCTCAATAGTTGTAATCCTTGAGTACCTTGGTACCAAAAGCAGACCTCTTTCAGGTCCTCCTCACTAGTCCTTTTTCACTTTGTCAGTTTTGAAATATATACTTCACCTAAGACATTGGTTCTTAACCCTTGCTCTGACCCAGCCTGAGTCCTCTCATTTGTTAACAATCACTGGAGTACAAAGAGGATAGATTGGATATGTTATAGCTGAAAACACACTTCCCAAATGACAGGCTTCCCATCTATTCAGTGATCACATCTACTGATTCTGAACTATTACTCTGTATAGTAAATATATATGCTTTGTGTGGAAAACCATTATTAAGACCCCCTTCTCCCTCTCTCATTTGAAAATGTTAATGGGGCAAGAATGAGACTTATTCCTTATTTTGCACTCTTTCTTACCTTATTTTCCCTTATTACTTTAGATACCAGGAATAAACATGCCCAGTGATACTTCAAGCACGGACATTAATGAACCAGACAGAAAGAAGAAGAAGTTTTAAAAATAGCTTTAGTGAAAGAAAAAAAAACTTCAAAGATTGGTTTTCTAAAAAAAAAAAACTTGAAATCACTTTATATCTAAGAAATGTCTGATAGTGTTACTTTTAAGTACATTTTAATAATTTTAAAAATTTGCATTTTTATTGAACTGTTGACTGTGTCCCATCATAACTACATTTCTGGATTGAACAGAATTATTTATGCAGAAAAATTCAATTGAATATCACTTTTAAATACTGACAAGTTAGCAACTTCAGGGATCTGGAAAGATCATTTAAATGGGGCATTCATCTGCTCATTGAAGAGCAGATTAATTTTACATAAGTAATTTGATTATTTAATATTGATGGAACAAAAGCTCATTTTCTTATGGAGGAAAATAGAATATTTTTAGAAACTAGGAACAATCTATTCTCTCTAAATCTTGAAAGCTGTCAGTGTTTGGTATGGCAGTTTTTAGACAATGAAGTCAAGATCTGTTGAGGAATTTAGCATTTAATCTCCTTTGCCATCTTTAATTTACTAACTTACATTAAGTGTTTCCTGCTAAAAAAGCCGTCTACATTTTAGTTGTCCGTGAAAAGCTGTCCATGTTTGTGAATTGAATGTTGTAGTAAGACAAGCAGGATATTTAATCTGATTGGAAAAGTTTTTTCTTAAAACCAGGTAATAAATGAGATTATTATCCTTGAACTTCAGCTCTCATCTCTGACAAGTAAGGCACTGAGACTTGAGAGCTCGCACTTTAAATATCTGTTACTTGTGAAATAAAATGTGTAATTTTTGTTTTAAAGATTTATTTATTTATATAAACACTGGGTACAGTCAGAGGCACGGGAGGGTGAGAGAATTCAACAGAGCCAGAGCAGAGAGTAGAAGAGGCAGAGTGACGAAGTACACTGCTGAGGGGAGCAGTGGGCAGCAGGAGAGGTCTGCGCACCATGTGGGACTCTCGCCCGGTGACTGGGGATCAAACCAGCGCTGCAGAGGCTGCAGGCAGCTTTGCAACCCAGCACTCAACCGCTGGACCACCAGGGAGGCCCAAAATGTGTAATTAATGGCTTTTAAACTGCATATGAATCAGGTTATATTGAAAATGGAGGACTGTATGTGGACATATTAAAGGGAATAGATTTAAGTATTATTTGTTGAGCCAGTGACTACTTCCCTGGCTAACCACAAAGATCAGTAGTGATTAAATTTGTGTTTTCAAAATTTTGAGATTGTTAACATAAAGCATTTTACTTTTATTTCTTTTTTTTTTTTTAAAGATTTATTTATTTATTTATACAAGCACTGGGTACAGTCAGAAACGCGGGAGGGTGAGAGAATTCACCAGAGCCAGAGCGAGGAACAGAACAGGCAGACTGACGAAATACACTGCTGAGGGGAGCAGCAGGCAGCAGGAGAGGTCTGTAGTACCATGTGGGACCCTCGCCAGCGGCCGGGGATCATACCGGCGCTGCAGAGAATGCGGGAGCTTCGCTGCCCAGCGCTCAACCACTGCGCCACCAGGGGAGGCCCCTTTACTTTTATTTCTAAAGTATCCACATTATACCATGCACATCACCAGTCAAGTAAATGACCTCTTCCTTCAAAGTAGCTTGAGGCACAGTGTGAAACAAGACTGGCAAATACATGAACAGGTATACCAGGTGGGGATAATTACAATGTATGCAACCATTTAGACACTTTGTTGTTGAATGTTTACTTTACCTGTATGAAACATCCATATACTGAGGCAAAACTGTCAGTTGAAGGAAACTAAGCTTGAGTCATCTTGGGTCCAGGTCATGGCGTAATGCACCTCAGAAGTCAGCAAGACTTTCGATAAAGGGCCAAACATTTTAGGCTCTATGTGCCTTACAGTCTTTGTTGCAAAACTGTAGTACTAGACGACTCCTAAGGTGTAAAAGCGGCAATAGACTGAATGTATAAGCAAACACTGCTGTGTTTGAAAGAAACCTTACTGATGAACATGGGAATTTAAATTTCTTATTTTCATATGTCATAAAATATTACATATGTGATTTCCATGACCTGCCGCCCACCCCCCAGCCTAAAAATTCTAGTTTATCTGTGGTAGAGGAAAAAGAAAAGGCCTCTTAGTAACACACGCTATGATTGACTGTGTAAGTCTATCCAAGGTGTTTTTTTTTGTGCCTCATTTATGAGTAAACTTAATAGGCACTATTAAGTATTAATAGGCACTATTGAGTACTTCAAATGACCAAAAGCATTGTTAATTTCACACTAAGGCCTTGGTAATCTAAAATGTTTCTGAGAGCCAGTTCTTAATGCTAAGCAGCTTACATGGAATATTTCACTTAAAAAGCTTCTGTTTGGTAGAACTAGTATCACCATATTAACAAGAGAAGATCGACAGGCTTATGGGCCAGTAGGTGATAGGAGGAATCTGACTTATAATCACTACTTTGTTTCTTGACCTGCACTAATACAAATATAGTCAGGAAGCTTCCTGCCCTTGGGATCTAGAACTCTTAATGCATGGCTATTATCTTTATTGAGTACAAAACATGTGAGTAGGAACTCAACTGCTAATGTATTGTCTATAGCAGTGGACCTAGTGGCTACTGGCTTTAAAGGTTAGTGTGTTGGGAGAAATAATTAGTCAGGTGCACAGGAAGAAACATGCCTTGCCAGTTAGCAGTGCAAAAAAGTATAGGGTGCAAAAAAGTAAGGAAGAAAATGACACCATGATAATGTCTTTATTTCCTGGGATATATTGAATTACTGCTCTTTTGCGTAAGACAGTTTTCAAAAGGCAATTTATAAATAAGAATATACATATTCCAAAGATAATAGACCCATTCTAATCCCAACATGATTATAAACTTAAAAAATTACAGTATGCCCAACCCTTACTTCTAAGTCCAGAGCCCTCTAAAAACTCCTCTGTCATTTAGTCCTCACTATTTATCCTGGTTCCTTCTCTGGTCTCTTCCCAAGCAAAATCGGAGCTGGAAACAATGTGATTCAGCTATATTCTGGGCATCCCACTTTTGCCTCATAATAACAACATGTGATACTAGAGTGACAATATGTGATACAATGTTGTTAGTACTGCCTTCCTAGTATTTATAGTTTTCAAAGCAGTAACTAGAGCAGTTATCACTGTAACTAAGAACTTCTGCAGAGAAATGAAGACATATTCAAGAACGAGTTTTTGAAAATGCTAATTATCATATGTACTAATAAGAATCACCCCTTCAATTAAATTTTACATCTAAATCACAAATCACATTTCTTACACATAAGTTATAATTTAAATTCATTTCATAGTCATAAATTTTTATGTAAAATAAAACTTTCTCAAAAATATTGTTAAATTCGGTGCTGGCAGTAGGGCTTACTAATAAGCAGGTTGTTGACCTTATAGAAGCTACTTTGCTCACCGTTTCTTAAACACATCACTCAAGGTAAGTACAAAAATATTTATTGATTAAAAAATAAACTTGAGCAACTTGTTGAAAGTTCCAGGAGCTTTTCTGTTATTCCTATGTCACGAGATTAGCCCTTGATTTTTCACATTAAGGAGGGAAGAAATGCTAAGCATGTTAGTTGAAGCCATTTTTCCCCAATCACAATCACATTACCAATCCTGTGCTTGAAAAATATGCGAGGAGCTACTGACCAATAGTCTTTGGTTCTGAAAGAGGTATTCTATGGACTGCTGTGCTAAGGAAGATTTGCTGTTTTCATCCAAAACCTTTGTGTTGTGTGATCTTGCTATGAAAGAAAAAGAAGAAAATACTTTTCAGTTTAAATAGGACCATTCAGTGATACAAGTTTTCAAGGAAGTAAACTTTTTAAAAAACCTAAAGATTGCCTTAAACATTCCCCTAGAAGGAAAGTAAAAATATATTTACAAATCAATAACTTATATCAAAAAGAATACTTCCTGTGTGTTAACTGCTTACTTTTAAGTGGCTGACTATAATCTCATCTCATGACGAAATGGAGGAAAGGGAAAACAAGATGGCGGCACATGTATCTGCAGGGTTTAGTTGCATACTTGCTGGTACAGTATTGATTAATAAATTTGCATATTCAAATAAGGACCCTCCTGATCAGTGTCTAAAATTATAATGCATTTCTTCAATTATGAATATGTAGTTACAACCATCCTGTCTACAAGGTGTGGCAGATGTCCTACTCAGCAGTATACCACGTAGAAGTACTATGTAAACATATGTGCTGATTGGGAACATTAAAATGCTATAAAAGCTATTTTTTAAGAAAGCAGCCTTTTATATTCTTAATTTGATAAGTAGTCTCAACTGTACCATTTCCCCTCTTTTTAGCTCCGAGAAAATATTAGAGACAAAAACATCTCACCCTCCTACTTACTCCCCTTTAAGGAAATGTTTTCAAGCACCTCTCTAATCTCTTAAGCTCTCATAGCAAAAGAGTTAGGAAATGAAGTGCTTTGATTTAAAAACCAGCTTCTGCTGTTAAATAGTATCCTGAAGAAAGAATGAGGCATAACCAAATTTTAAGAAAACTGGAAAAAAAAAAACTAGTCTAGAGTAATTACAATTAGTAATACAACCTATAACTACATCAGAGTCTCTTATGATTCCATACCTTTGTATTAAAAACTTGAGATTTATTCTCGACTTCCAAGGCTTGTACATCATTTTCCTTACAGTAACTTTCTGCTCCAACCATATCCATAACGTTACTCCCACAATTCTGTGTATTATAGCCACTATCCATCTGACAGGGATGAAAAAAAAAAAAAAAACATACTCAGGATAATACCATCAACTATAATTCACTTTTTGACCAGATTTACTTGAAAATATTTATAGAAAATACGCTTATATAGACATGATTTATGTAATGTTTGTATATAAAATGAAGTATAAAATTTTTAAATTTAAATCACTACAGTGCAACTTCAATATGGGTTATAGTGAATGTAACTTAAGATATATGACGATAAAAGGTAGTTCTTCATAGAACTGGTTGTTCTGCAAAATATTCACTTTCTAATTCCTTTAGAATCAGCCAATTCCTTTAGAAGGCACTGAAAACGTGCTGTCCTGTTGCTGATCACACTCAGCTGGTAAAAGGATTACAAAAAACTTTACCTCCCTATTACATTAACCAAACTTGTCTCTCTGAAAGACTGGTTTGCATATGTAATTTTAAAAAATTTTTTAAAGATTCATTTATTTATGCATACAAGAATTGGGGTACGGGCCAGAGGTATGGGGGGTGAGAGGATTCACCAGAGACAGAGTGGGGAACAGAACAGGCAGATTGAAATACACTGCTAAGGGAGCAGCGGGCAAGACAGGAGAGGTCTGCTGCGCCATGTGGGTAGCTTCCTGGCCGGGGATTGAACTTGTGCTGCAGTGGCTGCGAATAGCTTCATAAGTTGCGCCTTAACCCCTTGCACCACCAGAGAGGCCCATATCTAATTAAATTTTACCTAAATGGCATGCATGAGTATTCAAAATATACATTTTTAAAAGGTGTTATACACCCAATTGTTAAAATAAAAATCTTTGCTACCACATACATAATAGCTCTAGATGTTAATTTTTCACTTTAATTAAAATTTTAGCAGTATAGGACACACTGATCCAGCTCCAAGGAGCAAAAGAGAAAGATGAAATTCTAGCACACTTCAATTTTGGTACATACTGGTAAATATATATCGTTCTTAGTTGCTCCTTACAACCCTATTCACAGACAAAGCCAAAGCTTGGAAAGGGTAGTGTTCACAGTGCCACAAAGAATGAGGTGATGAACTGAGACTTCAAAGTCCCTGTTCACTTACATTGCCTTTCCCTGCCTTAAGGGCAGAGCACTGAACACGACAAGCCACCGGGATATACTCAAGGCATTTTCTTCATATTAGGATCAAAGGGAAGGAAAAGGCTGTACTTTTATGCCCATCATGAAGAGAGTACCTAGAAAGTGCATTACTTATTTGGAATATTTCTGTTTCTCAGTAACATGGATATTTTTTCGTATAAATCACTTGTGTAAAACAACATAATCTCAGGGGGAAACGTTTTGCTTTCATTCAACAGCTACTTGATCAAAACCAAAATTATCAGGTTGTTCCCAGAAAATATGATGATTACTCTTATTATTCACCAGTACCAAATAATGGATTTATATAACTCAGTACATAACTGAATATATCAACAGGGGGGTAATAAGGCATCCAGCACTTTGTTCCACTCTGTAACACAGAGAAGCATCAATGAGACTCCCAAAAGATAGTGGCTGACCCAGTGCTCTCACTGAGGCCAACACAGTGCTTCCAGGTACCAGCCAGACAATACAGATCATCTCCATAGGATCAGCAACATTTTATGGCTGAGAAGGATGATGTGCTAAAAAAGATGACAAAATCATGTTTCATTTTCTATCATATGGATCTTGCCTGGAGGACAATTATTTCCAAAGTCAAATGTGAGAGCAGAATGAGCATATGATCCGATATATACAATATCTTGAAAGTGCGCTCTTCCTCACAAAGTTACCAGAAAACGTGTTCCAAAAGAGTGAGAAGTAAACCAGGAAGGAGAAATCAAACAAAATCTGGAACACAGGAGAGGAGAAAGGGATCCCCAGATTGATGATAAAGGCATCAATCTAACCAGGATGACGATTGTGTACCATACACGGAGCCCAGGCTACAACGAAGGAAGTCAAAAGGCTCTGGGAAAATACGACTGTCTTCACGTGTTTGATGCTACC
Organism: Talpa occidentalis; assembly: GCF_014898055.3. NCBI lineage: Eukaryota > Metazoa > Chordata > Mammalia > Eulipotyphla > Talpidae > Talpa > Talpa occidentalis. The sequence goes on from NW_023604861.1 coordinate 25,328,415, forward strand.
TCAGAGGCAGAAAAGAATGTATGTAAACATCTTTAACTACAAAATGTTGTGCAAAAGGCAGACATTATTGATATGACCCAACAGGTAAAATTGAAACTGGTAGATATCGCAGGTAGAATTCTACTTCAGCTCTATATAAGGGAGAGGCTTGTAATGTTACAGTGAATTGGAATCCCTTGAAGATACTGAAGCATATAGTGGATGACAATTTAGTAGTGATAGAGGCTTACAGTAGTTGACTGCGTTAGATGACTATAGTTTTTTTTTTGTTTGTTTTAAGATTTATTTATTTATGCGGGCACTGGGTACAGTCAGGAGCGTGGGAGGGTGAGAGAATTCACCAGAGCCAGAGCAGGGAACAGAACAGGTAGACTTACGAAATACACTGCTGAGGGGAGCAGCGGACACAGCAGGAGAGGTCTGCGCGCCTTGTGGGACCCTCGCCGGTGGCCAGGGATCGAACCGGCGCTGCAGAGGCTGCGGGCAGCATCACAGCCCAGCGCTCAACCACTGCGCCACCACGGGAGGCCCACATGACTATAGTTTTATATATGCTTTGAAAAAAATGAAAGAAATAAGATAACACCTTTAAGATTAACTGTGCTTTTTCTTTGAACCACATTTAGAAGCTGGGATATGTAAATGATTCTAGTAGTTTTTTTTTTTTCTTTTCTAAGCAACTAACCTCAAAGTCATAAAACCATGAGCAAAAGATTAAATTTGGGTCATTTAGAATCCTTCCATGAATTTTAAACTTCAGGATGCCAAAGCTGATAGCACGAAAGCATTAAAGGAGGGTTGTGAGAATTAAATGAACGTATATACTATATATATTTAAATATATATGTGTAGTATATACGTTAGAAGAGTTTCTGGCACACTGAAACACTGTATTAGCTATTACTAAGTCAGCATTAACTAAAATTAAAGAATACAGACTCTAAAGTTAGACTGCGAGGATTCAAATCTTAGCTCTACTACTTACTGATTATGTCAGTTTTAGGTAATTTACTTAACCTCTGACCTTCATCTTCTCATATCTAAAATTGGGTAACAATACACAAATTTCAAAGTATTTTTGTGAAGACTAAATGAGAAAACATATGGAAAATATTCAGAACAATTTCTGGCACACAGAAATGGCAGGGAAGGTCTATGTTTAAGTTTTTAAAAAATTATCAGCTCCAGTGATACTGCAAAATTGGAACTGTACAATTACATGAAAAATGTTGATTAAACACATTTTTAAGGAGAAAAGTAACACACACAAAAGTGCTCTAAATTCTGTTTTTTCTTCTGAAATGGTATCAAGGAAAAATAAAAACTATTGTATTTGGAAAACAAATACTATACCAGAAATTGAATTCCTGAGAAGCAATCTGATGCTAGCAGGTTCTAAAAACAGAACAGCTTGATTTTTTTCCCACTCTTATCTTTTTCTCCTCCAAATAAATATTGTTGTGAATATTAAATATGCATCAACAGTTGAAATTAAAAGAAAATAACTCTCTTGGGATCACCTAACATTGATATTTTTTAGGAAATTACATAATGCTGTAGTCCTCACATTTAACTCGTTTTCTCTCTTTTTTTTTTTTTTTTTTGGTGGGACCCTCGCCGGTGGCCAGGGATCTAACTGGCGCTTCAGAGGCTGCGGGCAGCCTCGCAACCCAGCGCTCAACCGCTGCGCTACCAGGGGAAGTCCTCATTTTCTCTTTTACTATAATCTTGGAAAAAGATTAAAGAACACCAAGAAGCAAGTAGAGAACTACAGAATATTAAAATAACTTACCGGGGCCTCCCTGGTGGCAAGGGGTTAGGCACCTCACTGTGAGGCAATCCATAGCCTCTGCAGCACCATTTAGATCCCCGGCTGGCTAGGGGGCTGCCCACATGGCGCAGCAGACCTCTCCTGTCTTGCCTGCTGCTCCCCTCAGCAGTGTATTTCAGTCAGTCTGCCTGTTCTGTTCCCCACTCTGTCTCTGGTGAATCCTCTCACCTCCCGCATCTCTGGCCTGTGCCCCAGCTCTTGTGAGCATAAATAAATAAATCTTAAAAAAAAAAAAAATAAAGTAAAAAATAAATTACCTGGATGTTGCTATTTTCACAAGGAATGACACTGCTTTCTGCAAGAGGTGACATGCACATATGAGAATTTTCAATACTGAAGGCAATCCCACTCACGGAATCAGTCAGAGGTAAACTACCATTGTCAACTGGCTCCTTAATCCAAGTGTTTTCATCAGCTGTCTCTATCAGGTCACCCATATCCACAGTATTATTCTCCTTCTCACTTTCAACATCTGGGAGCAGTATAAATTCTTTCTCGGAAGCACTGGATTGATTCTCTGTAATAGACATGGCAGTCACCACCAAATGTGCATTGTGCGGAGAAGCGTCACCATGCAGCTGATGCAGGTGTACCCCAGCAGGGCCCAGGGCTGGTGATGAGGCATCGGTGGAATGAATGGTTGCTTTATCTTCTTCATCTTCACTATGAGTCTCGAGAGTAAAAGGTATTCGAATCAGTGAGGTCCTATACTGAGCACCACCTCGACACATCTCAAGTCTCATTGGAGACCAATTTTTAATTGGCGAGCAGCCATCTATGTAAGGACTTCTGATACATGGATTAGTAATTCCATTAGAATGGGTTCCATCAGGAGAGTGCAGAGTAAACTTCCTTTGTTCTAAAAGGTTGGCAGGGAAAAATTACATCACAAAAACATTAAAATGGAAAAGCTATTACTATATAAATGGTAATCATGCTTCATGCCAGAAAAACTAGATTTCTGTAACAGCTATATTTTTTACTGGAGTAACATTTTAGTGTGAAAAACAGCACAGATGAATGTGCCTCCATAAGTAGGATGAGGCGCTCCCGAAATAATTCCTCTAGCACTTGCTTTTTAAAATTCAACAAAATGGGGGCCTCCCTGGTGGCGCAAGGTGTTAAGCACAGCACTATGAGGCAAATTGCAGCCTCTGCAGCACGAGTTCGATACCCGGCCGGCTAGGGAGCAATCCACATGGTGAGGCAGACCTCTCCTGTCTTGCCCGCTGCTCCCCTCAGCAGTGTGTTTCAGTCAGTCTGCCTGTTCTGCTCCCCATTCTGTCTCTGGAGAATCCTCTCACCCCCCTGTGTCTCTGGTCTGTACCCCAGCTCTTGTATGCATAAATAAATAAATCTTTAAATAAAATTCAACAAAACGGGGGCTTCCCCTGGTGGTGCAGGCGGTTAAGCGCTGCACTGTGGAGCTGTCCGCAGTCTCTGCAGCACCTGTTTGATACTGGCCGGCCGGCGAGGGTCCCACATGGCGTGGCGGACCTCACCTGTTTTGCCCACTGCTCCCCTCAGCAGTGTATTTCATCAGTCTGCTTGTTCTGTTCCCCGCTGTGTATCTGGTGAATCCTCTCACCCTCCTGCGCATCTGGCCTATACCCTGGTTCTTGTATAAATGAATAAATAAATCTTTTTTCCCCTAACGATTTATTTATTTATTTATTTATTTATTTATTTATTTATTTATTTATTTATTTATGCAAGCACTGGGTACAGTCAGAAGCGCAGGAGGGTAAGAGAATTCACCAGAGCCAGAGCGGAGAGCAGAACAGGCAGACTGACCAGGTACACTGCTGAGGGAAGCAGCGGGTGGCAAGAGAGGTCTGCATGCCATGTGGGACCCTCGCCTGGTGGCCTGGGATCGAACTGGCGCTGCAGAGGCTACGGGCAGCTTCACAACCCAGCGCTCAACCGCTGCGCCACAGGGGAGGCCCCGAATAAATAAATCTTTAAAAATAAATAAATAAAGAAAATAAAATTCAACAAAATGGGGCCTCCCTGCTGGCACAAGGGTTAAGATGCAGCACTATGAAGCTGTCCACAGCCACTGCGGCACGAGTCTGATCCCCGGCCAGGGAGCTACACACATGGCGTGGCAGACCTCTCCTGACTCATCTGCTGTTCCCCACAGCAGTGTATTTCAGTCAATCCACCTGTTCTGTTCCCCACTCTGTCTTGGTGAATCCTTTCACCCCCCTACACCTCTGGCCTGTACCCCACTTCTTGCATGCATAAATAATAAAATTCAACAAAGCCTTTTACTCATTGCAAATTATTTCCTCATAAGTATATCACTACTGTAATGATACTGTTTATATGCAAAAAAGATACTGACAGTAACAATTTAACAGCTGTATCTGTAAATAAAAAATAAATAAAATCTGTAAAAATCTGTGTTTATACAAAATACTATAAGGCAAACAAAAAACTGCAAAATAATGTTTACAATAATAAAGAGCTTAAGAATGGCATTCAAAAAGATAAAAATACTTTAAAACTTAATAGATTTTATAACTTCATTAGTTTAATGAAAACAAAGTTTTAAAAAATAGGCAAAAGCACAGAAACAATCCTCCCAATGGTAAATAAAAAGTGTTCATGTCACAGAAGTAACAAAAAATAAGGATATTAAAACTAGAGATCTCCCCTTCTCCTGAGAAACAGATAACCAACAAACATTTGGAAAGAGCTCATCATTATAATAATGAGAGATACAAAAACTAAAGCAGTACGAGAACTTGTAACAAAACCTAACAAGCACCAAAACGAATGGTAATACCAGTGTTTCTGGATGGGGAGAAACTGATATTCTCATATACAACCTGTGAAAATTTCAATCAGTGTAACTTTTTATGAAGAAAATCTAACAAAGTTCATTAAAAGTCTTAAAAGCTTTCACCAAGTAATTCTACTTCTGAGAATTTAACCTAAGGACATAAATATTTACAAGAACAGTGTATATACAAAGATAATCATTATTTGAGGGATAAAAAATTAGTATCAGCTTAAATGTCCATCAATAGTTGAAAACAAATATAAATGTTACATTCATATATATGGTATATAATATGTATAATGATACGTATTATATAGGGATTGAAAATTATGGTTTCAGACAGTAAATAATCTGACCTATGAACATACTCATAAGAAAATGTTTTGTAAAAAAAGCAGAATATAGAAGTGTGTAGATGTAAATACATATGTATGTGCACGTCTGTGTGGAGAATGAGATACACATATACATATATAAAGATAATAATAACAAAAATGCAATTTGCAAGTTTGCATCTTATTTACTATAGATTTGTTATTGTGAATATTTTTCAAAATGTGCTTTAATTTTTTTCAAAGAAAAACTGACATATTGCAAAGAGAAATATGTAAATTCCATATAGTATATTTACCACAAAAACCTTACTCAAATAAATATATCTTTACAAATAGCCAATTACCAAAGTCTAAACCTACATGTCACAAGGCATATAAAAATCAACGTATCTCTAATTTTCACATCTTTCTGTAACTTCCTTCATAAGAATTTTTAAGATAAAGACTGCTACTTTGCTGAGAATCCCTATCTTTGAAGGTAAATATTTCTTTTGTTAAAAAAAAATTTTCTAAATATGTAGAGCTCTACAATTAGAAAAAGGTAAAAAGAGCCTCCTTAATAACAAATATTGACAATATAAAATTTTTAATTAGGTATTTTTATTACAAGACCTACCTGAGAGTGGTGTCATTCCTATTTTAAATGTGACTGGTGAGAAAGTGGGTGATGGAATAGGTGAAGGATTGGTAATACTTCCCAAACTGTACTTTTTCGCACTACCATGAATAGGGCTAGAAGAAAACTGCCCCTGTGAGCAAAATAAACAGGTCAAATGATACCGTTCTTCTCCTCAGCTCTTACTGGATGTTATTTATCTATATCTTCATTTATAAACTAGGCCATGTCAACTTTAGTCATTCACCAAAAGTCAAGATGCCAAAAGGCATGGCACCTTGTAACAAGGATACTTGTTACAAAAACTTTGAAATGTGCTATTCAAAATAAAGTACAAATGCACAGTGTTTAAACAACAATTATATGTCATAATGAGCAACTGTCTACGAAAAATTTTATAGTTACTCCATTAATGCCAAATCAGATGTCTTACACTGAAAATCTTACTAAAATAATTAAGTAAATAACTTACACTGTAATTCCTTGAGACTGATGGCAAATTTGACCATTCCATATACATCTAAATACAAAATTGAAGACTCCAACCAAAAACATTCCTGTGACTAGTGATAAAACGTGAACTAGTTTAAACCTCATCAAAAACAAAACCCAAAAGACAACTATTTCTTTTGGTGCTATATCATCCAGGCCAAAGCACAGCTATATAGCAAACTAATTAGCCACTGTAGTATACTTCTTACCGAACTTGGTGTCTGCACAGGGCTCTTGCACTGTACAGGAGATAAATCTATTGAATAAAAAACTTCAAGTGATGTTTGAGCACCAGCATGAGGACTTGTGGGAGATGCAGGAGGTAAAGAGTCTGAAATACTTCCATTGCCATCTAGAAATAGCTTTCTCCTGAGGGACGAAGAACTGAGGTTTCCAGGAGATTGATCTGTGAATTCATCCGCTCTAAAATAGTCACCTTATTTAAAGGCAAGAGAACAAAAGGCAAAGTTAATTATTTTGAAGAGCAAACTACATTTCAGTTATATGAGATTTTAAAATGAGCATATACTAAATGTTTAACTTTTTTTTTCCCCAAAAAGGAAGGCAAAATTTAATTGTATATGTGATGTTTTAAATCTGAAACTATTCCTTCTGTTTCGAGTGCTTCGTTACTAGCTTAGGTAATTCCAAGAAGATGTGTCTATGAACAGCTTAAGTCTACAGTAAAGCTAATTATGATAAAAAGATTAATTCAGGCCATGTTAAAGAAAAGGGAGAAATTTCAGGATGGTTTCCTGACTTCCTTAGAGAGAGGCACTGCCACATAGTCCCATTTACAAAAAGCCATCATCAATACTCTGATTTCCCTTCAGGTAGCATAAATCTTTCACCTTTTACAAAAAGCCATCAGAACAAACCTTACTAACTTACAGTTAGTAAAGGCTTACACAAATACAATACTTACCAAGTATATTTTCTAAATTAAAATCCACAGGAAGAGACAATAACGTCTGACAAGCAGCTGGAAGTGAGCAGATAAATAAATACAAACATGGATAAATCAATACAAGCACATTACATGCAATTTAGCATGCTTCCCAATCAACCATCTCCCCATGATGCTCCAGCCAAACTGAGTTAATTCATTTATTCATCTTTCTACATAACATGATACCTTCTATAAGTGGTTCCCCACACCTTCCACTACTGATGTAAACCTGTTAATGGTAAAACTTAACTCCTAGTTGTGCTACTGAGACTTGAATAAAAAAGAAGGCAGCCTATATTTGAGGACAAATTTTCCAATATTAACAATATTTCAAATGAATCCTTTCCAAAACCAGAAATTCATTCACAAAAGCTTTGAATAAGAAAATAACAAACTTGCTACTTCTAAAACACATCTAGATGTTTCTACTCTATTTAAAAGACAACTCTCGGGCCTCCCCTGGTGGCACAGCGGTTGAGCGCTGGGCTGTGAAGCTGCCTGTAGCCTCTGCAGCGCCGGTTCGATCCCCGGCTGCTCCCTGGCCACCAGAGGAGGGTCCCACATGGCGCGCAGACCTCTCCTGCCGCCCGCTGCTCCCCTCAGCAGTGTACTTCGGTCCTTCTGCCTGCTCTGCTCCCCGCTCTGGCTCTGGTGAATTCTCTCACCCTCCCGCGCTTCTGACTATACCCAGTGCTTGTATAAATAAATTAATTAATTAAATAAAATTTTAAAAAAATTTAAAAAAATAAATAAAAGACAACTCTCATATAGCTCACTCATAAAAAGTAAACAATTTCAAATCCAGAGAAAAGTCCTAGCACATGATTTGAATTTAAAGGCAAATGTAGCTTAATATGGAACATACTTCTTTTTAGATTATATTCATACTTACCATTACTTTTCTCAGAATTAATAGTAAGCTTTCTTCCAACTGGAGATTCATTATTTATGTTAATACCTATAAAACATTTTAAATGAAATATCTTATATATCCAGAGTAAAAAATAAACCAAGTGAAAGAGACAAGGATGGCTAACATTCACCTTCAATCTTTTAAGGCTGACATCATGGAGAGCAACCATGCTTTTCTTAAACATCACCTTTTGCCTCCTTCTGTGCTATAGTAGTAATCTTTCAAGTTTTATCCTAGTGCTCCTTTGAAGTTAAAAAAATAAGTTAATTAGGCCTCCCTGGTGGCACAGGCAGTTGAGCGCAGTGCTGTGAAGCTGTCCGCAGCCTCTGCAGTGCTGGTTCCATCCCTGCCAGCCGTGGAGCAACCCACATGGCGAAACAGACCTCTCCTGTCTCTCCCACTGCTCCCCTCAGCAGTGTATTTCAGTCAGTCTGCCTGTTCTGTTCCCGGCTCTGTCTCTGGTGAATTCTCTCACACTCCCACATATCTGCCCTGTACCCCAGTTCTTGTATAAATAAATAAATCTTTTTTTTTTAAAAAGTTAATTTACAAGAAGCATGCCAAATTTATATATATAGATTACACACACACACACACACGCTTATATGCAGGCATAATTTTTTTTAATGCTTTAGAGTAAAAGTTTTTATTTGATTCAACAAAATAAGAATTTCCTATCCAGCCAAAAAGATCAATAACATAACATAACCTATTAAGACAGAATGGGAGAGGATATATTGAAATGTCTGGAATATAACTACATTATACAGCTATCTTAGAAAAGTAAAAGGAAAAAAATATAGCAGCTTCGATAGGAACGTGAATCATGAATTATAAGTAAGTATATTATAAGAGAGGAAATAAAAGATATCATTGGTATACAAAGAAATAAAAATTAGAACATTTAAAATGTCAAACAATGCATGAGAAAGGCAATAATGTAAAAACTGGGTGATGCCAGGTCTTGGTAGGATATGGGGACAGAAAGACCCTAAGTGCTGCTGGTGGCCGTGGAGACTGTGTGGTCACCTGGAAACCAGTCTGGCACCATATAGTCAAATCAGGTTAAACAAATCAGATTTTTACGATTTTGATTCATATGATTTTTAGTACACTCACATTTACCGGAATGATACTCTGGAATCTGTTTCCCATCATGATCAGTCCAAGGAGAGGGTACAATGACATCCTTAGTGAAAAACTAGGAACATTAAAATCGTACAGTTAGGCATAAATTGTCCCCAAAACATGAAAAGGTACCAGTGCTATTTTCAAATAACCATTCAATATACACTCATTGCACAGTTATATTTAAAATTTTAATACTTAAAAGCACAAATGGCTAAAGGTTGTGAAATGGAAGAAATTTAAAGCATAAGTGTAGAGATACCTTAGTACTTCGAGTCAAGTGCTTAAATTTGAATCTTGCAAATTACGCTAAGGGCATTAATTTATAAACATTTTTAATTTATCCTCCACCCCACTATTTTTCTGGTGGTTGAGGGAAAACTGATAAAAAGGAGGATGAAGAGGAAAAAGAAGTGGAGCTAGGCATATACAGGTTAAGTCAACATGAATGATATGCTGGAACTGGCTTGCACTCAAGATTGAATTATTAGTTTCAGGAATTTTGTGTGTCGGCTATTAAACAGCCAATATTAAAGATGAAAGTATATAAACCTAGAGTAAAATAAATTATATTAAAAATAAAAGTAAAATATACTCAAAACCCTCACTTGCTAATTCTTTTTCTATATGCTCTTGAGGTTAGCTAACTGTTTTCTACCTGTGTGGAGGAACTCCTGCGTATAATGGTATACTTTCCTTATTCAGTTACATCACATGAGTGACCTGACGATGTCACAGTTGGAGTAGTTACACTAGGCATTGAAGAAATCAGTGCTCTCCCCACAGCCAGAGGGCCAGTGGTTAAACCTTTACCAGCTGGCCAGAGCCAGTCTACTAATCAGAGAGCATATGAATATATGTCTTTCTTCTGTCATTCCGCATATAAAATTAAGGCTAATAAAGTATTTTTCCCTTTCCTATGTTTTGGGGAGCAAAACCTAAGAATGAGAAGAGATATGAAAAAAGGGGGTGCCTGGGAGAGGCACAGGTTGTGACATAGAGAATTGCTATAATAAAAGAAATATAAAGATCCCACTGATTTCTGAAGCAATATATAAATTCACTGAGAAAAATGCAAATCCAAATAAAATGTAAACATTTTAAAATTATAAGAGTAGAACAAATTAAGAAGTATTGTACATATGAGAAAGACAATATTTTAATGTAGCCAGGAGTAAATATGGATACTACCTTTTGGAAGGTCAATATGGCAAAATCAAAGCTGAAAATTCAGTTTCTGACTTAGCAAGTTGAGCCCAAGTACACAAAGCTATATTACAAGTGTGTTGTCCACTGCAACATTATTTGTGATAGAAAAACATCAAAACAACCTAAACATCTATCTATAGGAGGCGGTTAAGGTTATGGCTCATTCATACAATGGAACACTATGTTATTACTAAAGAACATAAAAATCTGTGTGTGCTAATTATGAAAAAATAGCTAAGAAAAATTAACAAGGAAAATTGCAAGATACAAAACAGAATGAGAATGATAGTCCTATGTGTCTAAGATATTTAAAAACTATATGCTATTAAATACATACAATGAATCTAAAAGTATACACACAAGATGTTACAGCATGTACTCTGAAGGAATGGGGTGGGTGATGAGGCCATTTTTTCATTTTATATGATTTTTATAATTTGAAGCTTTTTGGTTTTTTTATACTGTACATGCATTTATTCTATTTTTAAGTATATAATGCACATATAAAAAAATGGAATTTGCTTCTGACACACTAATCCCAGTCTTCACTCTGACATCATTTTATTTAGGTTTTCCTGCTGAATTTCCTTTTAAAATGGACAATTCTGAAGAGAATGCAAATTTTCCAAACTCTGCAAAAATGGGAAAGAACCTAAGTATATTCACCCCAGGAGGAATCAAGTGACTATATCAGAACAAGAATTTTGAGGTGGGGCCTCCCCGGTGCGCAGTGGATTGAGCTCCGCAGCCTCTGAAGTGCCGGTTCGATCCCCAGTCAGGGAGCTACCCACATGGCGCAGCAGACCTCTCCAGTCACGCCCGCTGCTCCCCTCAGCAGTGTATTTTGTCAGTCTTCCTGTTCTATTCCCCACTCTGTCTGGTGAATCCTCTCACCCTCCCGTGCCTCTGGCCTGTACCCCAGTTCTTGTATAAATAAATCCTAAAAAAAAAAAAAAAAACGAATTTTGAAGTTACCAGATAGATTAAAAAGCAGATAGTAATTGGCAGGGATAAAGCACATGAAACTGTTTTCAAACACAAAGGTTTGATTGGATATACAAAAAGGCAACACTTACACTAGAAAAATAAGTATGAAGGGGCCAGCTTATCTCCTGATCTCTGAACACAATAAAGCTGAAGTCCTATCGGGTACAGGAGAGGTAAGGAATAGAGGTGGGTGGAAGGGGGTTTGAGAGGGTAAAGCAAAATTAAGAAACACTACCATGACATGAACACCTGAGAAAATAGATAGATAAACTTTACATTCTTAGAGGAATTGAGCAAATAAACTAAAAGTGAAAAACTTAGTTCTAATTTTTACTTTTAAAAAAACAGCCTACCAATGTGATATACTTTTTCTATTTAGTGTTAAGATATTTTCTGTCATCAAACAGTTTACGCCTTAATAATCCAAAGAATTAACCACCACGAAAGATAAAATCACTGTCAATGCCAATTTATGGTCTGAAAATGTTCCACTTTCCTCTACATAAACTTAAGGTGAAAAAGAGATTTGTGCTGACCCATCCTCTCAAGGCACAATGAAGACACACTGCACCCTGAGAATGAACAGATGAAAAAAGCACAATCTTTACTAAAGAAGAATTCAAACTAGGGGAAAAAGCATTAACCTGTAGATTACTGTATAGTAAGTAAAGCTCTGAATAGCTAAAAACATTAGTCCTAGGGGGACCCAGAGAGATCTTTTTTTTTTTTTAAGATTTATTTTTATTTATTTATACAAGCACTGGGTACAATCAGAAGCGCGGGAGGGTGAGAGAATTCACCAGAGCCAGAGCAGGGAGCAGAACAGGCAGAGTGACAAAGTACACTGCTGAGGGGAGCAGCAGGTGGAGCAGGAGAGGTCTGTGCGCCATGTGGGACCCTAGCGGGCGGCTGGGGATCAAACCAGCCCTGCAAAGGCTGCAGGCAGCCTCACAGCCCAGCGCTCAACCACTGTGCCACCAGGGAGGCTCCCAGAGAGATCTTAACAAAGGGAGGCGGCAAGTCGGTGGGCAGTGGAGAGAGCAAAGAATTTTTGGGAAGTCTTTCTAAAAGAGGTGACATGCATGCAGAATTGACACTTAATTGGCTTAACAATTTTAAGTTACCTCTTCAATGGCTTTTTGTCTTTTGTCTTCCACATCTTTATCTATTCTATACAGAGATAAAGAAGAAAAATTACCATGCCATTACTTCAGATGACTGAACATTTAAAATAATAACCTTTAGAACAAATAATTTCCTTTTGTTCAAACTGGCAAATGTTACGCTCTTTTTAAAAGAAAAATTGGTATCTTACCACATTTAGTAAAGGATACTATTTAGATGTTCCATAGTAATGCTGTTAGGCTTACCTCCCTCTTCAGTTTGAATGAAATAATATTTTCCTTTAAAAGACTGACATTATTATATTACAATTAAGTGATTTAAATCAACTTTGTCATTTAATCACACCAAATAAGGAGTGTTTCATTCCACAGAAATCAAAAAATTGTTTATATCTTTCTCTTCAATGATAGCAAATTTAACATAAGTATAATTTCAGAATCAACTCTTATTCTGTAATAGAAGAAAACTATCATCCTTACAATTCTGAATAGACAAAATTGTTATGAAATAAAATGTAAACAGCATAAAATTTTGACCAAATGAATTCCTTTTATTTTTTCCCCCCACTTTCACATAATATGCAATTGCAGCTACCCAAGTTCATCAGTGGTAAGATTTAATATAAAGTGTCAGGTCCCAGCATAAGACTTACACTTGCTAAAGACTGAGTAGTTAGCTTTGTTAGGACCACTTTTTTGTTTCAGCAAAGAATATTTGCTTTCCACTGATAAACTGTTAAGATAATTTATTTTAAAAACAATAGTGTAAAACAATTTCTCTCAAATTTCTCCATGTATATATACATATTTTTTGTGGCTCAACAAATTTTATCATAAGTACGTACTTGTTTCAGAAATTAAAATCGTGAATTTTTTTTTTTAGTATGGAAAGTATGAGAAAACAGTCTCCACAGAAAATGATAATCCACATATCTCAGTGTTAACAGTCATTTTAAGGAAAATAAATTAGTTCTCTTCATCTTATCATTATCACACCAGGTCAAAATGACAGTGCATAATAAAAATGGCAGCACATAATATGACTAAATGCTGAACTAGCATTATGCCATTCAGAAACTGCTGCTTCATCAGAGGGACTTTAAGAACTTGAATATTCAGGTGATTGCTAGAAACAATGACCATCAGTTCAGCAAAGATTGCAGAGCCAAGTCATAAGTAGGGCAGGTACTTATATAACTCACAGAATACTGGCATGATGCATAAAGGTTACCAGCGTGTCCTGCAATGGATCTTTGGGGTGAGAGGGTGCTGCAGGATAATTCAGCTTCTGTATGGGCAGATTCATTTATTTATACAGGTATGATTATCTTTTTTGATAGGTAGCAGGGCATGAAAAGGGTGGGAAGCACTGAGATAGGAAACTTGGATTAGATGGAGACATAGAAAAGCACTGCTTGTTTATAAGATGAATCAACATGTTTTGTTATGAATGTACTCACTACTCTTGCTAGAAATCATACCCATTCTCTGAGTTGCATTAGTAAATTAAATTAAAATGAGGGACTTTTACAATTCTTTCCCTAACTCTACACAACAAATTTATGCACTGAAATATGCCAATATTCTTTTCATAAATTTATCTAGACAATACACAATTTATTAATAACTACATATGTTATGTCACAACTTGGTTAACTTAGTATTGTTGGTATTGTTGATTCTATACCAGAACTAGGTATTGTTGATTCTAGAGGACAGGAATAATATTCTGTACTTTTTCAGTGTTCCTAATACTTAACATTATCTCTTGATTGATAGTAGTATCCATGGTTGGATATTGAAAAGATGAGGCAAAATAACACACACTGTTTATTGAGAAACAAAAAATTAGTACCATGTGTGACTCATCTGTTTTTAGATATTATTTTCTACTTTCTCTTTTCAAGGTATTTTTTAGATTTCAGTTAAGATCCTTATCCACTCTATCTCCATTATACTCTATTTCTATAACAATTTGAATGGACATGAGTTAATAATGAGTGAGTAACCAAACATCAATTTATGTAGCCAAAAGAGAAAGAGGTAAAGTCAGACATATTTGCAAGAGTGTCTCAACATGTGTAACTTTGTGTGACTGGATTTGAAAGTTAAAGGAAAAAGTTGCTTTCCCTTTATTTTGAACTAACAACACATTTACCTCAGGACCAAAACTTAAAAGCTACTCATAATAGTATGACTGTTTTTTAAATATAAAAGATATCAGACTAAAACTGACATAAACAATAGTCCCTCAAACTAGTAACAGATACTACTACCTGCAATTTGCAATCAAAAACTAGATTTATTCTGCCTCAGAAGTGCAAATTCTCACTATTAGGCACCGTTAAGTAATTTAAGTCTGAAACACTCTAGGGCTTGGAAACCCACTGGGGACATCAACAAATAAGACTGTTCTCAACTAGGCTGAATTCAAGACAATGCAATTTAGATCCCCAAATGGTCCTTGTCAGAGTATGATATCTAGAAAAGCTCTCTGTTGCTAATGCATACCTTTTTGTTGACTGTGCCTTAACCTGGTAAGAGGATGTAAATGGCAATGAAGCAGAATTTGCTTTACCCCATATCACCAAAACCCCCCAAAACAAACAAAAAAATTCAAAATGAAAATTCAGTGGCGCAGGCAGTTGAGCACAGCGCTGTGAAGATATCCGCAGCCTCTGCAGCACAAGTTTGATCCTGGCCGGCTGGTGAGATTACCACATGGCGTGGCAGACCTCTCCTGTCTCGCCTGCTGCTCCCCTCAGCAGTGTATTTCAGTCAATCTGCCTGTTCTCAGCTTTGTCTCTCGTGAATCCTCTCACCCTCCTGCACATCTGGCCTGTACCCTGGTTCTTGTATGCATGAATAAAAAATAAATCTTTAAAAAAAAAAATTCAGTAGCAGAAGCTGTTAGGGGGAAAAGGATGTCCCAAAGCAAATTCCATATAGGCTTTGTGGACTCCACCCCCACCCCAGGTCAAAGCCAAAGACACTGGGAACTCCAAATCCCATCACCACCAAAGGGAAGGTGGCTGGGACCTGAGGGTGGGGTTAAGCAGCCAGGTGGATACAAAAGGCAGACACGTGGGCTTTGGGGGCTCTCCATTTTGGCTCTCCGCCAGCTCGCAGCATCCGGCCAGCCCAGAGAGTGACTTTGGGTTTCCAGGTCATCGGATCGGGTAGGACGCATTAAAGACTTTATTTCCCTATTTTCTCCCTGAGTTGTATATTTTCCTTATTTCTTTTTCTCTTGTAAATAAACCTTTTATTAACCCTTTTGCGTGTGTCTGTAGTAGAGTATTCATAAGTCCCTTTTAAGCGCGCGGGTGAGGACCCACAGCCAGGAACCCGTTTAATATCGGGGTTGCTCTATAACAAAGCCACAATCATGTAAGTCAGATACAAATTTCAAAATATCTTTCTCTCTACCAAATTTTGAGGAGGCAGAGTGGTCCTATAAGTAGCAGCAGATTATCTCTAAAAGAAAAGGACTCCTGTGCAGATTCAGAACTGTTAGCAAGGGAATCTTTCTGCTTGTACTTCCTCGAACTCACTCTGCACTTCTATAAAACAAATCTGCATCAAAAATTTTCTCCCCTGATACCTTTACTTATAAAAATATTCAATTTTTGGAATTTCCTATTCATCTTCACTAGATAGTATATTTTTACACTTAGGTGCAAGAAAAGAAAACTTACCGAGAACGACTTAAGTATAAAGCTTGACGATGAATGTCTTCGGGGTCTATTTCTACAGGATTTATTACAGCTAGTTGATCAATAGACCATCTAAATTCCCCTGGAGTCTTATCAAAAGAAAGGGAGTTTATGATTAAAAGTAAACTAAAATAGTTCATCAAAATACAACCAATGTGAGCTTCAAAAATTATGAGAATAGTTATCAAACAAAAATATTTAAAGCTCATTTAAACATTTTAATTTTCTACTAAATTAAATGGGAAATGGTAACCAAATCGTACCATATCAACTGAATTGACTGTATCTCTTAAAATACTAAAATCTTCCATACAGGTGATTTTAAAAAATCAAATAAAAATAGAAAAGTCACAGTAAACTAATGAAGATACAGATGTTGCACAATTCACACTCATAAGCTACACAACATGCCCATGTAAAAGCAAAATCTTTTAAGAGTTATCAAAGGTCATTACTTTCAGTAAAAAAGTAAACAGTGCTAACTACAAAGTGCCTGCAGAAACTCACAAGTTGCTCCTTAAAATAATTATGAATGATAACCAGTATTGCCTTTCTGTATTCAACTATCTAACAAAACCAAAAGTTTAAACTCTGTAATTCAGAATTTAGTTTTCACAAATTTGGACTTAAAAACCCAAGATGTCATACATTCTAGACTTGAGGTTTAAGCTCCAGTCATCCCATTATTTATTTTTATGAATGCTAACATAACTTAAACGTAACGAGTCAATGAAAAACCATGAGGTCTGAGTAGTGATTCAATATAAACTTTTTAACTGCAAAACTTTCCTCTAACACATACCTGTTTATTGTTGTTCAAGCTGACATGAAAATGAGTATAAACGGTCGTTCAGTTTGCAGTTTTTCTAGATTACTTACGAGGTTAAAATTTCAGACTTCAAAAGTTGTTCTCTAATGTAGTGAAGAGTAAAAATAATCTACAAATGATCAGGTCTTCCCTAGCACCTTAAGGGCACTTTCCCTTCCATATCGCACTTGTGCTTAACCACTAATCATTGCACATATCACATTTTTTGAAACTGCTAGTTGTGTTTATTCCTTAAGAATAGAAGTGGACTTTTAAAAATACAATGTGTAAGCTAAGAATGTTTGACAAAAACCCAAAGAATGTCAGTATTGCATGAAATGTGCAAATTACATGGAATTTAAAATTCAATGTCCATAAATAAAGCTTTAACAGGACACAGCCATACTTCTTTGTGTAGGTATTGCCTATAGTTGCTTTTGTGATGCAAGGAAGAGGTGATTGGTTGTAACAGTGACCTGTGGGCCAGATGAACTGCAAAGCCTAAAATATTTACTATCTGGACCTTGATAGAAAAAGTTTGCTGATCCCTGCAACGGAATATCAATTGAGAGTCTATGTCTAATGACCCTGATTTGTTCATGTGTAACACGTTTATTATGCCTCTTTGTATTTACCGCACTTTTCTGATATATAGCAACATTCAAATATTTGCTAAATATGGTCATCATAGATACATCACCAACCATAGCATTTAGCTACACTGGAAGTTGCAGAAAATGAACAAATTATCTACTGAATTAAAAATTAAAAAAAAAAAAAGAAATGCTGGCTAAGCCTAACTTATTTTTAGCACAACCACTATAACCATTATTGCCATTAGTTATAAGGCATTTCATTCTGCGTATGTATGCTCCATGATAAATTGTCCCCTTACCTTGTAAACGAAGATATTTTACATTTAAAATAATTTGTAAACATTAGTCAACAGTACTTACTGGTAATTTCGTTGATTTAAAAACTGATGGACTGGAGAGAGTTTGTTCATGGAGATTACAATAATCACCAGGACTTTCAAAAGGATTTAAAACGGGAATCCTTCCTGGAGTTTCCGGTGTTATTTGCATTTTTGATTCCTTGACATCTCCATAGCACAGTGAGAAAACTAAAAAGATCAGAAATATGTATAACAACTCTACAAAGATCCATACATCATATGACAATTAAAATATTTTCAACATATATTTCACAAAACAACTAGAAACCTAACACCCCCGATATTAATTTACGAGAAAAGTATCGCATACATTTTCTCAAGCGATGCTTGAAATAACGTTGAAAGCTGGAGATCATTTTGCTCGAAAATTAACAAGCACCGAGAAGTTAAATGGCTTCTAAACAGTAATACATCAAACATGAGAGAGTTCTGGTCGACCCCACAGGCAATTATATGTTCGAACAGCCACAAAACACCTTTAACTAAAGGACTTATATACCTATAGTTCTGTGTTCATTATCTCAGTCTCTATAAACATTTGCACATCCTTCGAATATCCCACTAGTTCCCTCCGGCACAGCAGTTAACATAATTATAGCAAGCAAATAAAAGACGAGGAAGCTTGTGCACGGGTGCCTTTCCTGCACATCAGCCCCGCGTGAGAAGTTCCACTGATCGGGGCTAAGAAATCAACCGCCTTTGGTTGACTCTCTTTAAATATCCACCTTTCGCTAAGACCCCCAAGATAGAAGAAGGCCTGCATTACTTCCAGCCAAAGAGGGTAATAACTAGAGAAAAAGAAACCACTTCTTGGAAGGTTGAAGTGCAGCTGGCTTCCTTGGCTGGAGAGTAGTTAAGGACACCCACACCAGTGTCACCCCCCAATCCTACGAGACCAGACTGTCTCGTGCCCCACACTTGGGGACCCACTCACTCGCTGCTCCCATTCATCCCGGGACTAGCAAACCGGGGGATCCAAAGCCGGGAAAAGTGAGCTCTCCGATTCGGGACAAGAGGGAAGGCCAGAAAGTACAAAGAACGTACCGAGGGGTGGCTATAAAAAGGAAGCCCCCGACAGTGACTCCAGGGTGCTCCCGCAAGGACAGGCCAGCTCCCACGACAGGCATAGACTCTTTAACTCCCCGCTTCCGCGCTGCTTCGGGCCAACCAGGGCACGGGGCCTGAGGCTGACTGGCCAATCGCGTCGCACCGCTGTCCGCGAACCAGCCAATCGCATCGAGGCCGCGTAGCAAATTCGAATGGCAACTCCTCGCTGTACATTCCGCGCAGAGGAACGAGGCTCCAAATTCAAATCAACGCAGCCTCACGCCGGCGACGAGCGCGCGGGGCGGAGCCTGCCCGGCGTGAGCGGGGGACGCGCGGGGGGTTGCCCGGGAGAGTGGAAGGGGCTCCAGTTCCGGGTCAGGCCCTCCTTCCGCCTGCCTCGGCCAGCACCATGGCGAGCAGCGGCGGCGCCGGTGCAGCGGCGGCGGCCAACCTGAACGCGGTGAGGGAGACCATGGACGGTGAGTGCCCGTTCCGCCCGTCTACCTGGCCGCGGGCCCCCAGAGGCAAGGCTCCCAGGCGGGGGGGAGCCCGGGAGGATTTCAGGTCCCGTTCCCGCCCCGAACAGCAGCTTCTGAGCTTCCCCAAGGACCCGCCAGGACCGCAGGGTTGATGGTCGCATCTTTGGAGAGTTGTCTCTTCGCTTCTGCGTAGTTTGGCGCGCGCGCGCGACGTTCCGGCCCTCACGTCAGCCCGGCGCGCCCTGTCCCTCCCGCGCCGGACCCGCGCCCTGTCCGCGTCGCGTCGCGTCGCGCCCCCCTCCGCCGCGCCCTGCCCGCCTCGCGCCTCCCACCGCCGCGCCCTGCCCGCCTCGCGCCCCCCTCTGCCGCGCCCACGGTTCCCCTCGTGCCGCGCCCCCGCCACGCACGGCCGCGCCCGCCCCGCCGTCACCCGGCTCGCTCGACCCGGCCCCGGTGCCCTGTGCTGCGCGCCCCTTCACGGTCCCGAGCGGGGAGCACTGCGGGAGCCCTTGAAACGGTAGCCCCCCCGAAACTGCAACCTCCCTTCCTCCCCAACTGTAGACCCTCAAGGTGTTAGGGGGAGGACAGTGCCTTGTGTGTTTGGTCACCGCTGTGTTCTTTGTCCCTTGCACTTAAGCACGCGTGTTTTAATGCCCAATGTATGAACTCATCGCCCCTGGGTTAGAATTGCTCGAATTTCATCTTGGAGCAGGTGCCGCCTGTGTCCTGGGGCTGTGGGTTTATTTTCCTCTTTGCAGGCTCCTGGAGGCACGGGGAATGTCTCACCTGCTCTTGTATCGGAAGAGGAAATAAGTAGTGGAATTAGCCTCTCTCTACCCTCTAATGCGTCTCTGACACTTTATACCCTTGGTGGTGAGCTTGGACAAGCTATTTAAACATTTTTAAGTTTTATTGTTTTTGTTTTTTTTTAACCCTTCTCCCCTGTAAAATGAGATTACTGATTCCTGGGGTTATTGTGAATATTTAAAAAAAAAAAAAAAGACATCAAAAACCACCAGTGAAAGATAGTTATTGTTGTGGTCTGTCAGATGTCATCTCACTTAGACCTTTCTTTGTCCCCATCCTGCTCCCCCATCTACCTATCCGTTTAGTTTCTAGCTCCACTTACCCTGTCTTCTCCACTTCCCTCATAGTCCTTCCTTAGAGGCTTCGATAAACCTTCTGGCATTTAATAAATTGGCTCCTATTTGCTTTTCAGAGAGTTTTGCGTGTTAGAGCCTTTGCATCTAATTTTTTCACTAGCAAGTGTCTGTTTTGCTGTTTTTCTGAAAAGCAGAATTTTTGTTGCTGACATTCAGCTTGTTACCCCATCCTTTTCTGTATCAGGGATTGTTTGATTTTGAAAGTTGGATTTACGTATTTATATCTTTGTAACATTGTTTTATATCTTTGCTTGGGAGCCAGTGCATTTTTTTTGCCCTGGATGGGGAGCATAAGGGATGGAGAGCTCACTTCTAGTCCATTTCCTATTTATGTGAGCTTTTGGTAGTGCTTTACTGATAAAGGCACAGGATCCCATTAAATAGGAAACTTTTATCTCTGGTGTATAAATGAGAGCATATGGTTTATATTTAGTTACATCATCAAGATTTTTAATGACAGATCTTTTTGTAATATGAAGATTATAGAGTGTAAAAACCTGAAAAAGTGCAGAAAGTTGAGAGACTTTTGTAAGTGCTCCTCTACACTCAGTTTGCCCACAAACCAGAAAATAAAAAGTTGGTAGGGGTATACATTTACCAAGTGTGGTAGTTACATATTGTCATGTTCCTTAAAACTCTAAATCCTACAGAAAATCCTGTCATGCCCATAATGGAGTCCACAACAGTCACATAAAATGCAAAGTTACATTATTGCAAAGGTAATGATGGATAAAAATTTCCCTGTTGTTTGTGAGGGTAGACTTAGCAGCACATTGTAAATAATTGGCCATGTGCTGAACTGAAAAAAACAGCCCTAAATGCAGTTATTTTATAATCCCACTTCCTTCCCAGAAATAAAATTGAGCTTGTTTAAGCGATTGCTGGACCTCCTCAAATACCATCACTATTTGAAATGCTGTTAATGAGGCATTTCACTATACTTAAATCTGTCCATGAAAACCAAGTCTTTTGAGTTTGACTACCTTCCTTTTAAGATCCAGTATATTTCCCTTCATTCTCTTACTCCCTCCCTCCCATCAGTATTAATCAGTTAACAGTGATTTAATCTTTTAATGAAGGTCAGTAATTTGCAAAGATTTAGAACTCAGCTATAAACCATCTTAATTTTATTATAAAATAAAAGGATTTTGATAAAGATACTTCAGACAAGGGAGGAAGCAGGTAGACTTGGTCATTTATCTCTGCAGCTCACTCAGAACGGAAGCTCATTGAGCTCCTCTGATTTAATATAAGGCTTTGCATAAGATCCTCTACTCTCATTCTTAGATCCTCAGCATTCTCTTTCTACGTTTCCTCTTTAAAATAGGTCTTTCAATTACCTCTATTTCCCCTCTAACATACTAAGTTGCCTCTTTGCTTTCCAACATTTTGAAATTTTAGGTACTCTTTACTGATAGTTTCCTACTTTAATTTTTATTATAGCCTAAATTTTCTTTATGCATCTAGTTATAATTTTACACTAGTAATTATGTTTTTGACTATTCTCATAGTAATGAGCTTTTTCCTTACGAGAGCCTTCATTGTAGTGCTACTTTATAATCAGTAAGCTAGAAAAAGGAGTTAGGAGAGTTCCACAGTGTGCAAGGCAGTTTCAGCAGAACATACAGTCCATGCTACCACCATCAATCTAGTTGCTCATGTGAGAAAGAAACCTGGGAGTTAGTCTTGCTTTCTTCACCTCCCTTACCTCTTACTCGTCACTAATCTCTTTCAGTTATTCCTTCATCTCAGATTTGATTAATTGCATTGCCTGAGCGTTTCAGGTCTGTGAATTACCAAGTTCTCCTTAGCATAGGAATTTTTACAAGCCACTTTCTTGGCTCTCCATCTTTGCCTCTTGTGCTTGCCTCTGCTTTAGTCAGGTTGATTTCTATTCACCCTTAAAAGTCTAAGTTTAATTGTTACTACTTCAGATAAGTCTTTCCTCAGCACTATTTCCTGGACAGCTAGGTAAGATGCCATTGTTATTTTGGAAGTATGCTATTTTTTCATTCGTTTAGTAACTGAAGTCAGTTATTAATATCTATCCCTTCTCCTAGACTGTAATGTTCATGAGGAATGGGACCCTACCTGTTTTGTTCACAGCTGAATTTCCAGCAGTAGCATAATAGGCACAAAATACTTAGAGGTGCCACTTTCATCGTAGACACAACGGAAATATGTACTGATTACATTTTATGAAGCTAGGAAGTAAAGATTAATGTCAATTTTAAAAGAAAGCTTAAAGGAAGAAATAGTAGTACTGAAATGGACCTGAAAGGCAGCATGTAATTCAAGAGTAGAAAAGAAGACATAAAAGGACATAAAACTGTTACTTGGAGGTAAAGTGATTATACAAGAAAGTCAACAACAAAACTGGTAGAAGCCTCCATATAGTTCTTTAAAGTAACTGGCTGCTCAGTAGAGATAAATAATATCCTAGATATTAAGTTCTTAGAATATAAGAGTAAAGTAGAATCCATGACAAAATGCATGACAAAAAACTAAAAATGAAAGACATCGATGCTTCACTCTGAAAATTGATAATGATTAGCACTTGCTGCAACTTTCTGTTCCAAGCATATAAAAGAATGAATTTGGATCACTCTCTCACTGCATGCATATAAAAATGACTGGAAGTAATATTAAAATACTATAATCAGCACAGGCATGTTCAAAAACAAGAAAGGGAAATCTCCATTGATTAGAGAGGTTTTCCTCAAAGAAAGGAGCAGATGGGAACCACAGCAGGAGATTGGGAATGAAACCTGACAAAGCATGCTGCCCTGCCTGAAAGAAGCTGGAGGCCAGAAATGTGCCATCTGCCATGGCCAAGGATTGAGACTCACCATGCATTTGTCTTGTGGGTCTGGAGCCAGGATACTTCCACAAGGCATGAGCTACAGGACTGAGGCTAATAGGAGGTAATCTCACAGCCAAGGATGCATCACCAATCCAAGACAAGTCTGGAAGATGCACTTTCAGCTGAAAATCATAAAGCACCCAAGATATATGAAAAGCATAAAAAACTAACATGAAAAAAAAGAGAAAGTAGTAGTAATGGCTAACTATTATTGAGCACTACCATATACTAAGCACAATTCTAAGCATGCCCTTTATCCTCATAATGTTCCTATAAAATAAGTACTCTTATTATCTCCATTTTATTTTATTTATTTTTTTAAGATTTATTATTTATTTATTTATTTGTACAAGCACTGGGTACAGTCAGAAACGTGGGAGGGTGAGAGAATTCACCAGAGCCAGAGCGGGGAGCAAAGCAGGCAGAAGGACCGAAGGACACTGCTGAGGGGAGCAGCGGGCGGCAGGAGAGGTCTGCGCGCCATTATTATCTCCATTTTACAGAGTGATAAAGTCACTGACACTTCATCTTGCTTACTAAGTAATAGCATTAGAATTTGAACCTAGGTAGTCTGGCTCTAGAAAGCACACTCTTTGCTGCTTATATTTGAAAACAGAAGTCTCAAAAATGACTGAAATGGGAATATAACCTCAAATAGATAAAGGCAGAAACAACCACCACAAGATTAGAAGTTGTAATAAATGACTATGGGGAAAATGTAGAATTATTAAAATGGAGCTTTTAAAATAAATTCAACAGATGAATAAAAGTCTGGATACAACTGAAAAAAACAACAACAACAACAAAGTATTGGTATGTTGGACTATCAGGAGTGAAGAAATGCAAATGGGAAGGGCTGTCAGCTTCTAAACAAGATGGTGTAGCAAGGACTGGCATTACCCTCCTACCCAAAATAACCAACAGAACCCGGAAAAATATGCAGAACAGTTTTCAAGCCAGTGGACATCAGCAGCAAAGGACAGTGATCCCTGACAGACAGGAAACAAATGAACGAATGTGAGCCCAGTGGTTTCCCCAGCTCCCTTCAGAGTTTCCAGACCACACTACAGGATAAGTGGTGGGGGCCATGCAGAACCCAGTAGACACCCTGAGTTGAGCAGAAGGAGCTTAGAGTCTAGGAAGACCAAGGCAGGAAGAGTTTGCAGGACAGAGTACCTGAGAGGAAACAGCTGCAGAGAGAATTCTGACGAGCTATACAAGGGTCCCCCTCAGCATTCACCAGAACTTTGATTAGCACATGTGTGAGCGAGTACCCAAGAAGCTGGAGAAAGAACCATCCAAATGATTGGAAAGAACAGTTTACACAGGACTGAGAATAGTACCTTTTTTTCCTGCTAGAATGGGAAACTTCATAATTCATAAGACAATGGGCAGATCACCCAGAAGGGTTTTTACCTCATTGAAAACCCAGAAGGATCACACAGTTTCCAGATTACTGCATCTCATAACAAAGCTAGAGAATATGTATAGAAATATGAAAATACCCAACACCCAACAAGGTAAAATTTATAATGGGGGCCTCCATGGTGGCACAAGGGGTTAAGACACAACCTATGAAGCTATCTGCAGCCACTGCAGCACAAGTTCAATCCCCAGCTGGCCAGGGAGCAACCCACATGGCGCAGCAGACCACTCTTGTCTCGCCCGCTGCTCCCCTCAGCAATGCTTTCGATCCATCTGCTTGTTCTGCTCCCCGCTCTGTCTCTGGTGAGTCCTCTTCCCACCTGCACCTCTGGCCTGTACCCCAGTTCTTATATGCATAAATGAATGGATCTTAAAAAAAAATTATAATGTCTGGCATTTTAAGAATTAGGTATGCAAAGCAGGAAAATATGACCCATGTGAGGAGAAAAATTCCATCAGTTAAAACATGCAAAATTGACACAGATGTTATAATTAGCAAATGAGGACATTAAAATTTTTTCACGTGCTCAGAAAGTTAGGTGGAAGCATGGATAACATTTATTAGAGACAAATTGAACTTTTAGAGATGAAAATGATTGTCTGATATGAAAAAGTAGAAAGGACCCCTTTAACAATGTGAATACTTCAGACTTTCTGGGAAGAAAAGTTAAATCCTGTCTCACCCACATTCCAGGGATTCAGATATTCAAATCTTTATGGGGTAAACTTTAGAGTGCTAGAATTATGTAACTTTTGTATGGGAAATAATTTTGTAAGGATAATGCCAGGAGAAAAATGAAAATGATAGAGGGAACTGCAAAACATGTTGGCCATTGACTTAAAAACTTCTAAACACATTCAGTAAAGTAACCACCATAAAACAAAGCTTGGTTGAATCTATGTATTTATATCCTTGGTTCTCTGTGTTAGTGCTTTGCATGTCAAAGACAATACTACAATAAAATAAAATGAAGTACTATGAAAATGAAGTTAAAAAATGATTATTACTAGATTCAACAGACATGTATACTCTCAAACTATAAGCATTTTTTAAGGCTTTTTTTAAAAAGCATACATTTATTTTTGTGTAGAAGAACTGGGGTGTAGGCCAGAGGTGCAGAGGGTGAGAGGACTCACCTGAGACAGAGTGGGAGCAGAGCAGGTGGATTTACTGAAATAAACTGCTGAGGGGAGCAGCAGGCAAGACAGGAGAGGTCTTGCTGCGCTGTGTGGGTTAACTCCCTGGCTGGGGATCAGAGAGGTGACAGTGCTGAGACTTAAACCCTAGTCCACCAGCGTATTGCTGACGGATCAGTTTCACTTCTAGGAATTTAGTCTATTGAAATTAAATTAGTACATAATATTGGTAATCATAATATTTTAATAGGGGAAACATGAGACCCACACAACTCAAAATAGGATGGTGGTTAAATAATGTCTGTTTCCATAAAATGGAATGTTTTACATTGTAAAATCATAACTAAAAAAATGAAGAAATAGAATAATCCTGATAATGATGCATACATTTTGGATGCATAGTAAATGAGTAGTAGAATATAAACCGAGATACAAAAGGTGGTTATATGGAGGGAGGTTATCTTAAGTTCCTAGGGCTGAGTAAAGGCAAAACAGTATTAGAAGTCAATTTCCAAATCTGGTGATACTATTCTAGTTCTTTGATGCTGTTCGTGTATTGTGTGGATTAAAAACAAAAGTATTAATGCGCATATGTAAGGTTTTTTCAAAAAGTTTTCTCTATCTTTTCAGTTCTGCTTGAGATTTCAAGAATATTGAATACTGGCTTAGATATGGAAACCCTGTCTATTTGTGTACGACTTTGTGAACAAGGAATTAATCCAGAAGCTTTGTCATCAGTTATTAAAGAACTTCGAAAGGCCACTGAAGCACTAAAGGTTAGAGGATTGTATATTAGTTCATTTTAACTAAACATGCTTTTGTTTAGAAAATGATTAATGATGAAATATATAAAGATCCTAGTTGAACAAGATTAAACCAGCTTCTGTCACCATCAGGAGAAATTCTGAAGACCAGGAGCAGATGTACAAATCACAAAAATTGCCGTTATAGACCATGTTATCTTTTCCAGGAAGTCCCCAACTGTGTTTAGAATTTTCTTTGTGTGATAGGTAAAATTGTATCTGCCCCCCAAAAGATAAGCTCATGTCCAATACATGTGATTATGGCTTTATTTGGAAATGGTGTATCTGCTGTAGTAATCAAATTAAAATGAGATTGTAATGATTAGTGATGTGCTTGTAAGACAGGAAATTTAGACAGATGAAAAGAGCACCATGTGGACCCAGTGTGCGGAGGGGAGCACACCACGTTACAACAGGCAGAATTAGGAGTAATGGCACCTATGAGCCAAAAAAGGCCAAGAATTGTCAGCAGACACCAGAGGAGTGGAAGAAAGAAGAAAGGGTCCTCTGCCACGGTCTTCAGAGACAGCATGGCCCGGCTGACCCCTTGATTTTGACCTTTTAACTTCCAGAACTAAGAGAATAAATTTCTGTTGTTTCAGCTGACCCAGTCTGTGGTGCTTTGTTATGGAAACCTTGGAAATCTAATACAGAGTTTATTACTGGGTAGTGGGGTGTTGCTTTTTAAGAAACACCTAAGAATGTGGAAGTGACTTTGGAATGGGGTGGTGAGAAGAGATTGGAAAATTTAAAGGTGCTTGATAGAAAAGGCGTAGATTGCCTTGAAGACATTTTTGGTAGAATTATGGACATTAAAGGAGATTCTGGGGCCTCCCCTGGTGGCGCAGCGCTTGAGCGCTTCGCCTCGAGGCTGCCTGCAGCCTCTGTAGCCCCCGTTTGTTCCCCGGCCTCCGGCGAGGGTCCCACCAAAAAAAAAAAAGGAGTTTCTGGTAAGCTCAGAAGAGAGGACAGTTACAGAGAAAGTTTCAAGTGTCTTAGAAAATACATGTGTGTATATGTATGTCTCATTATGAACAGATGATTGCGAAAAATACAAAGAAACTTGTGAGGAACATTTTTTTTTTTTTAAAGATTTATTTATTTATGCAAGCACTGGGTACAGTCAGAAGCGCGGGAGGGTGAGAGAATTCACCAGAACCAGAGCGGGGAGCAGAGCAGGCAGAAGGACCGAAGTACACTGCTGAGGGGAGCAGCGGGTGGCAGGAGAGGTCTGCGCGCCATGTGGGACCCTCCTCCGGTGGCCGGGGAGCAGCTGGGGATCGAACCGGCGCCGCAGAGGCTGTGGGCAGCTTCGCAACCCAGTGCTCAACCACTGCGCCACCGGGGAGGCCCATGTGAGGAACATATTGTTGGATGTTGGAGGGAAAGACTCTTCTTGCTATAAAGTAGCAGCATTTGGTTAAATTATATTCTACTCTTGGGAAGTGTATTATAAAAAGAATATCCATACAACTCTCATTTCTAGCACCCGTGAAGTCTCCTCTGTGCTCCCCTCATCATTAACCTCAACTTCTCTTTCCTGCTGTCCCCTCCAGTAACTTCTGCCCTGACTTTTACAGCAGACACCTTCTTTTACTGGTTAATTGTGGCTCTCTAAACACTGCTGTTTAATTTTGTGAAATTTTGAACTTATAATCTTTCTGCTGGGTTCTTTTACTTTGTTCAGTTCACTCACATGTACATGTAATACGTAATCATTGTACACTATATCTTTCCTGCTATGAATGAATATTGTGAATATGTGGCTGTGGGTATAGTTGTTTATGTCTCTTGATACTTGTATGCTTATATTTCTGTTGGGTGTGTATCTAGCAGTAAAAATGCTAGATTTTAAATAATGTGTTGCTTCAACTTAAATAGATAATGCCAGACTTTTGTGAAGTAATTGTATTAATTGATATTCCCACCAGTAACATATGACTATCCCTTGCTCTCTTTGCCTATGCTCTTGGTTATTATTGCTAGTCTTTAATTTTGGTCATTCTGATGCATGTGTTTGGGTTTGGTGTTTGGTCTCATGTGGCTTATTTGCATTCTCTGAGTATTAAATGAGATTGAATGGGTTTTTACTTGTTTGTTTCGACATTCTCCTTTGTGAGGTATCTTTTCAAATTTTTAATGATTTTTCTGGGTTATCTGTTTATAGTTTATCCCCCCGCCCCCAGTCACTACTCCTTATATCCCTTTAGTCCTTCCGCCTTCCTTCTTTCCTTTTAACCTAGAAACCTCACTTCCTTTATTGTCTGCTAGTTTTTGCAAGTATTTTGCTTAGTCGAATTGTCTGCTGTGTAAATGCCAATGTTTCTTATTGTCACTTGCTTTACTGTACTTAATTCCCTTCAGTTCCTTCTATTTTGCTGTAAATGGCAACATTTAGTCTTTCCTTATGACTCAGTAATAATCAGTATGACTATACCACATATTCTTTATCCAGTCCTCCATCAGTGGGTATTAGGTTGTTTCCATGTCCTAGTTATTATAAATCATGCTACGATTATCAGTGTAGAATATACAATGTACCATATTTTTTTTTTTTTTTTTTTTTTTTTATTTATTTATTTGTTTGTTTGTTTGTTTTGTTTATACATGCACTGGGTACAGTCAGAAGTGCGGGAGGGTGAGAGAATTCACCAGAGCCAGAGCGGGGAGCAGAGCAGGCAGAAGGACCGAAGTACACTGCTGAGGGGAGCAGCGGGCGGCAGGAGAGGTCTGCGCGCCATGTGGGACCCTCCTCCGCTGGCCAGGGAGCAGCCGGGGATCGAACCGGCGCCGCAGAGGCTGCGGGCAGCTTCGCAACCCAGCGCTCAACCACTGCGCCACCGGGGAGGCCCACAATGTACCATATTTTTAATTGGCCATTTCATGTTCTTTGGGTAAATGCCAACGGGTGGGATTGCTGGATCTTAAGGTATTTCCATTGTTAATTATTTAAGGTAGATCCAAATTGCTTTCCAAAATGGCTGCACCAGTTTATATTCCTGTCAAGAATGTAGTAGGAGGGCTTCCCTGGTGGCGCAGCTGTTGAGCGCTGGGCTGTGAAGCTGCCTGCAGCCTCTGCAGTGCCGGTTCCATCCCCGGCCACCGGGTGAGGGTCCCACATGGCTCGCAGACCTCCCCTGCTTCCCACTGCTCCCCTCAGCAGTGTACTTCGTCAGTCTGCCTTTCTGCTCTCTTCTCTGACTGGTGAATTCGCTCACCCTCCTGCGCTTCTGACTGTACCCAGTGCTTGTATAAATAAATAAATAAATAAATAAATAAATAAATAAATAAATAAATAAGGTAGTTCTGATGTACTACAAAAAGTGAAAACCACTGCATTCTCATGATAAAAGTGGTTTGATATATGTGGGGGAAGAGATGTTTGTTAATGTCAGTGCATATCTACAAATTTATCATCATGGTGTCTCTTTTTCTATAGTTTTATTATAATGAATCTTACTTTCTTGTTCTAGGCTGCTGAAAATACGACAAGCTGACTTTCTGGAGAAATCCTGATGAGTTATGTCAAGCTCTGCAAAAGGATTTGAAGATTGCATTGTTTTTAAGAATGTACAATGAAATTACTGCATGCAGCAGTGTAGACACATTTTCTTTTTAAAGAGAATTATAAAACCATAGCTTTATAAATCATTGGAAAGTGGCTTACAGAGAACTATCAGATATTTTTATGTTACATCTTACTTTTTTTAAAAAATATCTTGAATGGTTTGCCATTGCTGTCTTCATATTTATGTATTCTTTATTCATAGCTCTGATAGCTTTAATTTTCTGAGCAGTCTCTGTCCGATATGCACATCTGCTGTGCCTGGTTGAAGTATGGTGGAGCCCATCAGTGTAATGTAGTAGTTATGACTTGTTGACATTTCCATTATAAACATTAATTTTGAATTACTTGTGCAAAATAACTGGATTTATGTTGTATTAGGCTAGAAGTTGTCAGGATTTCAGCCACCATTTATGAATTTTGATTTAGATTCATTATGTGTATCAGAATCTTTGATTTTAATGAGAACAGAAAAACATTTCTTGTTCTGCTCCTTAACAAAGAATATTTAGTTTTTTAAACATAAAGTTTGGCAGTTAATAGATAAGAACCAAATCAACCAGTTGAAAAAATTTTTGGAGACTTAAACTTTTTAAAGTAATGGCAGTGCTAAGCTTAGTATTGTGTCATTTGAATCATTTAAATTTAATAAGAATATTAATTGAGAATGTGTTTCATTTCGAGTTTATATACTCTGCAAATGATGGCCTAAATAACAATAAAACAATGTGTAATGAAACATTTCTAACAAGAAAAATTCTTTTCATTTATTACAGAAAAATCATTTGAGCACTTAACTAATAAATCTTGAGTGATTAATAGATCACCAAGTAGGAAATGTCTTTCAACAAAATATGTTAATGTTTTCTGAATGAGGAGATGTCTAGCCATTAAAATCTAATCAAAAGTTCTTTATCAGGGATTATAACATGCCTTTCTAGGGTTATTTTTGTGTGTCCTTTTTTTCACCTGGGAAGTTTTAACTGAGAATGGTGGTTCGAAATAAATTTTAGAAAATTTAGGTTAACATTGATTCTGTTCTGTAATAGACTCTCAATGCAATATTTTTCTCAAGCCTAATACAACTTCAATTTTATTTTATTGTTTCTTAAATATCAGACTTTGTTAGCTTCCATTTGAATGATACTACAAGCTTTCACTCTTTAGCAGGATTCTTCTTCAGACATGCTGAAGTGGTTTTAGTAAGTCTTAGTAATATTTAAATGGCAACCCTCTGTCCTGTTGTTTTAAAAATCTAGTCTTTGGACTATTGACTTTTTAAATGCATGGTATCTTTACCAAGTGCACTGGAAGGTCTATTGACAAAACTAGTTGGGGGATAATAACAACTTGTGAATAGACATTTATTTGATAATAAGCACTGAAAACACTGCCTGTTGTCATTTATTAATCATAAGAGAACACTTTTGTCAGGCTCCCATATTTGTATATACTTTTTGACCATTAGAAGTAATAGTTTTATTTATGACTTTATAGATTAAGTTATTTAGGTATGAAACAAAGCAGGAAAATATATTTGAGAAGGAGTTATGTTTACAGAGGACTTCCTTAATGTGTTACTTTTCTTAAATGTAAACATATATTTTTAATGCATATGTAAGTAATATTTAAGGAAACCAAGCAAAATAATGATACAGTCACAGTGTTGTGTGTGTTGTCAATGACAAAAATAAAAAAGTTTGATAGTATTGATATGTACTCTGTGCTTCTGTGAATTCAACTTGTGTGTAATTCTGTAGATATTTAAATGCTTGTTACCTATGATTGAATACTGCATAAAGACTTTATAATTTAGTGTAAATTGTATGTGAAATGAAATACTTTTGCCTAGTAGTGAAAGGAGATGGGTACCTTAACATTGCCCCAGGCTTAAAAACAGAGTGGGCTTTTCAAATAGCCCTGAGACTTTTTCTATACTTCAAATAAGATCTTTACAATAGTGAGACGTTATGAAATATACATATTTGTTCAAAACTTAAAAGTTAATGACTAAATTACCAGTTTTTAAGCATATAAATTAAAGTTTCAGTTCTTCACACTAGTCACTTATTTTTTTTAAAGATTTATTTAAAAAATAAGTACCTCACACCCTATATGGGGGTACAGGCCAGAGGCATGGGAGGGTGAGAGAATTCACCAGAGACAGACCAGGGAGCAGAACAGGCAGACGGACTGAAGACACTGCTAAGGGGAGTAGTGGGCGAGGCAGGGGAGGTCTGCAATGCCATGTGGGTATCTCCTTGGCCAGCCAGGAATTAACCCATGCTGCAGAGGCTGCGGGCAGCTTCACAGTGCTGGGCTCAACCTGCTGTGCCACCGGGGAGGACCCCTAGTCACATTTTTACTGTGATAAAGTATACATAGCAAAACATTTTACCATTTTTTAAGTTTATTTTTTACATCATTGTTCATTTTTAAACAATATTTTGCGCCCCCTCCACTGCTCTCAGGTGTAGTCCCCATAGAATTTCCCTCACCAATGCCCGTGCACCATCACCTCAGTCCCTTGTGTTCCTCCCTCCCTCCCTCCCTCTCCCTCTTCCTCCCCTGCAGGATGTGTCTGATTTATAATTGTCTGTTTTTGTTTTACTGTGTTTTACCATTATTTTTAAGTTGTGCATTCAACCATTTCTACTATCCAGAATTTTTTGACCATCAAAAGACTCTTACCCATTAAGCAATAACTTTATTATATTTTCCCCATCTCAAAAAAAGAATAACAGTTTTCTACTTCCATGAATTTGACTACTCTAAGGACTTGGTGTAAGTGGAACTGTACAATGTTTTTACTTCTGTCTCTTTTCACTTGGTATGATGACCTCAAAATTCTTCTGTTGGGCTTTGTGTCAGAAACTCCTTTTTAAAGATGACTGATATTCCCTTATATATCTATAAAACATACTGTTTATGCATTCATCTGTTGATAGACATTTGTTTAGATTTCTACCTTTTAGCTATTGTGAATAATGCTGCTACAAACATTTGTGTACAAATAATGTTCAAGTCCTTGCTTCAGATCTGTTCAGTATATATCCCAAAGTGATATTGGTGGATCATGGTAATTACATCTTAAATTTTTTGAGGAACTAACATGCTGTTTTCCATAGTGCCTGTACCGTATTAAATTTCTACCAGCCAGGCACTGGGTATCTGATTTTTCCATATCCCTGACAATGCTTATTCCTGTTTTTGTTGCTTTATTTGCTATCTAATTAGGTGTAAAGTGTCATCTAATTGTAGTTTTCATTTGCATTTCCTTAATTAGTGATGTTGAGCATCTTTTTCGTGTACTTACCAGATGTTTGTATATTTTTGGAGAAATGTCAGTCCAAATCCTTTGACCAAGTTTTGTTTTATTGTTGCATTGTTCTTTATTTTAGGATATTAATTAATCCCTTATCAGATACATGACTTCCAAATATTTTCTCCCATTCTGTGGGTCTCCTTTTCACTCTTGATAGTGTTCTTTGGTACACAAAGTTTTGAATTTTGATGAAGTTATATTTATCTCTTTTGTCACCTATGCTTTTGGTATCATATCCAGGAATTAATTGCCACATCCACTGTCTATGAATTTTAGCTCTTTTGTTTAGAGCTTTGAGCCCTCCTAGTCTTATTTTTGTCTATGGTATAAGGACTAGCCACATTTTAAGTTCTAGTGTCCATGTGTGACTAGAAGTTCATTTTGGATGCTATAGCTTTAGTCATTTGCCTTTTCCCTTGCTCTCAAAACACATTTAGTTTTCCATCACCTTTGGTGTTATTTAGTGTGTACCTTATCATTAAGATTAAAACAGGTTAAAGCCATCGATTTTGTAAAGTGTTGTATTTGAGGACCCCAATGCCAGCTCCCAATAGCTCTTGTTTATTAAATTCCATGTTGAGTTCATATATATGAGGAAGTATTTTAAGTTCTGTTAAAAAAAAGGGGGGGGGGAATGGGGATATATCTGATAACTCCAAATAGATTCAGGAAGTGTATTAAGAATACTTTTTTAGAGTAAGAATACTGGGGTGTCTTGTGGGCCCCCAGAGGCTCAATGGAAATGTAGGTATATTTGATGGAAGTAGTTTATCATTGCCTCTGTTACTGAAAGCAATATGTTGCCAGATGTACACTTGGACAGTTACTTCAAGGCCCTAAAAAGGCTGTTCTGATTAATTGTATTTCCAAGAGGTAATGTTGGAAAACTGTCTTGTTAAAATTTCTAGTGTCTGTCTACTTTCCTACCGGTAAATGGACTTTTTATTGCAACAGCTACAGCTTATACTTGAATTTGTTGACTGCTCTATATTGAAATATCTATATAAACTAATGTAAATTTTGTTAAAACAAATATCTACTTATGATTTACTCGGAATACCCTGTTTGTCAAACTAATCTAAAATATCACCCATTTCAATTTCACCATTCAACACAGAAGAAAATTGAAACTACGTTGATTGCTCTGGTCTTTTTAATGCTAGTCTGTATTTGCTAGTTAGAAGATGTCTGATGCCTCACCAGGAGAAACACGGAGAATAACAGCAGAACTGGACTTGCTTATAGGATCATCATATGTATTAAAAAGTAAATGATCATATGTCAGCAATTCAGGACCCTTTTTTTTTTTAAAGATTATTTATACAAGCACTGGGTACAGTCAGAAGCGCGGGGGTGAGAGAATTCACTAGAGCGAGAGTGGGGAGCAGAACAGGCAGACTGACGAAACACTGCTGAGGGGAGCAGCGAGCGAGACAGGAGAGGTCTGCTTCACCATGTGGGATTCTTGCCAGCTGGCCGGGATCGAACCCACACTGCAGAGGCTGCAAACAGCTTCACAGTGCGGTGCAAAACCGTCTGCGCCACCAGGGAGGCCCTACTTTTTAAAATTCTTAATACATTTGTTTTAAAGTAAAACTTTATATGACTATCAAAATGGAAAATCAGTGTAATCCTCCATAGGTAGAAGTTAAAAGATCATGGAAAATTGAAATCACTGTGGCATTTACTGAAGCTTAAGTATAATGTTTCATATATCACGCTCTTTGGTATCCATCCCGTATTCTGGAAAACCACTATCCATGTAATCCCCAAGATTCGTAATATTTATATACTTTAGTAGAAAACTCAGGCTTTAGGAAAAGACAGGTTCATTATCTGTAGAATGAAGATAAGTAACCACAGTGTTGTGAGGATTCAGTGGAAATAATGGATGTAAATACTTGACACCACCTAGCACATAGTAGGAGCTTCATAAATGTTCACTTTATATTTTGTATTAATTGGACTTAACTAGTAGCTTAATTTCAGAGGTGGCCCAATGATTCTGAATAGACAAATTTGAAATGCACTTATCAATAGAATCAGAACTAATGTTAAACTAAGACCTAAAGTTACTTTTATATACTTTTTTTTTTTTGGAAATAGGCAATGCGTAAATATAAGTGTATACTATGTATAGGAGGAAGATCAAGATACCCTACCAATAAAACTAAAAGATTAATATGTAGCTAAGTTGGTGTAAAGACTTGCATAGCTAATTAGTGAAAGGGGCCCATGGGGATGAGAATGCTAGAAGTAAGGATCATGAATAATTTTTAAATCTCTATTTTCAACATAAAAAGATCTCATTGTTCTCAGTTGCTTCTGATAATCCCAATGGGAATATCAGGGAGCTTTGTGCCTGCTGAACACTGAGAACCATCATGTAAAATAGGAGCAAACAGCTGGCTAAATGAAAGCTTCCTTGGAAGTCCACTGAGAGAAAATTGTGGGGAAAGAAGGGCAGCCAGGGATTGCTCTATAAGTATTAATTCCAGTCCTGGGTGAACACCATTCCTGCTCTCACCTGTCATTACCTTGTAGAAATGGAAAAAACTTATCAATCAGGGTCAAGTTCAGAGAGAAAAAGCAAAGCATTTTGTGTGGAACAAAGATAAAACTGCTTTGATTTCACAAAAATGGCACTCTCTATATTGAACTGTTCTTACATTGAAATGCTTCTTCTGCACAAGGACCTTGGAGACCCGGCAGTCAGGAAAAACTGGTGTGGACCTGACCTTTCAAGGTAGCAGCCACTAGCAGGACTGAGATAGGAAGGGAGTTGTGATGGATTATTATGATCCTGCACTGTCACTTTCATTATTTCTGAAAGGTTTAAGAAACTATGTTGGGATTTAGCAGTAAATCTGGTTAACAAGGAGGCCCCAAGGGAAAACAACGTGTTGCGGAGACAAGATGCTTTCTCAGCTGGGATTTCTTCAGTCTTGTCTTCTCTCACTTTCAGCATTTTGTGCCAGGCTTTCTTGTTTTACAAACTCAGGTCAGAACAAAGGAATCCATACAAAGGTGTTCCTAATAATGTGTCTTCCCTCTCTGGGGAAAGCCACGTCCTAGAAGAGGATTTAACTTGAATGTAGTCAGCTGGACAGCATTGGGCAGTAGGGGAGAATTTGGCAGGTGAAGACTTTTTAAGGTCATTTAAATAATTTGACCTGCTGGATCCAACATGCTCTTCTGAAGTTATCCAATATAAGGCCAACTCAGTAGGAGCTGAAGGCTGTCTCATGATCCATGAGTAACAATCAAAAACGAAGGATGGGGTGCTTCTCTCTTTGGGTTGGCTTGCATACCTTCTGTCAAATGTAATTAACTCTCCCTGTTTAGTCCCATCACTCAGCTGTCAAACAGCATGTGCCATTTCTCACAATCTAGCCCCTGTAGAAAGATTTTGTTTATTTAAAGATTTATTTATTTTTATACAAGAGCTGGGGTACAGGCCAGTGGCACTGGAGGGTGAGAGGATTCACCAGAGGCAGAGCAGGGAGCAGAACAGGTAGACTGACCGAAACACCCTGCTGAGGGGAGCAGTGGGTGAGTCAGGAGAAGTCTGCTTCGCCATGTGGGATTCTCGCAGGTCAGGATTGAACACGCACTGCAGAGGCTGCGGACAGCTTCACAATGCGGTGCTCAACCCGCTGCGCCACTGGGGAGGCCCTAGACACGGCCTGGAATTGAAATTCAGTCTACACTGCACTAGAAACAAGGTAGGAAAAGAATACTACTACCATATTCTTCCAGAAAAACCAACTGGAGATGCGTTTTCATACACTATCCTAATGCAGCAAACAGACTTAACATGGTGGTTCAATGCTCAGGTCCCACCCCACCCCAAAAGTAGGCATGGTTTTTATAAGTCTTTTGTCTCTTAAAAATGTTAGTGCTATTACATATTTCGCACAGAAACACAACTATAATATAATATTTGTTTACCCTCCTCATAGATAAAAACAAAATTTTTAACAATTTCCTTTTCTTCTTCAAGGTCAAATTTAGGATTATTCAATGAATCAATAATCTGGTCATCCTTAAATCTAATACATATTCATAGGACTCCTAGATTGCTCTACTTCTCTCTCCATCCATATGTAGATGAATGTTGACACCAGCTTGTGAAAAAATCAAACTCATTTCCCTTAGGGGCCATCTCACCCTCCAGGGAGTTTCTGCTTTTGATCTTTGAATTCCAGCACCTACCACTACACAGAACATGTAGTTAATACTCAATAAATATTTATCAAATAAATGATTTGACAACTATGCATATTTGGCAATAATATTTAGCTACATTTGCTTGCTACAATTATTAGTATTCTTCTTCAGATGATCCTGAAAAAGCACGCTGTTGATGGGTGCATGCTCTCAATGAGCTTTGATGTATTTCTGTTTTTTTGTGTTTTTTTTTAATTTATACAAGAACCGGGGTACAGGCCAGATGCATGGGAAGGTGAGACGATTCACCAGAGACAGAGCAGGGAACAGAACAGGCAGACTGATAAAACACACTGCTGAGAGGAGCAGCGGGTGAGACAGGTGAGGTCTGCCACGCCATGTGGGACCCTCGCTGGCCGGCCCGGATCAAACCAGCGCTGCAGAAGCTGCGGATAACTTCACAGCGCCGTGCTCAACCGCCTGCGCCACCAGGGGAGGCCCTATTTCTCTGTTCTTATTTTAAGTTTTGGCTTATTTGACTTATTTTAAGTTATGTCTCAATAAGTACCTGACTTTCTAGTCAGCTGAAGTTGTATAAAACTTTGGAGGTGTGCTTTTTCAAGTTTATTTGTTGGAAGAAAGATAATTTTACTTCCCCATATTTTCCCCATTTAGCAGACTATAAACTTCAATTGTAATGTCTAACCTGGTGCCACTCATAGTAGATGCTCAGTTAAAAAGTTTGCAATGACAGGTGACATGCCTGTCATCCACCCTTCCTTAAAGTCGGGGCAGTCTTCAGAGCTACTTCCTATGTAGTCTAGGGAAAGAGATAACAGTTTGGCACTTGCTATATGTCAGAAATCAGGCTGGATGCCATACATATATTATCTTATAATATTCACAGTACCCTTTTGAGGTAGCCATTAATATTCTAATTTTACAGATAAATATAACCCAATGCCCAGAGAGGTCTGTGATGAAATAATTATGTGCACATGAAATTCTTTCTCCTAGAACATTTGTTCTTTTCCTATTGTTTGACAAATTACACCCAATTTTCAAGAACCAAATTAAGACTGTTGGAAGAAGGTACTCCATGGGTCTTCTGTGTTTCTGTCCATCTTCTGAGAAAAACAGTGATGACTTAGGTTCTGGGTTATTCTTTCAAAAATGCATATGGAGTCTCCCTGGTGGCGCAAGGGGTTAAGCACAGCACTATGAAGCTGTCTGGAAACCTCTGCAGCACAAGTTCAATTCCCGGCTGGCCAGGGAGCAACCCACATGGCACAGCAGACCTCTTCTGACTGGCCCGCTGCTCCCCTTAGCAGTGATTTTCAGTCAGTCTGCCTATTCTGCTCCACACTCTGTCTCTGGTGAATCTCTCATCTTCCTGCACCTCTGGCCTGTACCCCAGTTCTTGTATGCATAAATAAATAAATATTTTTAAAAAATGCTTATATTGCAATCAGTCTTGCAATTCATCTTCCTTTGGGAAAGGACAGATTCATTTACTCACCAGGATAATAAGGATAAGGTCTCCCTCTGAGACCAAGATTGGACAGGCTTGTGAATAGTAAAAACAGAGAACTGGGGGTTTCCTTAGTTATCATGCAAACCCACAAGCTCCTCTGGGGCTGCTCTTTATCACCCCTAAGGGACTTGGTGGACAAGGAACACCGATGTGAATGTAAAATCTCTGCTGCCATTGTCTCTGACCTAGGAATCTTCTGTCTCCTGTCAGCAACCATGAAATTGTGTCAGACTGACATTTCAGCTTGCAAATAGGGTAAAATTTCAGACATTTCCCAGTTTTTTTTTTTTTTAGAGAATGTTATTTTTTATTTTTTTAAGATTTATTTATTTATTTATACAAGCACTGGGTACAGTCAGAAGCGCGGGAGGGTGAGAGAATCCACCAGAGCCAGAGCGGGGAGCAGAGCAGGCAGAAGGACCGAAGTACACTGCTGAGGGGAGCAGCGGGTTGCAGGAGAGGTCTGCGCGCCATGTGGGACCTGCCTCCGGTGGCCCGGGAGCAGCCGGGAATCGAACCAGCGCCGCAGAGGCTGCGGGTAGCTTCACAACCCAGCACTCAACTGCTGCGCCACCGGGGAGGCCCAACATCTTGCTATTTTCAACAGCATGTAATACTGTTAGTATTACTGAAAAAAGATATTGATTGTGAATTGATAATTCCAACTAGAAAGCTGGGTCAGATTCCTACATAAAATGTATGAATACATTCCAAAATCACCCATCTAAGATGACTGATGTAACCTAAATATGATTGCCAGTAAACTCCAGTTATAACTATTTTAAAAGATATATACAGTAAGTGTATCCAAGTAAATAGATGTTTATTCAATACCTGGAATAGCAGCAAAGCCTAAAAGATGCAGAAGTCAAGTCCCTGGCCCTCAAGATATCCCCAGTCAAGTGAGAGACACAGAGAAACCTAACCTGAGCCTGGGCACAATGGCATCAGCACTGAATAGAAACTGCAGTTAGTGTTCAGTTGTGATAGTTCACCGTACCAGGGACCAAGGTGTAAGCAACCAAACCAGTCTTCCCTTTGCCAATCAGAAAGTCACAACCATGAGAATGTCTTTTGACAAAGGAGTAAATTTGAGGTTGCCACCCAGGGAGTTGGCGCTGTAAAAACCCAGCTCCCACGAGGGAGTGAGTGCTCTGATTATGTAAGGGGCAGGAAGAAGGTGAGGGTACAGAATGGGAAGGAAGCCAGGGCTCTCAATTTCCAGGTCTGAGGACGGCATGCAGGTCCATCTAGGTGTTAGAGGTGTTTGGCTTTCTCCGCAGATGGTGTCTCCTTGGGCCTGCCACCTGGGAACATCAGCAGAGGTTTGTTTTTGATGTTACAGTCACCCTTAAAGGGGCACAGGGGATTTTTGTTAGGAATGTAAAACAATCAATTTTCCAAGTATCTGGGAATATAGTTGGAGGGAAATGCATTAGTTGCAAGTTAAAGGTTAATCAGGAGGAAGAGGTGGGGGAAGAGAGAACAAAGGATGGTCAGAGTTTAATTCTGCTTAGTCCTAATTTGAAGTCTAGGGAAGTTTTTGCTACAAAATGGGAGAATCCAGCTACAAAGGAAGTTTGTTGCAAGCATTTGAGTTGGTATTTAAAGGTGAAAAGATTTCTGCAGGCAGTGGAGTTAGGAGGCCCAGGAAACAGCTTGAGCAAATGAATATTCTTTAAAAACAAAGGAACAGGGCCTCCCTGGTGATCTAGGGGTTAAGTCTCAATATTTATCACACTATGGCCTGAATCCCCTGCTCTGGAGCTAACATACATGTGGCAGGCACAGCAGACCTCTCCTGTTTTGCCCACTGCTCCCCTTGGAAGTGTATTTTAGTAAATCCGCCTGTTCTGCTCCCCATTCTGTCTCTGGTGAATCCTCTTATCCCCTCCCCATGCACCTCTGTCCTTCACCCCAGTTCTTCTATGCAAAAATGAATTTAAAAAAATAAAGGAATAAAAAGCTCATAAAAGGGGAACTCACGAAATGGTTAGTAGGACAGCAAGTGGAATGCAGGGGCATGCACAGGATTATAGAGAGAAATAAAGGTCAGAAAGGAAGTTTATTACTATTAACAACAACAACAACAACAATAATAATAAAAGATATTTACTAAACAACTTCTGGACAAACACAGTATGCTTAAAAAGAGACAAATCTGATAAGGTTAGCTCACAGCCTAATGGAGACAGAGGTCATTTAATCTTAAGTAGGAAATGTCAACAAAACACTAAGCAGGGAGGGTCTTGAATGTCACCGGAAGAAGCACAGGATGCAGTGAGTGAGGAGCGGACTGTAAGTTCTCACTGTTGTCTGAAGGCTGGGCTGAGTGGTGAGAGATGAGTCAGGAAGAGGAGGGAGGAAGCTTCTCTGATCATTCAGGGAGAAATGGGGAGGATCAAAATCAGATGAAGATGAAAAGAGGTGCCGAGATAGGATGCAGATGTGAAAACAGAATCCACAGAATTTGATGAGAGATGGTTGTGAAGATGAATCTGAGCCTTCTAGCCTAGGTACTAGAGAGGATGATGTTAGCGACGATAGTGGATGGTTATCAAATAAAATACACTTAACTGAGAAATTCTCAAAGGTCACCGAATTAACTAATTTCATATCTTTTTTCATTTTACTTTCTATGTTGTCATCATATCAGACTTAGTCTCAGATACTATTAAAGCAGACAAACACTTAGGACTTCTCAGGGAATATCCTTATCCATGTTTTTCAAGCTTCAGAACCATTAGTGAATTAGGCAGTCAATTTTAAATGTTATAACATCATACTCCAAAAATGAATAACACAAAGCAGAACAGAATATAAAAAGATCACTGTGCTCACTCACTTAAAGGAACTTATTTTGTCTTCTTTTTTTTATGTACACACACAGTGTCATGATGTCAAATACAAGTCTTAGTGTGAGTTGCCATTTTTAAAAGTTGGAAAGCCAGTGTTCATCAAGCAGCACTCCACAAGCCACCTCTCTAGTCTGAATCATCTCCAGTTTACAGGATTAGAATCTTGACAGGAACAGAAAGGGCTGTAAGGGCTTGCGGCATCTTTCATCATTGTGAAAATAAATGACAATTCAATTACAAAAAACAATGGGTGCCAGTGACTTCTGTGATTTTTACTGGAAGGCTGAAGCACACTCTCCATTCTACTGTTTGTAGTCTCTTTGGCAATATGGAAATACTCAGGATTACCCACATCTGGTCCACCTGCAGATCCAATCTGAAACAGGGAGAGAATACATTATTTTGTTTTCTTGAGATTTTAAATAAGCCTTTGCTAAATATTTTGAGACAATAGAATTAAAAATGTAAATTGTGAATTCTCACAGGTTTGATTTTTCCACTAGATGGCAGAAAAAGCACTTGAAATGGAAATTACATTGTCATCTATTTAATCAGTTCTGCATTTTTTTTTTAATAAGGGGAGGCATATTTCATTTCAGTTTGAACAGTAGAATATGATTATAAGACAACTGATTATTTTATAACTAATTTAATCACATTAAGCTTAACATTAAAGAGAAAACTTTAAATTAGTTTGTGTTTTTATATATACATATATGCCCACACATCTCAATTAAGATATACATGACGAAATTTCTTTGGCTTTAGAATATTACCATGCTCTCTTTTAAAATAAAAATTTAAATAAAAGATAGTATTTAAATACACTTTTAAATTAATAGAGAAAGTTTTTAAATGTTACACGTAGATATAATGAGGTGTACAATTGACATACACTTAATTATGATATATTGCAGATGATAATAAGTAAAAAGATTGATGATACATCCATGGTTATAAATTCAAAATACTTTTTTTTTAATAAAGAAGGAATATCAACAATGTGTGCTGGGTAAACATCACACAAAAGTTAAATGTGGTATATCTTTTCTGTCCTAATAATTCTAATGCAGATTTTCGTTCTCCCCTGAATTTATGTGTTATGTTGCCATTCATCAACAACAATTCTTTAAGAACATACATAATTAGAACACTTTACTGGGCACTTGAGAAGAGTTTCATAGACAGTTGCATCTTTGCTCTGATTCATTTACAACCAAAGGGAAAAATCATTTTATGAACCTACAAAGAACAAAATGGATATTGAGGTGTACTAAAAGAAAATGTGTTGGGAAACACACATAATTTGATAGTATAGTATCAAATTATAAAATAAAAGCTTATTCAAAGAAACTGAGTATATTGTACCTCTTTCATGTTTTTGTTACTATTTAACTTACAATTGGTTTTCTTTTTTTTTTTTAAAGATTTATTTTTTATTTATTTATACAAGCACTGGGTACAGTCAGAAGCACAGGAGGGTGAGAGAATTCACCAGAGCCAGAGCAGAGAACAGAACAGGCAGACTGACGAAATACACTGCTGAGGGGGGCAGCAGGCGGCAGGAGAGGTCTGTGTGCCATGTGGGACCCTCGCTGGTGGCTGGGGATTGAACCAGTGCTGCAGAGGCTGCGGCCAGCTTTGCAACCCAGCGCTCAACCGCTGTGCCACCACGGAGGCCCTACAATTGGTTTTCAAAAGAGTTGAGGAGCCCAAAAAAGGAGGAAAAAAAATTAAGGATGGAAATTGGAAAGTGATAAAGTGTGGTCCAATCCACGTGCAGTCCACAACACCTGTGGAATGCAAGTTCTGGGTCAGGCACTGGGTGGGCATGGAGACGTGGCTTCTGCGCTGTAAATGAGAGCATAACAGAGCAAACAGGAGAGATGTTAGATGAGCAAAGGGTTGATGATATTGCCTAAGAGTTGTCTTATGGATGTATTTCTTAAAAAGATTTATTTATGCATACAAGAAAAGGGGTACAGGCCAGAGGTGTGGGGGTGAGAGGATTGGATGTTCTTGACTTAGCTCAGCTCAATCTCTCAGCCTTTGCTGACTACCTCTTTCTAACAAAACCAAACCAGAAGAATCCTCCACAGCCTGGTGATAATGCTATCCCAGGAACCTAGAGGGGTCTCCTGGTA
The DNA here is from genome assembly GCF_014898055.3 of Talpa occidentalis. Taxonomy (NCBI): domain Eukaryota; kingdom Metazoa; phylum Chordata; class Mammalia; order Eulipotyphla; family Talpidae; genus Talpa; species Talpa occidentalis. The sequence goes on from NW_023604861.1 coordinate 25,372,779, forward strand.
GAGGGTGGGAAGCTAGGGAGGGTAGAGGTGGAAACCACACCAGCAATCATCCCCACAAGATTGCTGACTGTGTATTGTAAATTATACCCAGTTTCTGAGTCTCTAGTTTAGAAAATCCCATGCTGTGCTGTGTATGATAAGGATTCCTGATCTTGTTTTGCATCAAGGTCAAGGTGGGTAAACAACTTTCTGGGGATAAACAACTAATATGGTGCAGTAAACTAATTTTCAGCAGAAGACAAATTGTCTTCCCTGGGATACTGTGTGGAAGTCTATTTTATGTCTGTTTCTTTATAAAGGCAACAATGGTTGGGCCTCCCCTGGTGGTGCAGAGGTTTCGCGCTGGGCTGTGAACCTGGCCGCAGCCTCTGCAGCACCGGTTCAATCCCTGTCCGCTGCCGGGGAGGGTCCCACATGGCGCGCAGACCTCTCCTGCCGCGCCAGCTGCTCCCCCCAGCAGTGTGTTTCGTCGGTTTGTGTGTTCTGTTTGTGTGTTTGTGTCGGTTTGTGTGTTCTGTTCCCCACTCTGGCTCTGGTGAATTCTCTCACCCTCCCGTGCTTCTGATTGTACCCAGTGCTTGTATAAATAAATAAATAAATCTTAAAAAAAAAAAAAAAAAAAAAGGCAACCATGGTTAAAGCCAAATTTTAAAATAAAAGGAAATTATATCATCCAGGATTTTTTAAGGAGTAAAATTGATGTTATTTTGCAGGAGCATTGTCTTGCAAAATTAATTATAAATATCCCACTGGTCCCAATCCAGGCACTTTGGGTCCTGCTGTCTGCTAAATGTGGGCCCTGGCCATTTACTTCACATCTCTGGCCCCCAGTTGCTTAAATTATAGATTGTCCGAAAGGTAAAATGCCAGCCTTAATGTTCTTTGAATATAAGACTAGGGACTGTAATAGCTGGCCATTAATGGAGATTATAAGAACTTTGCTGCAAGGTTCCAATGCCAAACTCCAACTCCAGTTTTCTAGGTCTTTAGCTCCCTTCCTGCTCTCCAATTAAAGAACCAGCAATCTGAACTTTTCCCTATGAACACTTTCTCAAGTTCTACCTTCCCAATGGTGTCACAGCACATGTCTTTAGAAATCTACAAGCAGGTCATTGAGTAACTTCTTTAGGCTGTGTGAATGGCTCTCTTTTGGCAACCCAGATTTGATGAGATTCTGCCTCCAAAACTTGAATGGATTTGTTTTCCTGCTTAAACTCACGAAGAAGGTGTCTCAGGACCCTTCAGAGCGCACAGCCCTGTATATCCACACTCAGCACATCTCTAATGGACTCAGCGCAGTGACAGCTGTGACGAATACCATGGCAATTTCCCAGATAAGATTGTATCCAAGTAGGGGCTACATTTCCTTCAGAGCTACAGAGACCATTATTATTCTTTGGAGAGGAATTCTGAGGAGGAAATAGCTGATTTAAATGCCTGCTGTCAGATGCCAAAGAAATTGTTACAAAATACTGCTATAATGATGTGGAAAACTGCCCATTGCTTTGGATTCCACTTTTTTTGTGCTCCCTCCCATTCATCAACTCTGATTTTCCATTTAGCCAACCAGGTGCACGAAGATTGTTGCACTCTAAAAACCTCATAACTTGGATTTCTGTTTTGGGTTCCTTGGCATTTCATCTGATGGTTGCCCAAGCATTTCGTGTGACCTCTTAAACTCTTATGCAGTCTTCTAAGAAACTGTGTGTAGCCCAAAAATACCAACCCCACTTTCCTATATATTAAATTCCATTCATTCAACAAGTACTTGTTGAGCACCCGTTGTTTCTCCACATTTGGGAAGGCAGCACAGGATAGTGATTCTGAACAGAATCCCTGGTGTCAGACTGCCTAGATTTGAATCCTGCCTGCCCAGGATTGATAAGTATTTGACTTTGTTGTGTGATTGTGGGGTGACACTATCAGGACAAGTACCCCTAGTGTCCTGTTAGTATCAGTTCACTAACAGGAAAAGCCCTGTTAGTTTACACATCTGGGCCTCCCTGGTGGCACAGCGGGTTGAGGACAGTGCTGTGCCTCTGCAGTGTAGGTTTGATTCCCGGCCCGCCAGGGAGATTCCCACATGGTGAGGCAAAATCTCTCCTGTCTCACCAGCTGCTCCCCTCAGCAGTGTTTTTTGGTCCATCTGACTATTCTGCTCCGGCTCTGCCTCTGATGAATCCTCTCACTCTCCCGTGCTTCTGACTTGTACCCCACTTCTTGTATAAAAATAAATCTTAAAAAAAAAAGTAAAAAAAAAAAGTTTACACATCTGTCAGGGGCCTAATAGTAACACCCTCCTCATAGAATTGAAATGAGGACTAAATGAGTTAATACTTTTAAGGTGCTTGTGGGGACAGGAATGGGCGCAGTGCAGGTTTTCTGTCCCAGCAAACTGGGTAAAGGAGGGGTCAGAGTCCTCAGTGGCTTTTGAAGGTTTTTTATTTAGATTTACCAGGCACATGGCAGGCAGGAGTGCTGGGGAGCCGGGAGGCTGGCAGGCCTCCCAGCCCCCAGCAAATCCTCACTCTGTCTGGGCTCTCTGGCATTCTCTCTGCTTCTCTTCTTCTCTCGTCTTCTGCTGGCATGATGCCGCCCTTACAAGTCCAGTCTTAGCCCAGGTGAATCCCATCTACGTAGGCCCGCACCCTATTCCAGGTGCCCGCCATCAGGCATGCATTCGGGACCACAGGGTTCCGTCATCTATCCTAATGGCGGGAGGGCACAAAAGCCTGATCCCTTTTACCTTACCCTACAGTAAGGCCAGGAATGGCCACAGTGCAGGTTTTCTAGGATCCCATGCAGATTGGGTAAAGGAGGAGTTCTGGAGCCCTCATGGGTTTTGCAGGTTTTTATTGGGATTACCAGGTACATGGCAGGCAGGTGTGCTGGGGGGCTGGGAGGCTGGCAGGGCTCCCAGCCCCCAGCAGGTCTTCACTCTGGGCTCTCCGGCGTTCTCTCAGCTTCTGCTTCTCTTGCTTCTCTCTCACCTTCTCTTGCAGCTTCTCCTGCTCTTCTCGGCTTCTGCTGGCATCTCCGTGACGCCACCCTTAAAAGCACAGTCTTAGCCCAGGTGAACCCATCTACCTATGCCCACACCCTACTCCAGGTGCCCGCCATCAGGCATGCATTCAGGACCGCAAGGATCCATCAACTATCCTGATGGCGGAAGGGCAGAAAAGCCTGAAATTTTTCCTTACCCTACAAGTATTTCTTATAGAGATCCACAAAAATAGTAAGCAAAAAAAAAAAAAAAAAAAAAAAAAAAGCTTGAAGCCAAAAAAGAAAAGGTTAACATAGTCAACAATATGAAATTTTCAAACTTTCAGACACACAAAAATTCCAAAAACATCCACAGGCAACAAAAGAGAGGGGGCAAATGCCTGCCACACATTTGGTTGACCAAGAATTAATGTCCCGCATCTCGCACAATTGGGAGGAGAATGCGTATGGGTGAAAAGGTTGGAGGAGAAATTCAGAGCCTCAGAAGAGTGTGTTGATTGCAAGCTATAGTGTTTGAATTAAATTTGATTAGGAAGTGTAGGGTAAGGAAAAATGTCAGGCTTTTCTGCCCTCCTGCCATCAGGATAGATGATGGATCCTGGCGGTCCTGAATGCATGCCTGATGGCGGGCACCTGGAGCAGGGTGTGGGCATAGGTAGATGGGATTCACCTGGGCTGAGACTGGGCTTTTCAAGGGCGTCATCACCGGGACGCCAGCAGAGGCCAAGAACAAATAGAAGCAGAGAGAGAAGCAGAGAAGGCCAGAAGAACCCAGATAGAGTGAAGACTTGCTGGGGGCTGGGAGGCCTGCCAGCCTCCTGGCCCCCTGGATCCCCTACCTGCCATGTACATGGTAAATCCCAATAAAAGGCCTGCAAAAGCCACTGAGGACTCTAACTCCTCCTTTACCCAGTCTGCATGGGATCAGAAAACCTGCCCTGTGTCCAGTCCTACCCTTACAGGAAGCATCATCAGAGCTTTCCAGAAACAGTCCATTTCCTAAAGGAAATTCACCTGGCAGTAGTATGTAGAGCTGATTGGAGAGTAGACTAGTTAAGATGCTGATAAGATCAGGTAAAATGTAATGTCAGACTCCTCTGGAACACAAAGGAGTATGTGGCCATAAACATTCACTTGGGTAAATATGCACTTGACAATGACTGAGGTTTCTGAGGTTTTGGAGGTTTTCTTCATCACTGGAGAAATGGTGGTTAGTAAAGTAAAGGTAGACAGAAGTAAAAACAGGTTTGGAAGGAAGCAAATGGGTTTGTGAATCCTAAGTCAAGTTAGGGATAATTAGGCAGCCTCAAGGACATGCAGGGACTTCAGGAGAGTTAAGGAAGTCTCCAAAGATAAGAACAACAAATTCCAAAGGGGACTAATCAAACACCCCAGGACTTAGGACATTAGGGACTTACTTTATGAGATTAGGGTCAACAGGACATTCCAAATTGAGGACAATTAAAAAAAAAAAGATAAGGTCTGGGATACAGAGACTTTGTTCTGGGCACCCAAGACATTAAGGCAGTGAGTGAGACCACCGAGAGCTAACCAATCACAAAGAGACTGGTGGGGCTTTAGAATAACTAGGGAAAGAAGGTGTATATTCTCTGAGGCACGGTTCCACTTGGGCTTCCTTGCCCCTCCCTGGCCTGGTTCCACTGGCCTGGGAGTCTCACTTTATTTCTGTTCCTTTTCTCCTCAATAAATCTTTTGTTTCTCTAAACAAATTTGCTTCTTTTTGCTTGCTTGCCTGACCATCAGCGAAGTTCCTGCTGCAGCTTCATGAGACCCATGGTGGTCTAGTGGCTGGGACTCAGCGCTGCCCCTGCAGCCTGGGAGCCGTTCCTGGCTGGGAGACTAGGCCTGAAAACCTACAATTCCGGTATCATTTGTGTCTGCAACTACAAGAATGTGGGTTATCAGCTTTAGAATTAGAAAAAGAGGGATTAATAATTTGTTGGAAATGCAAGTTTAGAGCTCCAAAAAATGTAAATAAAATATACAAAATAAAATTTGGATTTATTCTGATACAAGTTGAGGCTAGGGGCATAGAGAAGATCACAGGGTATTTCTACCAGTGCGAGTGGAGGCCTGGGGACTGTGGCAGGCAAGAGTTTGTTGAAAATTCAGTTCTGGGCCTCCCCTGGTGTGCAGCTATGAGCACTGGGTTGCGAAGCTGCCCTCAGCCTCTGCAGCGCTGGTTTGATCCCTGGCCCCTGGCAAGGGTCCCACATGGCCGCACAGACCTCTCCTGCCACCCGCTGCTCCCCTCAGCAGTGTACTTCATCAGTCTACCTATTCTGTTCCCCGCTCTGGCTCTGGTGAATCCTCTCACCCTCCCATGCTTCTGACTGTATCCAGTGCTTGTATAAATAAATAAATAAATAAATAAATAAATAAATAAATAAATAAATAAATAAATAAATAAACAAATAAATCTTTAAAAAAAAGAAAATTCAGTTCTTTGACCCCATTTACATGTAATTAATCAGAACTTTGGGATAACATTAAACATTATATTTTCAGCAAATTGCCAACATTTTCTTATAGATCTTAGAAGTTGAAAGATGATGAGAAAAAAATGTCAAGATAAAAGTGTATCTGGGGGGGCGTAAGTAAGGAAGGGGGGGTCATAGGATTGATTATCAAATCTTTAGTTGGATCATGAAAGAAATGAGAAGAGGCTTTTGGTTTGTATAAGAGGAAACAATTAAAGACCTTCCTTTTCCACTAGGCAAAAGACTGAAGGGACAGAGAAAAAGTGGAGATGACTGAAGACATTGATTTCCTAAAATATGACAACAGAGGAAAGGAGTAAAAGAAAATTGGTGACCTATGGCTATAAGAGAATTAAGGGTACTATTTGTATTTAAGAATAAGTGGGATCTTATTATGCTTGCTAACGAAGAGGACCCAATGGGAAGCAGATATGGGAGAGAGAGATTGTTGCTAGAGTCAGCTCACAGGAAAGGTCCAGAACTGCTAGCCTTGAACAAGAGAAGGAATGCTTCTTCCTTTTCTTTCAGAAGGAGTAAATCATGTGAAGATAGAAGGCAGAGAAGTTGAAGGAATTCAAACTTATGTCCTTGATAAGTAGATGAAGAGCTCAGAAGTAGGCACATGAGCATACAAGATAAGGTTAGCACTAAAGGCATTCTTGCCAAGGTGGAGAATTACCAGTGCTTCCAGGTCCCATTTCCATAATCAACCCTGGAGAAATGACAGAGGTCAGAGGAAAATTTGGTTTTGAGGCACAAATACTAGCTTACCAACCAAATTACCAACTAGCAGTGAGAAGAAATCCCCTAGGAGAGGGGAGATTAGCAGAACAAACACGTGTTTGTTAAGTGCCCTCAGGGGCAATGAGGTGCTGGTTTACTTCTCTCTTTTGGGTTGCCTTGGTATAATCACAACCTGGTCAGTCTCCATAGACATCTGCAGCCACTGGCATGGGTGCCCAGGGACAGGATTCTACAAATTAAAATGAAATTAGGTGTGCACTGAACCACAACCCTTGGGCATTCACTCCTCATTCTTCCCCCTTCACGTTCTTCACACTGCAGAATCACAAGCTGAGAGACTATTTCCCTTAGTACTGCTTTTTCCTCTGAATCCAAAGGAGAAATCTTGAGCAGGGGAGCTGTCTACTGGAGTGGCATCGAAGCAGAGCCATCAGCAGTGGTTTCGTGGTGTCTGGAGCTCTCACTGTGAATGAATGCATAAATTATGCATTGACTTATCCCCTTTGTGGTTAAATAATTTTGAAAGTCTGATTCTAAGGGTAGTTTTCTTTTCTTTTTCTACTTTTTTTTTTTTTTTTTTTTTGCTATTTGGTTTAATGGCTTCTATAGCTGAAATTACTCATAAAGATACTAGCTCATGATTATAGAAGTGCAGTGCTTATTAAAAATCATAATCAACATTTAAAAAATCCCATTTAAAATGATGCAGAAGTTGTTATTAAAATTTAGCAAGAAATTTCCACCTTTTCTATTATTAATATATATGTGTATATATATATATATATAAAACAAATGTAGGTCTTACTGGACTAAAGTCAAAATACTGCCAGAGTGTGTCCCTTCTGAAAGTTCTAGAGAGAATTTTTTCCTGCCTTTTCAATTTTCCAGAGGCTACTTGTGTGTCTAGGTTTGTGGCATCTTCCTCTGTCTTTAAAGGGCATCGCTCCAATCTCTGCTTCTGTCATCACATTGTGTTTTCTCTGACTCTGATGCCCCTTGTGTCCCTCATAAGGAATTGTGATTATATTGGTCCCACTCCCCAATTTCAAGATCCTTAACTTACTCATACCTTACTCATATAGTCAAAGATATTAGGGATTAAGAAATGGATACCTTTAGGGGGGGTCATTATTCTTTCCTATGCAGTGGGCCTGGTAAACTCAAGAATGTTGCCTGTATTGTGAGGGACACCTGCCAATACTCTGTGCCCTTGGACTTCTCACTCTTGTGCCAGGACACCTTAAAAGATGGTCCTGGCAAGTGACATCTTACATGTAGACTGATAAGAGTGCTGTTATCAATCTGCATTAAATACTTCAGATAAAAATTTTTGGATCAAATTGGGCCCACCTCGTGGTGCAGGCGGTTGAGCGTAGCTCTGTGAAGCTGTCCGCAGCCTCCTCAGCGTGGGTTCGATCCCGGCTGGCCAGCGAGAATCCCACATGGCGCAGCAGTCCTCTCCTATCTTGCCCTCTGCTCCCCTCAGCAGTGTATTTCATCAGTCTGCCTGTTCTGTTCCCCGCTCTGTCTCTGGTGAAGCCTCTCATCCTCCCGCGCATCTGGCTTGTACCCCGGTTCTTGTATGCATGAATGAATAAATCTTTAAAAAAATTTTTTTTGGGATAAAATAAATGTAAAAAGAAGTTTTATTTTTTCCTTTCCACACACCATTTGATTGTCAAGATCATCTCCTAAAATATAGTCATCTCACTTCGGTGATCAATGAATATGTTGGTTAAATCTATGTGTCAACTTGACTAGCTAATCAATGGATATATAAGGTATATTTAGATGTGTTTAACATTTAATCACTGAACATTGAGTAAGGCCGAGAAACCTCCTTAATGTAGTGGCCTCACTGAATCACTTAAAGACCTTAAGAGAAAAGAGACATTAAGAGACCCTGGAGCAGAAAAAATTAATTTTACTTCTTTTGGAATCAAAACTCCAACATCAACTCCTGGTTTCTCTGGAGAACCCTGATTAATACAGAGAGTTGGAAAAGTTCTTTCAGCCTGTGGGAGAGCATGGTATGAGGCATAATAAAAAAATCCCTGTTCAAAGGTGATATAAATAAATTTAGAAGCCCCAAGTAAAATAAAATCTAGGTTCACTTATTCTTGCTGTAATGGGGGTTCTACCTTTTATCAGGTGGACCTGATACGGATTCAGCATGAAGTATTGCCTGAGGCACCTCAATATTGGCAAAAATTGAGGTATTGGGGAAGCGATCTAAGAGGGTTTCTAATTTCTCTCTTCTAATGATCTTACTAGCGTTCACTGTTATAAAACCAGTTGATATCAATGTTAGAAATACCATATTTCCTTTCCTACAATTGCTTTATAACTATAGTCAATTAAAGCTCTGAAAGTTCTCATATTAAGAAAAGAGAAACCATGGCTTTCTGACTTCTGGAACTGAATTAGGCACTCACACTAACATCACATTGTTTCAAGGAAGAAAGCAAGAAGAATGACATTTGAAATCATGGGAGGAGTATGAACAGGTATAATATAATTGCTTGCCTTGGAATTTTGCCAACAGACAAGTGCTAATAATTTTTTGCTATATAAAGTGCCAAAGATGCTTTTTAATGAAAACCACTATTGTGAATTTCTGGGCCTCCATCACATCAGAAAATGATAGTGCTATCAAGGAGAGTCCACTTACTTTGAACATTTGTTAAATACTGACTTATAAGTGGTTTTCTGGATCCCTGCAACCTTCAGAAATATGGGCAGAAATACTCACTAACCCTTTCAAATGAAAGATGAGAAGAATGTATATAAAACAGATACTAATTTTTTCTCAAGTAGTTTGCTTTACTTGGACCAACACATATATTGGTTTCTATCATTTCTGTGGTCCAGAGGTAAGCATTGGGGCAAGAGAGTCAAAGCGAGGGCATGGGGTGGGGGTGGGGGAACTGAGCTTGCAGAGGAAGATGGCTTTAGGCACTTAAATTATTCCTTCCCTCTAGATACTTCTAAGGACCACAACTTCCCTATTCTTTGTCTTGTCTTCCCCTTGTCTTTGCCATTTAAAATCCTTTTGCCTATATTCCTCAGACTTAGCGGCTACACATCTTGTGTTCAATTCCCTAATGTTCATTTCATGACAGGCAGTATTAGGTAACATGTGAGTGCTCACAGATATGCATTTGAATCCCAGCTCTACAACTTACTGTCCATATTACCTCAATAATGCAGCACAACAAATGTTTTAGTCAACTCAGGCTACTGGAACAAAATTCTCACAGGCCTGGAGACTGGGAAGTCGCAGATCAAGGTGTTGGCCCTTTTAAGTTCCTGGTGAGAAACCTCTTTCCCAGTTTGCATTAATGCCTTCTTTTTTTTTTTTTTTTTTTTTTTTATAGAGGCATGTTTTATTTATTTTGTTTTGTTCGTTTGTTTGTTTTGTTTATACATGCACTGGGTACAGTCAGAAGTGCGGGAGGGCGAGAGAATTCACCAGAGCCAGAGCGGGGAGCAGAGCAGGCAGAAGGAACGAGGTACACTGCAGAGGGGAGCAGCGGGCGGCAGGAGAGGTCTGCGCGCCATGTGGGACCCTCCTCCGGTGGCCGGGGAGCAGCCGGGGATCGAACCGGCACCGCAGAGGCCGCGGGCAGCTTCGCAACCCAACGCTCAACCGCTGCGCCATCGGGGAGGCCCTGCATTAATGCCTTCTTATTGTAACCTCACATGGTACAGAGGAAGATGATCTATCATGTTTCTTCTTAATGAGGAAACTAAATCCCACTCATGAAGGATTCACCCTCAAGATCTAATTACTGCCCAAAGACACCACCTTCAAATACTACCACATTGGGGATTAGATTTCAACATATGAATCTATGTGGGGGGGGGAGGGAGACACATTCAGTCCATAATAACAAAGTACCCCAAACTTAGTGGCATGAAACTATAATAACTGATTTTTTTGCTGTAAGTCAGTGGCCTGGCCAGGTTCTGGACTATAGGCTCCGGGTTTAACTTATGTTTACATGGGTCTTGACACTTTTGAGATTAATGGCTTCCTAGGTCAGGGGTTCTGCCTTGTGAATATCACTTTGTGGCCCAGAATGAAAGGCAGTATCCATCTGAAGCTTGTTTTTCTCGTGGCAGAATACCAGAATGCAATAGGAAGACTGAACCTATGAAGAACATTTAACATCATGTCCATTAACAATTCATGGAACCAAGTCATATGAACAAGTCCAGTAAGAGGAATGCAAGGAAGTCTACACTTCACAGAGTGGGAAAGGGAGAGAAAATTTGCTAAACGATAATCTAATACCTTACCTGTGTGAACTTAAATAGCTTAAATCTCAGTTAGCCTCAGTGTTTTCATGTCTTATGGAGATGATAACAAAAATCACAGCTACTTTAGGTTATTGGGAAAAAAAGATCTGAACTGTACAGATATGACACAGTTTCTAGAACATAAAGGGTATCCAATAAATATTAGCTCTTATTATTAATTTCCTTTGCATGTGTGAGGAAAGTAAGAAAATGGAAAAAGGAAGTTGATGAAAACTAGAGAAGAAATGAAAGATTGACCTCAAACATAGCAAAATTCATATATAAATTTCAAGTACATAGAAAGGGGTACAGGTGGGGAGATAGTTTGTGTTTATTTAAATGGCCAAATCACAATTTTGGTTCCCATATTATTATTAGTTGTTGGACATTTGCTGCAATTATTATGTTATATGTGAGAAATGTGTGCACATCACAAAATACAGCCAAAATCCAAAATCCTTTTTATTAGGCAATTTGGCAAACAAGATAAAACTATATATTTGAAGAAGAATATTTAGTAGGGAAAATGTCAGTAATGAGAACAAAAACATGTACCTTAATATGATGAAGCCAGAAGTACTTTCTCGAAAGTATCTGTGGTTTGTAGAAATCCTATGTTTTAAATAATTTTTTAATCTTTCAGAGAAGATGTGGTCAATAAATGAATTGTATTTCTTTATGAAGTTTAAAGGAATACCAGCGATTCTCAGTTTAATGTCAAAACCAAGGTCACTGGATGGCTGCAGAACTGATGGGGTTATTTCTGACAGACTGAGCTCACACCACAGTTGACATGGTTGTTCCCTGCACTGCGTCATCATGGAGGGAACAAAATATATTGAGTTCACTCCACTTTGGTTGATTTGATTGCTATATGTAGATATGGCCTTAGACTTGACATTTAATCTTCAAATTCTCCAATAGTACTCCCTTCCATCTGATAAAACTGAGTTTAAAAGCTAAGAATTCCTTGGGTCTATTGAGCGAGAAAATTGTCTCTTTGAGTGGCATTTAACTTCCCAACTCTGATTTCCATAATTGCAATATAGTGATACTTCTTATCTCTAATTCTGAGACCAACTCTTTCCATTAATATGCTGAATGACCTACAGCTATTTCAGCATCAATAACAATAATAATGAGAGGTGGACAGTTTCTATGTCATTTCACCTGCATATTTCCACAGGCAGGACTCACAGATGGCCCACCTAACAGGTAAGGAGGGAATTTACTCAGAGTATCCAGCTTTCTTTCTTCAATTAGGCTCTTCCTTCCTTATTCTCATTTCATACTACCTAGTGTGAGTGTGAAGTGGAGGACAGATTTGCACTCCACTGGGTGAGCTTTAATTGAGAGTCCCTGTAATGATTTCCTTTCTCTGTTTGACCAGTACCTATTCATCTGCTTTGTTCTGTGCTTGCATTCCTAAAAGACACAGAATGCAGAGGCTACTGTAACTGGATATCAGCTCTTTTCCCATTTAGGGATTTTATGCTGACAGTTCTGACTTCCTGTTCTGGTCAACTTGCCTTGGTAACACAGAAAACTTAAGACTCTCTTCCTTCCTCCTCTGTACAGCCTGGATCAGAACTGGCTTTTTGCAGCCAAATTCTTGCATGCTTTTCCTCTTTTTAGCTCCATTCTAGTCTGCAGGGACAAAGGATCTGGGTACATTCAGTTCCAAAGTCAAAAGAAAACAAGGATTGAAGAATTATCTTTCTGCTTCCTTGAAATCCCTGCTTCTGTTCATTCATTCACTTAACCTGTATTTAACAAGTACTTTTGTGAAAGTCATGACATATGGTACTGTACATACAAAGATGAGTGGATCACTTTTTCTATTCTCAAGGAGCTCACAAACTAATAAAGACAAACGAGCCATTCCAATTCAGTGTGTAACTGCCATAACGCAAGTGAACACATACATAGTTTGGAGGGATTTGTAAAGTTGCTTTCTGGATCCAAGCATTCCTAAATAAGATGTACAGTCCAAGGTGGTTATATACACAGAGGTTTGGTTTGAAACAAGGAGTTCAGCATGAGAATCAGCATACACAAAAGCCCAGATATTTTTTTTTCTCCATTTGCATTGAATGTCATACTAGACTATTTTTTTTTTTAAGATTTATTTACTTATGCATACAAGAGCTGGGGTGCAGGTCAGAAATGCAGGGGGTGAGGGAATTCACCAGAGACAGAGTGGGGAACAGAACAGAAGGATTGACTGAAATACACTGCTGAGGGGAGCAGCAGGCGAGACAGGAGAAGTCTGCTGCGCCACATGGGTCACCTCTGGCTGAGGATCGAACTCCTGCTGCAGTGGCTGTGGATAGCTTTATAGTGCTCGCATTAACCCCTTGCGCCACCAGGGAGGCCCTCATCCTAGACTTTTAAGGCTCTTTCTGGAAAGGTTGGAGAGAAATAAGAAGGTAAAAGTATTACCAACAGGTACTTTTTGCAGGACACATCAGCTTGTGATCTAAGGAGGTAGAGTGCTAAACCCAAAAGCTTGTTGAACCCTCCCTCCTTTTTCTTCCATTAAGACACTTCCAAGACTTTTTTTTTTTTTTTTTAAAGGTTCATTCATTTATGCATACAAGAACTGGGATGTAGGCCAGATGTGCGGGGTGTGAGAGGATCACCACAGACAGTGGGGAGCTGAACAGGCAGATCTACTGAAATGCACTGCTGAAGGGAGATGTGGGTAAGACAGGAGCGGTCTGCTGTACCATGTGGGTCACCTCCCTGGCTGGGGATCGAACTTGTGCCGCAGTGGCTGGTGATAGCTTGCTAGTGCCTTGACTCAACCCCTTGTGCCACCAGGGAGGCCCGAGGCACTTCCAAGACTTGTTGGCCTCAAAGAAAGCATGTTCCTCACATGCCTGCAAATCTACTTTTTAGTCAGGGGGGAAAATATTTCTTCGTGGCCCTTTTGGTACTTATTTTTCTCACCTTGAAAAGAATAAACTACAATAATGACATGCAGTTTAGTTAACCATATTTAAAAATCATTAAATATACTACTGTACCTGCAACCTGGAATCATTCCTTGCAACTGACATCTTGGAGTAATGAGCTTTGACCCTTTAACGAGTTCTCCCACATCTTTCTTTGAAGCCACATTGCCTCTCAGAGTCCCCATCCACATGTTCTCCATATTCCCTTGGAGCGCCTTTGTTCAGCTGGTGACATCCACAATTCCTACCATGCTTTAGCAATTTGCTCCCCAGAAGTTAGAGAGGCTCAGCAAATGCAGGGTGTAAAAATACTTGTAGTACTATCCCAACCATGCCATGTGTGAAAGGGACATTTGCGGGCTTCTCTGGATTCTTATCCTCCACTGGAATTTTGTTTCTTTGGAGCAATGACTTCTAATTTGTAAACAAACTTTGGAAACCTGCACTGCTTCCAAGTTAAATCGGCTTATGTTAACCTTCCTTACAAATGAGCCATAAGAATAGCTAGAAACATCAATTCTAAAGAACACCTGCACCCCTATGTTTATAGCAGCACTATTTACAATAGCTAAGCTTTGGAAACAGCCCAAATGCCCAAAAATAGATGACTGGATTAAGAAGATGTGGTACATATATACCATGGAATATTACTCAGCATTCAAAAAAGATAAACACATGCAATTTGCAGCAACATGGATGGCGCTGGAAGGGATCATGCTCAGCGAAATAAGCCAAAAAGAAAAAGAAAAATAACGGATGGTCTCACTCATAGCAGGAATCTAGAAAACTTAAATAAGGGACCAGAAAAATGAATAACTATAAGAAAGCGAAAATCAAAATCAACAAAAAACTATGAACCAGAGACACTTTTTGGGGGGTGAGGGGCGGGAGGGGAGGGATTGGGGTCAGAATGGGGGGGTTGCAATTGTATGGGGAATATAAAAATAAAATTTATTAAAAAAAAAAAAGAATAGCTATGCTGATAGCGTTTAAAGGACTATTGTGTGCAAGGTATCACCAAAGAGTTTTGTTTGTTAAATTATTAAATCCTTACAAAAATTGAATAAGGAGATATAATATTATTGTAATCACTTCCATGTTAGGAATGAGAAAACTGACAGAGGAGGTTAAATAAATTGCCTGCAGTAAATCCCTGGGCTGGGATTTGAACCCAAGGATTCTGGCCTTAGAATCTATGCTCTTCAGCACCACACTGAACTACCTCTCAAGAAATTGACTACAGATAATTTTAAAATATAGTATTTTGATAAGGTATTGTAGTGATAAAAACACCAAGTTAAAAAAAAAATCCTCCAGTAGGCACAGGTAAAATTAGATATTAAATGTTTCTAAATTCCCAGAAAGATGAAAACTTCTGTTTGTATATTATTATAGCCCTAATGATAATCACTAATAATATTGTAAATTTCTTGCTGTAGTTAAAATGATTAAAAAGTCTCTCCTGATTTGATTTATGCATATATATCACTCATTACTTACTGGATGTTCATTCATCTCAATTTGCCCCAGAGTAATGGAAACTGCTTACTAAAAAGATTATCAATCTACTTGGGAGTTACACAAAATATTTGCATATGGTGTATTTTAATTGTAGAAATTTTAAGAATCCAACACAAATGTCCTGTGCGATTGGTAGGTTTGTTTGGCTTTTAGGAAAGATTTACATTAGTCCCTGTTTTGCTAATGAAAGAAACCTGGGACTCAGGGCAGGGCCCACAGCCTCCCCTGTGGCAAGATGGCTGCGCAAGTAGCGGTGCTGGCGCCAGGCTCTGCAGGAAAGGCCACACGGGTTAGAATAGTGGGTGTACCCCGCACTGAAGCAGCCCGTGGAGACACCCCAGAAACAAGCCGAGCAACAGGCTGCTGGCTCAGGAGCCCCTGGGGCGCCAGGTCCATCAGTTCCAGGACAGGGCTGCAGCTGCCCGCAGTGGCTTGGTGTCAGAGGCCCCAGATTCCTGTTCCCTGTGATATCCTTGCCCAGCGGGTCCCCAACGCAGACGCTTAAGGGAAGAAGCAGCTACAGGAGAAGAAGGTGGGAGAAGCAGCGAGACTTGCCTGGGGGAGGTAAGCAGGGTCCAAGCCTGGCTCTTCAGCTTTGCCTAGGCCCCAGGAGACAGTCCAGAGGCCTTTCCAAGATCTCTGGGCAAAGAGGCCTCTGGACCAGCCCTGGCCTCACCAAGACAGTTTTTCCTGGAGGTGCCAGGGAGGAAAGGAGTGAAGCTCCCACCGCTTCATCACCCGAGTCTTCCCAGGTGCCTGGATGGAGCAGATGCCTGTGCGAGCCTCCAGTGAAGGACCAGCAGACCCTGCTGGTGGCCCAGAGTTGCTGCAGGGCAGAGGAGGCAGGGCCTGGAGCTACAGGGGGCCCTGCCGGGGCAGAGGGCCGCCTCCCAGTTGCATTCCCAAGCCACACCAGGGGCTGCTGGGGAGTCTGGTGGGCATCTGGGGTCAGGCGAGAGCCAGGTGTGCGAGGCTGGAGGAGGCCAGGCCCAAAGAGTTGAGGATGAGCTATTGCCTACAGGCCTCCGTGGCGAAGAAGCCGGATCTGCAGTGGCGGTAGGAGAAGTCGCGGGAGCCCCCTGGTGCAGCAGGCAGCCATGTAGGCACAGCCTGTGAGGCCTCCACCCTGCTGAGTGAGGTCCACAAGCAGACAGGCTGTGCCAGCATCCGACCCCCCAACATCCACCGGCAGCTCAGCATCCAACTGTCTGATTCTCAGGATTATGAAGCCCAAGGGCAACATCCTGATTGATGGTTTCAAGAACTTCCAGAGCAGAAGAATGAGAGACTAGATCAAATGCAAGCACAAACTGAAGCTGGTGGAGAAGTGGGGGTTCTGCAAGATCCAGTTATGGCCACCTCTGAATGCCAGCACCCACCTATAATAAAGCACCCTGTGACCACTGAACCACCAAAAGAAATCCAAAGATGATTTTCACTTTTAAGAAGAAGCAGAGACCTGAAAACAGCCCTCCGCATCAGTTCTAGAGGCAGCAGGTGCCCCACTGATGAGCTCCTTCTGGGGGAACTACATTCTGCAGCTACATACCTTCCCTCATTCCTGCTTCTGCTAGACTGTGAGTGCTATTTTATATTTTATGTATTACTTGGTATGATTTGGTAGGTTATTTTGGGGTCTGGAAATGCTAAATATTTGGCTATATATATAAATGAATGGTAATGACTTCTTTGCTATACATCTTATGATAGAGTAGGAAACCTGCATAAATATACAAAGCAGTTGCCCATTCTGTGCTTTTTAAAAAGAAATATACGAGGGTATATGTGCATGTTTATTCTGTAACATGGAACCAGTACCTTTGCGTCTGTCACCTGGAAGTTTAGTATTCACTGCAAGGCATTATGAAGGGCTGGTTTCTTTAACTCAAAGATTGACAGCTAGGCTTTTGTTTTTGGTATTTGAAAGTAGCTTCCCTCCAATTCAATGGAAGTGAAAATATGTTCATAATTTTCAATATTGGACAGTATCTAAAACTTTTGCATACATTGATTTTTTTCCATGTGCGAGGAAAGCAACATGGTCACGTTACTTCGGGTTTTAGGTATTTGTTAGAAAGATATCTGCAGAAGGGCAAAACAGCCTAAAGGATTTTGAAAATGTTTTCTTGGATCCAGCAGTAGCCACATCGTCAATCAGCCGCTCTGGTGGCTCGTTGTCCATCTACCCAGTGTTGTTCCCTTGGCGATGAGTTCATCTAGCTTCTTCCTCTGGGATCACCATTTTGGTGATACTGTCACTTGCACATTTTTTTGTAGGAAGGAATTTATCAGTTGACAGACTTTTCTCAATGTCAAGGTTTCTTATACGTAGTGGATGTTCTGAGTTCTGCTTGCCGTCTCTCCCTGCATGTGTCTGCACTCAAAGGCTGGGAAGGAGCTAAGTGGTAGGCTGGCTGGGCAGCTGCCTGGAGCGCCAGTCTTTTAGGGGTGCTGCTACATATCTTGAAAAATCATAAGTGTGATAACAGTTAATTCAGCTTTTCACTAGAGGTTTCTTGTACAACTCGTGAAATGTTTGGCTCTGATTTCTCTGAAGATACTGGCAGTTGTGTGGAAATGAACACAAGATTCCTTTCTCGTGTTGCTTTGTTCCACTTTGTTTTTCCCACACACATGGCAAGTTATAAAGTACAACTGCAGACTGAGCCGCCAGTCCTGAGGACAGCTAAGTGAGTTACCGGAAGTAAGAAGGTCTTCTGTTGAATCAGTGGAAATTCAGGTATCGAAGTATCACCTAGTGCCATTTACCAGTAGTTTTAAAGAAATCATTTAAATGTAAAACCTTTTACCGTCTTAGGACATTGTTTCAAAACTTTGCAAAGAGAAACTAAAGAAAGAACAAGAAAAGCAGACGGGGGGGGGGGGGGGGAATGGTTTGCTGGCATGAAACCAGATGAGTCAAAGGCAGAAAAGAACTGTCATTCTTAAAAAATCACAACGTATCTTTTTTTCTTATATTACAAAAGTTGTATTAAATGATTGCCAAAAAAATTCAAACAGTACAGAAATGTAACCATGAAAGCACTATCTCTCTGGTAAGCGCTATGTTTGTGTGCAATCCTCTTCTCTTGAGCGCAAGCTCTATTCCAGTGAATGGTGTGTGGGTGTGTGGCAGAAGTGGGGATGTCACCACTGAGATTAGGTTATGGAAATCTGTGGCTTCTGTCTTGGCTGCTGTGTAACTCTCTTGGGTTTGCTTTCTCTTGCTTGCTAGTTGTGTCTCTCAGTTGTTAGGTCCAATATAAAGAAGTTCTGGGATATTCCTCTAGGGTGTTCAATTGGCCAGAGAGAGGTCCTGGAAGATATGGAGTCACCAGAACTAAGGCAGCCTTGGGGATGAATGAGTTTGGAAAAGGCTTTCTAAAGCTGACTAATAATGGATCCTTCTCCTCTATTTGAGCCTTGAGGTGACCCAATCAATATCTTGGTTGCACCCCATGGGAAGCCCTGAGTAGAACCATCCAGAGAAATTGCATCCTCATTTCTGATAATTATTTCTAAATTGCTAAATAATATTCTATCCTTTTTGATATGAGTTCCTTTCAATATTTGTATTTGCAAACAATGCGACATTAAACATGGTAAACAGAAATAGAACATCTGGTTCTAGTTTGTATATTGTTGAATCTTGCTCTTTTTCTAATGTTAACTGATAATTATTTTTTCTAGTGATTTTTTTTCTGAGGGAAATACAAACAAAAAACTTAGTTTAATAGAAAAACGGAGAAAGTAAATTGTATTTTATTGTTTAATTAATCAGTGCTGGCATCTGTGAATTTGTTTCCTGGTTGAGTTTGGGATATTCCTTTAGCTGTAGAATCCCATATTCTTCAAGGATGTCTCTTGTGGAGACTGGAAGTCCCTGGATGAATTTACCATCTTCCGTATTTTGAAAACCTCTGAGTCCTCTAGAGTTTCATTCTTTTTAACTGTACCACTGTTTCATCATTCTTCATATTGTTTCAGACTTTATTTAAACATTAAAATATATTTTTTAAAGATTTATTTTTATACAAGAGCTGGGGTACAGTCCGGAGGCACGGGAGGGTGAGAGAACTCACCAGAGACAGAGCGGGGAGCAGAACAGGCAGACAACTAAAACACACTGCTGAGGGGAACAGCGGGTGCAGCAGGAGAGGTCTGTCATGCCATGTGGGAATCTCCCTGGCCAGCCAGGAATCGAACCCGTGCTGCAGAGGCTGCGGAGAGCTTCACAGTGCTGTTCTCAACCCTCTGCGCCATTGGGGAGGCCCAACATTAAAATATTTTTAAAGTGGGGCCTCCCTGGTGGTGCAGGTGGTTGAGCGCAGTGCTGTGAAACAGTCCGCAGCCTCTGCAGTGACAGTTCAATCCCCGCCGGCCTCAGAGCAACCCACATGGCAAGGCAGACCTCTCATGTCTTGCCCGCTCCTCCCCTCAGCAGTGTATTTTAGTCAGTCTGCCTGTTCTGTTCCCCGCTCTGTCTCTGGTGAATCCTCTCACCACCGGCACCTCTGGCCTATACCTCGGTTCTTGTATAAATAAAATAAATCTTAAAAAAAAAAATTAAAGTTCTTAGAAAATTATGTAATTTAAAAAGCATTCTTAATTTTTTGGAAGAAAGATGATTAGAGAAATGTAATAAATTAAAAAATAGTAAATGTACACAAAATACACAGTTTTGGTGTAATTAATGTGATCAAAGGAAAATAAAGCAGGACTTTTATGGGGAAGTGATATTGCAGAGGGAAAAAATTTTTAGGGCAGAGTGTGGTACAAATAAAAAAATTTATAAAAACACTTAAATTCTCAACTGGAAATGTATCTATACTTCTGATTTGGAAGGTGGAGCCAAGTCTTAAATCATGGCAAGTTGTCTCAGTTGGACTTACTTTCTTATAGGAAGTGTACTGCGAGTTTAAAGTCCCATTAAGATCTAAGGGGTGACCTACAGCTTACGTGAAATCTAGGAAGGGGATGCAAATGGTGGATGGTACAAAATGTCTTATTTTCAAAGGTCCAAAGTGTTGCTGGAACCAATGGAGCCAACATTTATCGTACAGCTCTTATTCTTTGCCATTTTCCATCACCATCTGGAGGGAATGAGAAAGTGAAATAACTTTTCTGAAACAATCATTTAGAGTCATCAGTATATGTGCTGTAATTTCCTTGTCTTTTGCAATTAAAAAATATTTTCAAGTAATTGCAGATTCGTGGGATGTTCTGAAGAAAATACCATGGTCTCATGGACCCTTCACCCCTTCATCCAGTTTCTCCCAATGGTTACATCTACATAACTATAGTGTAATATCAAAACCAGGAAATTAATATTGGTACAACGTGTGTGTATAGTTCTGTCTTTTTTATCACATATGCATGTTTCTGTAAATACCACCGAAATCAAGACACAGAACTAGTCCATCACCACAAATATGTTCCTTGTGTCACCCCTTTATAGTTACCATCACTTTCCTTCCCGTCACACCTAACAACTCTCCTGATGTAACCAGTGTAGAATTTAGTAAGCTGTCATTTCCTTGTCAAAATGATTTTGTAAAATATTTAAATAGAAAAATCTACCTCTTCAGGATGGTACTACAGTTTGGGGGTTGGGGGGGAACATTTTTGCTATTATAAATGGTGATATTGACCAGTGGCAAGCATAATACTTTATACAGGTCCACAGTCTTCTGTATTTTGAAATTTAGAAAGGCATTTTGGATTTTAGAAAGGAAAGAAGGAACACCTGTCATATAATAAACACATGCCTATCTGTTTGGGACAGTGGCCTATTACCAACATGTTAATATTTATGCAGCAAAACAAAAAGATATTAGCAGCAAGTAAAACAAATAAACATTCATTGGCCCCACTTCATCTTAAGTCATATTTTTCAGCTAATGTATTCAGATCAAGTTTGATTCTGCAAATACAGAATTATAAAAAGCAAATCTCAGTTTTTAGAATTTGTTAAATTTCACAATTGTAGTTAAAAATTATGGATTTTACTCATGTTTTGAAATTTTTATTGTGATAAAATACTATAAATAACATGAAATATGCTATCTTATTTTTTTTTAAAGATTTATTTATTTATTTATACAAGCACTGGGTACAGTCAGAAGCACGGGAGGGTGAGAGAATTCACCAGAGCCAGAGCGGGGAGCAGAGCAGGCAGAAGGACTGAAGTACACTGCTGAGGGGAGCAGCGGGCGGCAGGAGAGGTCTGAGCGCCATGTGGGACCCTCGCCCTGTTACTGGGGAGCAGCCGGGGATTGAACCGGCGCTGCAGAGGCTGCGGGCAGTTTCACAACCCAGCGCTCAACCGCTGCACCACCGGGGAGGCCCTATCTTAACTATTTTTAAGTGTGTAATTCAGTTGCATTAATTACATTAACAATTTTTTGCCATCACCATTATTTCCAAAATTTTTCCACCATCCCAAACAGAAACTGTGTTAATTAAGCAATAATTCTACCTCCAGTTCCTGATAACCACATTTCTATTTTCCCTTTCTGTGAATTTACCATTCTAGATATTTCATGTAGTTGGAATCACAATATTTGTCCATTTGTCTGACTTACTTTACTTAGTGTAAGGTTTTCAGGACTCCCCTGTGTTGCGGCACATATTAGAACTTCATTCCTTTATTCTGTTGGATAATGTTGAGTTATTTGTCTCATTTCACATTTTCATTTATTTATTTATTTATGATTTATTTATTTATGCATACAAGAGCTGGGGTACAGGCCAGAGATGCCGGGGGTGAGAGGCTTCACCAGAGACAGAGTGGGGAACAGAACAGGCAGACTGACTGAAGTACATTGCTGAGGAGAGCACGTCAGGAGAGGTCTGCTGCGCCATGTGGGTTGCTCCCTGGCAGGCTGGGGGTCGAACTTGCGTTGCAGAGGTTGCAGAGGCAGTGGGTTGCTTCATACTGCACGGTGCTTAACCTCTTGCGCCACCAGGGAGGCCCCCTATTCCACATTTTTAGTATCAATCAATCATTAGTTGAGGCTAACTCTGATATGTATTTTACAGGAAGTAGAAAGGAAAGAGCAACCAAATAGCTGTTATATTCCAAATTCCTGTTATAAACCAAATTCCCGTTATAGCTAAAGCTGCGCAGTAAGTGGTTCCATTTGCATTTTCCACTTTAATCCTTGGGCAAATTGGTATTGTTCCAGGGATCCAGCAACAAATGTTTGGTTTAGGGTGGGACAGTTTTCCCATTTAAAGAAGAAAAGAGATCCTAAGAGTAGAGACTGTGTTTTTGATTTCTTAGGATTTAATGAAATACATTTGGGATATAAATCTTTAAGAAAACTGTCAAAATTGTTCTTTATTGTTTACAATTTCTTCTCTGACTCTACTTGAAAAACACTCTTACTTAATTTTACATGGTATCTGTTTCTTCATTTGAGTGACTCTAAAGAAGCAGTAGGAAGATGCTTATATTTACATTATTGCTGCTACCAATCCTGCTTTAACCCAGACTGTTTTTAATAAGGCAAAGTTCTATGAATTTCCATACCCTTTACAATTACTTTTGAAGATTTCTTTTCCCATTTAAGCTTTTGTTACTGTTAAGAGTCAGACAGATTAAAAGAAGAAAAAGAGAAGAAAAGATTTATGTATTCATTCCAAGATTTCATATCTCCAAATTTAAAAAGAGGACTTCAAATATGATTGCAGTGGTCTCAATACCAAGAACTGCTTAAGTCAATTAAAATGATTTGAATACCTCACTTGATATAGAGGGGTATTTATGAAAATTTTCATAACAAAAAATATTTCTTGATACTCTTTGGTTGAGGAGACCTGACACTTATCCTTCAGAATGTTCCACATTCTATTTTTGTTTTTGTTTTTCATAACAAAAAATTACAAAATAGAGGTTTAAAAGTTCAAATTTATAACTTAATACATATTTATGTGTTGATTTATTTATTTCCAGACCCTTGTGTGCTAATAAGCACCATATTAATGTTCATGTTTTTACTACTTAGAATATAATTTTATATTTTATAGCAGGTCATGGTTATTGCTATGATTCTAATGAAATTTGGTCACAGTTATAATTTGTTCAGCAAAGTTCTATGGAACAAATATATTTTCCTGTCTGCTGACTCCAAACACAATTATAATAAAGACATTGTGAAATATGATCTGCTTTATGAGGACACATTTAGGGATGCATTTTTAGGAATGCACAGCTTTGGAAAATAAGTGTCACTTATATTTGGTATTTGCTAGGCAGTTGTTTTGAACATTAGACTTTTTTATATTCTTGTGTATACCACTTCTGTTGTTCTTTCTTCTTCATTGTCAGAAGTTGTTTTCAACATCTAAAATACTTAGCTTTATTAAATAATAACAAATATTTTCCCTTTACAAATTCATGACGTGTTTATTGAAG
Organism: Talpa occidentalis; assembly: GCF_014898055.3. Lineage (NCBI taxonomy): Eukaryota > Metazoa > Chordata > Mammalia > Eulipotyphla > Talpidae > Talpa > Talpa occidentalis. The sequence goes on from NW_023604861.1 coordinate 25,396,226, forward strand.
AAAAGAAATTAAGCAAAAGCAAAAAAGAGACACTATGGAAGTCAATAATCCCACCTTCAAAAGTTAACTTTATTCATATTTTTCCATCTTTCTTGGTAGATAACTGATGGATCCATGTGGATATGTGTAGACATACATGCATATGAATGATCCTTTCTTTTTTACAAAAAAGAAAGATCTCACTTTGTAACTTGCTTTTCCCCTTAAATGTATGATTATTATACTACTACCACTTTTCTGTATCAGCGCAAATGTCACTATTTAAAAGAAATCGCACATATACTTATTTAATGCGAAAAACCCAAATAACATCAAATTGTTTAACACAAACATTGATATTATTATATACTCCTGTACCTTTACTGTAACTCCAATTCTCAGAGTAAATTGCATTTATTTTGCCAAAAGTGACGAACCTGAATGCCTAACCAAGATTTCAAACTTAACATCAGTTACAGAAAACATAGAGGATAGAGGAATCCATCATAAAACACACTAGTTAAATGAGCCAGAGGTGGGACATTCTAAAGAAAAAGTGTCACAGTCTCCTCAACCAACAAGTATCATTAAAAAAAAAAAAAAAAAAAAAAGGGAGATGGATCTAGATGGAGGGACACTGAGACTGTATAATCATAAAAATGCTAAATTTCCAGAGAATGCCACTGTTCTAGATTGGTTTAGAGTCTTTGACCCTTTTATGAATATGTAACCATTTTCCCACTTCATTTTTATAAAACCAAAATTTCAGTCATGTGCTGAACAAGACTGAAACAAGAGGCTTTGGAGATGTTTTTACGTATCTGTTTTTTTAATCTCTTTTAATGATTGCATATTAATGCATGTTTGTATCATGATTTTTTTTTTTTCACCAGTGAACATACATTGCTTCACATTTTTCTGTAAGTTACTTACAATGACTATCTTTTTAAACTTTATTGTGGGATAAATAACTAAAAATAGAACTGCTAGGTCAGTTTTTAAAACCATCGTCATATTTATTTCTTCTGAGATTTGTTTATTCTTGTTACTTATTTTATCATTCATATATATATTGAAAGCATTTCTCCCAGATTGTAATTTGTTGTCTTTGTTGAGGATATTTTGCCCAACAAATGTTTTCGGTCTTTATGCAGTAAAATCAATAATTTTCTTTTTTCTCTTGGCTTCTGGGCTTTACAATCCTGATTGTCCTCCACTGGTTATCTTATATTTCATATACTAAACTTAGAGTGTCCTAGATGCTTGGAGGACTAAGAAAGAAGTAAATTTGTAATGTGTACAGACTGACATGCTTATTCATAGTAGTGTATTTTAAGAGGACAGTTTGACTTTACTTGCATTTTTTTTCCTAGGATTTTTTTCTATCACTAAAATATCTCAAATGATATGGAATTTTAAATGTTTTGTGCTTTAAAATGTTAGAGGTTGTCACTGGGTAGTGAATCTCTATGAAAGTCTATCATTTTTCATTATAAATTAAAATGAAAAACTAAATTGTAAAGATGCATTATTAAGAACCAGTATTTATTTCAAAATGGACTTTATGTTACAGTGCTGGAAGTTGTATAAATCAAAATTGACGTAAAAATAGAAACTGATAAATATGCTAGAGTTATAGCATCTGATTACCTATCTCCTGTAATAATCGTGACACACTGAACTTTTGTAATGTTTCTAAATAGTTGACTTGGAGTCTTAAATAAAAAGGAAACCACCGAATTAGCTAATACTTTAAAAGTGGGCCCATATAGCCTTAGAAATGGAAACAGCTCTAAGACTCAATTTGCTTTTTCTGGATATTTTCCCAGCTTTATTTTGTTTGAGAGGAAGTAACATTTTTTCTGAATATTAACAAAACCGTTTCTTTAACTAATAAAGATAATAATAAATAAATGTCAGAACAGTTTGGACAGGAAACATGAATTCCTATGAAGTTTACTTTGTTTCTTAGATACAGTTAGACATTCAGATACTTAAATCTTTTTGTTAATGAACTTCATCTATCACAATATATCAGCTCAAAGAAATTGTCTTAATTTAGTTCTATTGTGAGAAACTTTTATTTCAAAATTTTGTTTCTTGAAGTGAAAAAATTAAAGTCCTCGTGTTTGTCCCTCTTAATGAAAGTTATGGTTGTAAATAATGAAAACATCTTAACCTCCTGGGATTTTGTTCCTAAAGGATCTCATCTGGAAAGTTAGAAATTAAAACAAGTTTTAAAAAGACCCTCCATTCCCAAAGAAGCAGAACAAAAGTAAAAACCTCCACACTACCTCATCATTCAGTCAACATTCCAAATTAAATCAAGTATGTTATGTGAAAAAGAATGTGGGTAAATGTATCTAGAAAACAAATAAAATGGTACTGAAAAGTTTAAAGATAAAGTAAAATGGAAACTGTTCTTCACTGTTGGTTTTGTTTCTGAATGTTGTAAATAAGGACTTATGTAACTGCTTTCCTAGCCCTCTCCCTTTTCCTCTGATCTCTGAAGTGTGTCACTCTTTCATTTTGCCATTCAACAGTCTGACATGCAAAAGCTTTGTTCAGACAGTTTAATTTAATCACTGCCACTGGTTCAACAAGATGATAAAATCCCCTATGCTGTACAACAGCCAACATCCAGCTCACTGTTATCTGATACTGTTTGAAGCTTCTCTCATGAATGCATGCTGATAACACAAGAACTCCAAACATGTCATAAACAATATATTAATGTCCCAGTTGGAATTCCATTAAAATAAGAAGTATATGAAGTTTAGGCCATTCAAGTGAGCCAATGTAATAAAATGTAATTTGGACTAATCTTCCCCAAGAATGTCCTGTGTTTGAAGCTGACAGTCTCCTATCACATGCAAAAGTAATTGCTTGTTGACTGCACTGCAGACTTTTGAATCATGGCCTTTGTACTTCAGGCACCTTCCAGGTGTCTCAGCTAGAAGACAATCTGTCTCTTTGTTTGACTGGAAAGACATCTAAACTATAAATAATAAAACAAGCGGTGGGCATTTTAATGAAGATTGCTCATCCAGATTGGAATTTGTAGAAATTTGAGACAGGAGTAGTTTAAAGTCAAAACACAGCGGAACACTTATACTTTGAAGTGTTACTTTCAATGATCATGTCTTTAAACTTTGCTAATTAAAAATATATGAAAATACCACAGATATTTAGTATAAAAGTCTTGCTTAATTTAGAAAATGCAGAACTCTTAGAGGAAAGATGAAATTGTAGTTTTACAACTTAATAAAATAACTAAGAAATGCTTTTCTTCTTTTAGTATTAAAAATATTTCTTAGGTATGAAAAACTTGCTGATCTGATTAACGTGAATGTTATTTAAGAAAGTATTGCTTATGGTCGCCGCAAAGCACAATATTTAAAAAATATATACAGTGCTTACTGTTCTAGGTGTTTTACTTATTTCCACTCTTTCAGTCCCATCTCAACCCACCTTTTTTGTTTTACAAATGAGGCAAGGAAAGACTGAAAAATTTATTTAAGGCGCTAGATCTCTTGGTGGAAATGAATTTTAAACCCAGTCTATAATGCTTTTATTGCACTCAAGAAGGACCATGTTTACCATTATAAACTTTCTAAAAAGCTTTTTTTTGTCAACATAGAAAGTTGGAATCTACTCTATTGCCATGAGCATGTCATGGCATGTGATCAAATAGACAAATACAATCATCACAACTCTATGTGTAAATCTTATTGGTGCTCCCTACTTGTGAACACTCTTTAGCAGGACATAGAAAGGACCTTCTACAATTTTAATTTTTCTTTCTGCATTTATCTAACAATGCTTCTATTGTTTCAGTGACACTGATGATTTGCAGCTAGTGGAATGTTTTTTTCTCATTTCAGTGTGTCTTTTAAAAATTCATTTAAAAGTGAATGTTTATTATGAAGTCACTTATCTTCAGATATATCAATGAAGAAAACAAAGATTTCTACCTTCTTGTGGGCTTACATTCTAGCAATGAACATCCTAGCTAAATAAATTATAGTAGAGCAGAAGGTGATAAATTTTAAGGGGAATAAGTTAAGACTAAGAGAAGAGAACTGAGAATGTGAGATGGTAGTTTAAGGGGAAAGGTAAGATGCAGAACAAAGTAATTCCAACAGAGGGAATAGCAGGTAGGAAGATCTTAATATGGAAACCTGCTTGTACTATTCTAAGATAAGAAATCATTCAACTGGACAAAAGCAAGTAGGTTAAATGGGTCAGAGAGATAGCAGTGCTGGGTAAGAGAGAGGGAAATTGAGGGGCTAAATTGTGAAGACTTTTTCAACCATTGTAAAGGCTTTAGCTTTTAAGCAGAGTGACATGGGAGACCAATGCAGGCTCTGACTTAATGCTGGATGATAATGCTGGATGTTTTGTTGAGAATGGGCTGTGCAGGGTGGCAAAATTAGATGATCAAGACTAAGCAGGTGAAGGTGATAGTTTCGAAGAGCAGAGGTGGTGAAAAATACACAGAATGTGGATATATAGTGAAGGCGAAAACAGTATCTTTTCCTGATGAGTTGGGTAGAGGTGTGATAGAAAGAATTCCAGAATAACTTCAAGTTTTTTGTTTTGGGCAACTGGAAAGACAGAGTTGTCATTCACTAAATGGGAAGGGCCACTGGTGGGGCATGTTTAGGAGCAAGAATGGGAATTTAGTTTTAGGTGTGTTAACTTTGTGCACTCTGGAATGCTCTTTTCACTTTTGTTTGGTGAATTTCTGTCCCAGGCAACCCCTGTCATTACAGATTGGGACTTTCAGAGTTTCACATAAATGGAATTTTCCAGTATGTATTATTTTTTTGTCTGGCTTCTCTTACTCATCATAATTATTTTGCAATTTATTCATGGTGTTCCATGTATCAGTAATAGATCCTTCTGGTTTTGATTAGCATTCCTTTGCGTGGATAAACTACCATCTGCAGAGGGGTGTTTGAGTTGTTTTGAGTATTGGCTATTACAAATAAAGCTGCTGTGAACACTCATGTATGAGTTTTTGTATAGACATATGCTTTTCATCTTTCTTGTGTAAATATCTAGAAGAGGAATGATTAGATCATATGGCAGGTGTCTATAAAACATTTTAAGAAACTACCAAACTGTTTCGTAAAGTGACAGTACCATTTTACATTCTCATCAGCAGTGTGTTGAAAGTTCCAATTACTCTAGATTCTTGTTAATACTTGGTATGGTATGTTTTTTAAATATTAGTCATTCTAATATGTCTCTAGTAGTGACATTAGTTTGCATTGCCTTAGTGACTCATTTTTTCACATGTTTATTTGAAATTCATATATCTTTTCTGATAAAGTGTCTGTTCAAATCATTTGCCCATTCAAAAAATTTGACTTGTTTTCTTATTACTTTATGAGTTTTTATATATTTTAGATAAAAGTCCTTTATCAGAAATATGTTACACAAATATTTTCTCTAGATCTATGATTTGACTTTTCCTTGCTAGTAGTGCTTTTCAATGGTTAGAAGATTTTACTTTTGATGTTTGATTTATCAGTTTTTTTCTTTTATAGGTCATGTTTCATATCTAAGAAGTCTTTGCTTAATTGAAGCTTACACAGATATTTTCCCCTAAATTTTCTTCGGGAGGTGTTATAATTTTAGTTTCACATGTAGACCTGTGATATATTTTGAGTAAAATTTTTATTTGGTGATTAAAGGAGTTACATTTTGGATAACTAGTTTACTAATTTGGTTTTCCCCTTGTCTTTAAGAGTCAGTGAAGCAAAAAGGAGTCAGGATCTTTCTTATTTAAAAAAAAGTTATGTTTATGAGGTAATGTTGATTTACAACATTGTATTTTTTTAGTGGTATATGTTTACACTTTTACAGAAGTGTTTTATCACACCACGCCCACCACCAAACTTCCTTTTATTTTTAATTCCTAGTGTTACATAGGGTGCCTAAGACACCATTTTGTTTCACATTTCAAAGTCCTGTAAATACCACAAGCAATTTTATACAGTGGTCTGACTGTATTTTCTTCATACAAAGTGAGCCTCAGAAGAAATCTTCCTGCCTATGGCACTTCTTGGCTGTAAGTTTTTGGGTTCAAGTTGCTGTTTAACTGTTAATGTAATAACTCTACCGTGCCCTAAATGATAACTAGTGTTTTGAAAGAGTTAAGGTGACTTTCCAAGATTTTGAGTGATGGGCCTCCCCTGGTGGCGCAGGTGGTTGAGCACAGAGCCGTGAAGCTGTCTTCAGCTTCTGCAGCGCCAGTTGGATCCCGGCTGGCCGGCGAGGGTCCCACATGGTGCTGCAGACCTCTCCCATCTCGCCCTCTGCTCCCCTCAGCAGTATGTTTCATCAGTCTGCCTGTTCTGTTCCCTGCTCTGTCTCTGGTGAATCCTCTCACCCACCCGCACATCTGGTCTGTACCCTGGTTCTTGTATAAATAAATAAATAAATTAAAAAAAAAAGATTTTGAGGGATGGTTGGGTAATAACCGGATTTATAGCTCAGATTTATTTTCTTAAACTATATTGTTTATATTTTCCCCTGCAAATTACCACTGCAAATTTCATTGGTGTACTTCGCAAACCTAAGTCTTTAATTCACTGTGTTCTCGTAATGGATAAATGCCAACTTGACTTAGATGGAAAGCAGCTCTTCCTGGCTGTGTGTTTTTCTTGAATCTAAGACTTGGCTGTCTCACTGTTCAGATGTTCTTTTTCCTTGTCAGTGTCCCTTGAGTTCAAGGAAAACAACCTTAGTGTTACTAATTTCAGCAATTTTGAATGAATAGAATTAGGAGTGTTACACATAAAGTCACAACAATGGCATTTTTAATAGCCTTGAACTTTTTGACAACACGGTTACTCCTTTATACCTTAGTGAACAAAGCAAACTACTTAATATATGAGGGGCTTCTGTTCCCTGAAATTCATAACATATATAAACAGCTATAAAAACACTTTTCAAGAAAGAATTCCAAGAGATTGATTGTTTCACTTTCTCTGTTAGGAAAGTGACCCCCAAAAATCAATCACAATTGTTTTATAAATATGCCTACTATGCACCAAGTTCTTGCTTCCTCTTTTAACAAAATTTATACATCCATTAAGTCGTAGACAAGTAAACAAAAATGAATTGTCATTTGCGCTACTTTATTAGTGTCATATGAGATTATGGCATATTATTGACTTTTTCAAGAACATTTTACTTGAGGAGGCACAGTTTAACATGCACAAATCAAGATCAATATTGGATATGCATTAATTTTTCCAAAAATGCTGCAAGGCAATTTTTCTCTACATATTCCCTGTTGATATTTATAGTTCTATAAAAAATTATCATTGTGACCAAATGATAGTTTATTTAAGCTTTAATTATAAAAAATGGATTATTTGTATTGCTGCTTTGCATTCAAAATGTATTTACTGACCACTATTTGCTCACCCTTTTCCAAAATAAGTCTGGAGAGTTTGGAGCATTTTTGCTGACTCAATATATTTAAATATCATCAATTTTTTTTCATTAGGGATCCCTAGTAATTTCGGGATGGTTACTTTTTAACTTCGGTGGGTATGTGAGATTCATTAATATATTCTAAAACCTGGTCAGTTGTGTTATATGAACAGTCACTGCTAGCTCATCAACTACTTAAGTCACTTGCAAAGGATTGTCCTTTAAATATAAAGGCTCTAAAATACCTTTGCATAATGAGTCTATGCAACTCATCATTCACTTAATCAGATAGTTCCTATGCCACAGATAACGCATGCTCTCAGGGCAATAGGTGCTCCTGATACTGTTTTCACTGTTAATAAAGAAAATATGGAAACTTGTCAACTCAAGTGAATGTAGCATGTGCGTCTTTTAAAATCCTTTGTGTGTGTTATTTGGCTCAAATAACCCTTTCTTCTTTTATAGGGGTTATTCTGATCTTTATCGCAATTGTTTTCTTTAATTTTGCTTGGATGATAATGTTTAAAGTAAAAATTCTTTTCTCTTTGATTCATTTCTCTATCAATCTAAAGTTTCTGAATCTTATTTAAAGACCTCTCATATTTCTAATTATAAACACAATCTTTCCCTAATTAGACTATGAATTCCCCAAGGGCAGAGATCACTTTTTATTCTAATTTTTTAAACCACTTTTTGAGGTGTGATTGACATATGAGAAGCTGTCTATATGTAATCTGTGTAAGTTGGTGGGTTTTGAGGTAAGCATACATCTGTGAAAACATCAGCACAATGTCATAACGTATCCATTACATCTAAAAATTTCTTGCTGCCCTCTTTATTTATTTTTGTGATAAAAACACCTAACATAATATCCATCATCTAAGCAAATTACTAAGTGTACAGTATTGTCAACTCTAGGCACTCTGTTGACAACAGATCTCTAAGACCTATTCACCTTCATAACTGAAACTTGTACCCTTGACTAACATATTCATTTCCCTCCAACCTCACTATCTCCTCTACCCTTAGTAATCACCTTTCTATTCTTTCCTTCTGTGAGTTTAAGTAGTTCAGACTTAAGCAGTATGAATACTGAGGTAAGAGTTAAAAAGAAAGCACTTAAAAATCTTCCATTTAAGACCCAGACTGGAGGAGGAGATAGTTAATTGTATCTACTACACTTTGCCAAGGCTTTGTGGAGATATGCAGTTAAAAGCAAATACAATATGTGAGAACTATTTACACACAATACTCTCATACCCTAAATATAGAATACCATCATTCTTCTCATTCTCACTAGTTTTTTCAGAAGTACAGATATTAACATGTACATAAACATCTCCTAAATAGAAGATGACTTGGAATTCAAAAAGAGTCCTCTTGTCCTGTTTTCACTTGTCCTGTGTGAACCTTAAATAAATTACTTAATCTCTAAGGGCTTTAGTGTCCTCATTTGTTAAATAGGGATAATAATATTATCAGCCTCATAGGGTTGGTGTGGGGAACACAGCACTACTTTATGTAAACATGAAAACAGCAGTTGTCCTATACAATGAGCTTAGTACTTTGTAGCTGTTATTATTGTTCTCTCAGGTGATGATTGAATGAATTCTTCAGGAAACAGGAAAAAAAGAAATGTCACATTTTAAGATTTTAAAATGTAACTTTTGAAATTTTGAAATAAAAAGTTTAGGAGAAAATATCACATCAACTTTTACTTTTCAGGTTTGATTTTCTGTAATATATATCTGCTCATACATATATGACAGAAATAAATAATGAATTAAGAAATATAAATGGGATCGCATAACTCACAAATTGAATCCTTCATTAAGAAGTTATTAGGAAGGGACAAAATGTCCTTCATTCAAAAATAAAAAGTTAATAATCTGGGGGGACAACTTCTGATATAATGATTCAACGTAAATAACAAAACCAACATTATTCATTCATTTTCTCAAAAACATTTGTTAAGCACTTAGTGTGTGCCAAACCCTTAGCAAAGTGCTGGAGAAAGAGACCAACAGTCATGTTGGCTCTGAAGCAGCTGTTTAGAAATAAGAAACAGAAAAAATTAACCAAAGGTTAATAGGGCAGAAATGTATGTTAGAGCAGAAATGTATGTGGGAAGCTGAGATTGTCGGGGAGGCATTAATTCAAAGTGAGGGAATAAGAAGAGAGAATGCTGGATAACCTGTGGAAAACCAGCAGGAGTGAACTGGATAGATAAAATGAGGGAGAGTCTCTAAGATGAAGGAACAACATGCCATGCACTTGTTTACCTAACACAGCTAGATTATTGAGTGTATGAGAGAGCAGAATATGTAGGACCGCAGAACTTTTTAATTTGAATGGGGATTAAGCATAGTGGTTAATTATACAAATATGGAATCCAGCTGTTCGACCATGGACATAAATTCTTATGCTGGTTCTATCACTATTTAAAAACCTGGGCTGGCTACTTAGCTCCACACTTAAGTCTCCTCTTTTGGAGAAGACATATAATGGTAGAAACCACATAGGCATTTTGTAAGAATTGAATGGTACAATCTATCTAGAAAGTGTATAATTGCCTGGCAAAAAGGAAGTTCTCAATAAATGTTTATTGTTATTATAATTATTACTATAGCAAGTAGATTTGCAGAGATGAGCAGAAAATATGATTTATTCTGCTAGATTTGTGTCAGGAAGTGCTTTATTATGGAAATTTGCCAAACCGAGAAAGGGAAGGGGAGATGGACCATCAAGTCAGAAGAAATGAGAGACACTGTTCGGTGAGATATGAGAAGGTTGGAATATTCAAGGAAAGAAAATTTCTTTCCTTGAAAGAAAGCACAAAGGGATGTGTTGCAGAAGTGAGAAAGATAAGCTGTGGAATGCTTTCAAGAAGGCAAACGGCCCACTTGGGTTTGAGCTTGGGAAAGATAACCAAGTTGGCATCTGGGAGGATTGATGTGTAGGGTAGTGCAGGGCAAGAGAAGTCTGAAAGCAGAGGAACAATTAGGAGACTATTATTGTATTCTCAGGTTAAAAAAAAGGTTTGGCCTAGCAGAGGCTATAGGGAAAATGAGTTTTTATTTACCTATTTGGACACTTCTTAAACATTTTCTGCCCTGGTTCATGGAATGAATAATCTTTCTGTTTGTGTCACTGCTGCTGTACAACTTTGTTATTGTACCCAGTCTCACAGTATTCAAATAATTTGTCTTTATTTCTGTCTTGTCCACAAAATGTGTCTATCTTATTTGTCTTTATATCCTTGGTGCTCAATTGTAGAACTTAGTAGAACAGTAATTGAATTTAGAACAGAAGAGAGATTAAATAACTGTGTGAACTGGTTTGATGTAGTTGATGGTATAAGAGAGAGAAATTGAGAATACTTTGAGTTATCAAGCTTATTAGTATTGTCAAGATAGGCTGGGCTTCGCTGTAGTAACAAATAAATACAGAAATTTAGTGATGTAATGTAACACGGTTGATTTCTTCCTCTTGCAAATTCTAAAGGAGATCAGTTGATTCTCCAGAGCAACCTCTCCATGCAGAGGCCCAGGGAAAAGAGTCTTACATTTTGTGGCATCTACAACTCTGGCTTCTAAAGTCACTGCTGATGGGAATGACAGCTTGGAGATCTCACACCTGCTCTTGTTATCTCCAAGTGGAAGTAACACATGTCTCTTTATCCACGTACTCATAATTGTAAGAATCCAGTGAAATAGCAGGTGACATAGAAAAATGCCATAAAAAGAAATATATGTAATTTGAATTGAAAGACTAAGATAGGATTTTTAGAAAATACCGTGTCTGAAAACAGTTTGTTTTACAAAAATATGGGTATCTTTTCAGTTCTTTTGCTTTTACTCTCTTGCTTTTCTGAACATTTGCTGATTCTCAGAATGACTATGGACAAAAATTGTAATGGCTGTTTCTCCTCCCCTTGGCTTGCTCAGATTTCTGTCCAGGAACCTCAGAAGTTTCTCACCTTGTGGACAGATTTCTCCTGCTTTCTTGAGTGTCAGGCATAATTTCTGCTTGTTAGTTCTTGGTTTTAGTGAACTAAGTATTTTGAATTTTATATTGTTCATCTCTAGGGTAATAGGTAGGTAAGTAATATTCAAAGATCTTATAGTATAGAAATCACTTGGCAATTTAGTAAAAGTTTATTAATTTAGAATACATTAGAGAAAAGCAAATATGTCTTAGTGAATAGTCCTAACACAGAATATTCTAGCTGAAATAGTATCTTACAGACACAGTACAAATAATAAGCAAAGTTACAGATGGATACTATAACTCATGGAAGTTAAAGAAAAATTATAATTAGCAATGTCTTTAATTATACTATATCTCAAAATTATCTTTCAATAATTTCTGAAGTACACTAAGATTATTGTAAAATTTTACTAAGATTATTATAAAAAGATTGTAGTAAAATATTATAAAATTTGGTTTATAATATGTAGTGCTGAGATATATAGAGAAAGAAATAGTTTTATAATTTTTGCTAAATTAGAATCAGATGTTTTACATTAGACACATCACAGATTATAAGGAAGTAGACATTTTTACTGTATTTGATCATTCTTTTAGTTACATTCAGGATATTAAGTTATGACTCATTTTGACAAATTCAATGGCTTGTCCCTTTAGTATTAAAATAATTAAAAAAAGATTTTTTACTAAAATAAACAGATGAATTGTGAATATCATGTATGGAACAGATATTTTATTTCAACAATTGATGATTCCTAATACAGCCAAATTATGTATGGAATATTTGTTCAGCACCATAATTTTTTCATTTTCTTCTATACATGCAAATACTTTTGTAAGTGATTTTCACAATACACTATCAACAGATGTTCTGTGATTCCCAGTGTCCAATTCACACTAGAACTTTGTGTGATTGCTCTTGGAAATTGGCCATTATAAACAATATCTACACAAATAGTGTGTAACATTAAGGCAGTATTCAAGATTATGTACACTGAACATGTTACTCTGAAGTCTAATCTGAATTACCACAATTGCTTTGTTTTATGTTGATCTGATACTACATATATTGCTCTATCTTCCTTTTAATACAAATCGCCAGTGTAACTTTTGCAGCAAATTAATTTTTGACAATCTTGGGAAATGAAGGTGAACCACAAGCAATTGGAGGGTTCAATGGTTTTATCTCACACTGTAGGGCAACTTTATATGGTTGAATCCAGAACTAGGCATTCATAAAAAATCGGGAATTTTTCTCTGTACAAGGCTGGTATCAGCACCATGACTCACAATTCCCCAAAGGCAAAGTGAATTTTTATTCATTGTTTTAATGGGAGAGACAGTAAGATTGTTTCTGGAGTTTACCAAATCAGCATTGCAATTATGGCAGTAAATGGTGTACGACATTAAAGAAACAAGGATTAAGGCATAGTCATCCCTCACACTTCATATTTACTAATGGTGATCCGGGTACCCTCCTCAGCATTAGTGCTGAACTGAGATTAAGAGGGGATCTGTTAAGCAGGCTCTGTTCAGTGGAAGCAAGTGAGTGTTAATCAGTTGTGGGCGGGGTGGGACCAAGAGCAAAGCTCTCATGGCCAGTCGGAACTCATCTAGAAAGTGAGCCCAGGCAGTTCCAGCCTGATTCCTTTTAATGTCACAGTTCATTTGCAGAACCATAACTGGAATCAAGAATTAAAAAGCCTTGTATAAAAGTCAGTAACATTAAACCTTTAAGACTCATGTTTCATGTGTCATAAAAAGTCTATGAAAGGATTTTATATTCTGTACAGTGTTTTAGCACTTTCAATCACTTTTTTTCAACATAACTTTTGTGAACACTTTTATAGCCTCTAAATGAAAAACTAAACTATGTGTCATTCAAAAAAAAAAAACGTTTTATGGATCACAGAATTTAATAAAAGTTCTGCACCATAACAAGCACCTGATAAACCTTTATTAAAATTCATTAAAATATTGAAAAATATTTTAACAGAAATTAGACCTCACATTTGGTAAACATGACAAATCATTTTTCTAGAAGACTACTTGTTTATCACATATGCAGATTCTTTAGTGGTAAAATAATGAATTTTAGGAATAAATAATGCTTACTACTAGGAAACTATTTCTTTGAAATTGGCAGGAATAATCCTTTTAGTTTCCTGTCTGTAAAGATCTTCAATTATTTTGATAGATGGAATAGTTTGCTATATACAAATTAAGATGATAACAGTGTTTGAAAAATTTCTGAAACTTTCTAATAACCTAGTGATTTCTTACATTATAACCATAGCAGGAACATTGTCCTATTACAGTTTTCAGAGTCCAGAGAGCAGATAAGAATTGGCTTTTCAAACACATTTAGGAATTCATGCTCCTAGAGTCATTTTCTTTATATAGTGTTTGTTTTTTACATTAATTTTTAATGGCTGCATAATATTTCATATAGTTCTCTAGTTCTTGCTTCCATTCATCTTGTAAATAACATTATAATGAAAATATTCATGCCTGTAACTTTTTCCTATATTTTATTTTTTTCTCTAGTATGACTTTATGAATAATTTTATTGGATCAAGTTGTGCGAACCTTTTTTTAAAATAAAAATCTCATGAAACACACTGCCAAGTTACTTCAGGAGGACTGAACAAACTTAAATTACTATTTGTCTATCGTTTACTATTTTAAAAATATTTTGAAGATTAGATATTTTTTCACTTAAATGTTTACTAATATAGCATGCAAAAAATAATACAATGTTACTTAATAATATTTTGATGCACAAAAAGCTGTATATATTTAATGCATACACTTGATTAGTATGGAGGTAAGTATGTATCCAAGAAACCATCATCACAATTATCACATAAACTTATCACCTCCTCAAGTTTCCTCTGGTCTTCTTGGTTTGATAAGATATACTATTTTATTACTTCCATAGGATCATATGTATATGACAACTCTGATTCATTGGTAAATTGGTGTGCATAATTTTTTATTGATGTATAACTGGCTTATTACATTATATTAGTTTCAGGTGTACAACCTAATTATTTGATATTTGTATATATTGTAAAATGATCACCACAATAATTCTAGTTAACATGGTCACCTTATAAAGTTTCAACTTTTCTTCTTGTGATGAGGAAATCTTCAGTCTACTCTCAGCAACTTTCAAATATGTAATACATTATTATACTATAGTCATTACAACCCCATGACCTTTTTATTTTATAACCAGAAGTTTGTACCTTTTGATCTCCTTCACTCATTTCTCCCACCCCACTCTCTACTCTAACAACCACCAATCTGTCCTCTGTATCTATGAGCTTGATTTTTTGTTTTTTCTTCATTAAATTTTTTTTTATCAGCACACAGTAAGTTTATTAGGGAAAAGAGAAAAAGGAAAGAGAGATACCTGCATAGGTACAAATGGGTAATTTGTTTTTCATTTCATTTTATTTTTTTTTAACTTTTGTTTTTTACAAATGGGTAATCTTAAAAGACAAGTTTTTAGATTTCATTAAGTGAGATGTTGTACATCATTTTATTTTATATATCCATATACCTATTTATACATATAGATTTATAAACTACTCAAGAATCTAGAAATTATATAGATATATATATGAGCATATCTACATACATATAGACATGTAGATATAGGATATATATATGAGCATATATGAGCATATCTACATACATATAGACATGTAGATATAGGAAAACATCAAAATTTTTTGGGGGGCAGAGTTGTTTGCTGTTTTGGAATGTCAGAATTTTCCTGGTGTATATGTATGTATCTGCATTTGTGGATTTGAAAACCTCTGAGTATTAGGTCATCTTAGAGCTCATCTATTCTGGCCCTTCTAAAAAATCATGGAATTCTGCAACATTCCCAGTAAAGTGGACAAACACCCTCCATTTGTTCACAGTCCTTTCTTGTGGACCTCTTTTTTTTTTAAGATTTATTTATTTTTATACAAGAACCGGGGTACAGGCCAGATGTGCAGGAGTGTGAGAGGATTCACTGGAGACAGAACGGGAACAGAACAGGCAGACTGAAGAAATACACTGCTGAGGGGAGCAGCTGGCGAGACAGGAGAGGTCTGCTTCACCATGTGGGTTTCTCCCCGGCCGGCTGTGATCGAACTGGTACTGCAGAGGCTGTGGCAGCTTCACAGTGAGGCGCTCAACCGCCTGTGCTACCAGGGAGGCCCTGTTGTGGACCTCTTTTATGAAGTTTGTTATCTAGGCAAAAACATGTGTGCTAAAGATTTCCAGGACTAAAATTGTACCCAAACGTCTCTAAGCACAGTGTTCTGAGATGCCTGCATGGAGATTTCCTTCTTTGATTTGGAGGCTGAAAGCACCCTGGCATTGGGAGAACCTCAGTATTGGACTATATTGAGAGAATGTGAATAAGGGGAAGCAGGTGTGCTCCTCCATCCCAGAATATTAAAGAGTTGACCCAGCTGTGATTTTACTTTACAGATGGTAGTTGGAACATCATATCTTTATGATGGTGCATGTTTCTTTGGACTTCGTATATAAGATTAAAGATTTCTGTTTGAGCATAAATCTTAATTTTGTTGCTTTTTTATGATCTCTGTTTTATACTAATATATCTTTCAGTGGCCTTAAATACACCCTCAGAACACCTTTTAATACCAGTATAGCTTGTATCAAGAGAAGAAAAGACCTGAAAAAAAGAGGCAATAGATGATGATTCACCAAGTTTCCTTGTTTAAAAATAATGGATTAACTTTTGGGTGGATTATTTGTAGAGAAAACACTCAAGGTTCACAGTGATTTCAGGTAGCATAAACCTAACTTCTTTCTGCATTATGATCTAAGTTTCAGTGTTAATGTCTGTTGTCTTGACAGCAGCCATAATTTATGCTTTTAATTATACTTTTTTTCAGCTGTAAACTCATTGTTTTTTATCATAATGAAGTCACTATGCAGCAATGTCATTGTTGTAAAGTGATGGGACAATGAGAACATGATTGGAAAAATATCATGGCCAGGGAATTATAGCATATTTAAAGGTGACAGGGAAGATGTGAAGATTCAATGTGTATTGAATTAAAACCATACATATACTACATCTCATTTCTATACACTGCTGTGTTTACTTCTTGATTTTCTGTTGAAATCACTACATCAACAGTGCCACAAATTTCAACCAAGCCCAGTCTTCAGCTACCAAAGAAAGATGGCTCCACCTTATTTTTTTTTTTAAATCTCCACAATAGGAGATTGCATGACCTTTCTTGGTAAACCTCTTATAAGCATATTTGAAGAAAGTCTCTTAAGTCTCAATCATGCTCAATTTTCTTTTACTCAACCTTTTTTTCTTTTTCTTAAATTGCTTAACAACTGCCAAGTTTATGTTCCAAATATCTTTCCAATCTATAACCCCCTTTCTATTGTTTTGCCTTTTCAGTGTTACCTCTAATTTGTCCTTCAAATCAATACAAGAATTTCTTTACAATATAATTCTCACCATCTATTCTTTTGCTTACAGTTCCCTGAAGTTTCACCTTGCCATTAGATCCAATTTAAACATCTTAATATATAATAGAGACCTTTCCTAGACCCTAGAAGCCTAGCGTTTTGCTTCTGAAAATTAATTTTAGTCCCCTTTATTCTTCTTTATGTAAACAATAACAATGGGCATTTGCTGATCACTAATTATGTGTCAGGCACTCTACTAAGCAATTCTATATATTCCTAGACTTCCCTCTAGTATTATAAATTGTTACTGATCTCCAAAATAAAAGGAAAATTAGTTGACTTTTTTTTTTCCTTAGCAATATATCATGTCTACCTACCCTTTTTCAAGCTTCTGGGATAAAATAATGAACAACAGAAACAAAATTCTGCCTGATGAACTTACATTCTACTCTTGTTTCCAGCCAAGCAAATTTCATAATTATTGGTTTGCAAATCAACACGAACATTTTCTCTAGGAGAGAGGACATACAAGGGAGATGAATTTATGATTGAAAGGAAAGGAAGTGTGATGGATGCAGGGAGAAGGAAGGATTATTATGGCTCAGTGATTTAACCTGAAAAAGACTACATCTGAAAAGGTCTGTGTACTTAGAGAAGCTGTGATTCCAACTCGACCTATAACCCGCTTGTTCATTCTGTGGTCATCTTGTGTGGAATCCTGACATCCTGTGGTGGCCATCTGCCTTCATGCTCTCTTTCTTTTCTTTCCTTCTTTCCATTGTTTTATTCAGATGAGATAGTTGATTTTATGTATGGACTTGGCTAGGTAATAGTGTCCAATATTTGGTCAAACACTAGTCTAGATGTTACTGTGAAGGTACTTTAGATGTGAGTGACCTTTAAATTAGGTTTTGAGTGTTGTTGATTAACCTTCATTGTGTGGGTGGTCATCATCTAATCAGTTGAAGATTTTTAGAGATAAAGAATGGGTCCCCAAGGAAAGAAGGAATTCTGCCTCTGGACTCAAGTTGTGACTTTAGCTCTTCCTGCCTTCCTGCCTGCTGGTGTTCCCTGTGACATTTGGACTTGCCAGTACCATAATCATGTGAGCTAATTCCTTAAAACAAATCTCTTTCTTCCCCCCCACCCCTCACATACTCTATTGATTCCTTTATATGACTCCGTTTAATATAGTCTGGACCATGACAATTTAACTGCCCATATCTGTTCTTTCTTTCCTTTTCCTTATCCACCTCTTTCTCTTTCGGTCTCTATAAGTTTTTGGACTTTGTGTATTAACTTGGGAGAACTTATTTTTCCATGTGTAAAGTTCCTTGTAAGATGGCAGCACAAGAATCCAATAGTCACAAGGGGTTCAGACGCAACCTATGAAGCTGTCTGCAGCCACTGCAGCATGAGTTTGATCCCTGGCCAGGGAGCTACCCACATGGCGCAGCAGACCTCTCCTGTCTCACCCGCTGCTCCCCTCAGCAGTGTATTTCAGTCAGTCTGCCTGTTCTGTTCCCCACTGTGTCTGTGGTGATTCCTCTTACCCCCCCCCCCACATCTCTGGCCTGTATCCCCATTCTCGTAAACATAAATTAATAAATCTTTAAAAATAAAAAAAGAATTCAATAGTCATGTGGAGAAAGTGCACTAGAGGACTTAGGCCCTGGGTCCAGACTTCTTGAACTTGATTCCTGCCTCCAATGTATGAATGTGTGGCCTTGGGTGAATTATTTAACTCTTTTTTTTTTTTTTTTTTTTTTATAGAGGCATGCTTTATTTATTTGTTTTGCTGGTTTGTTTGTTTGTTTTTGTTTATACATGCACTGGGTACAGTCAGAAGCACGGGAGGGTGAGAGAATTCACCAGAGCCAGAGCGGGGAGCAGAGCAGGCAGAAGGACCGAGGTACACTGCTGAGGGGAGCAGCGGGCGGCCGGAGAGGTCTGCGCGCCATGTGGGACCCTCCTCCGGTGGCCAGGGAGCAGCCGGGGATCGAACCAGTGCCGCAGAGGCCGCGCGCAGCTTCGTAACCCAGCGCTCAACCGCTGCGCCACCGGGGAGGCCCTATTTAACTCTTGATTTTTCACTTTCCTCATCTGTGAAAGGGGACAATAACGTTTTCTATTTCATGGAATTATTATTTTTTTTAAAAGATATTTATTTATTTATACAAGCACTGGGTATAGTCAGAAGCGCGGGAGGGTGAGAGAATTCACCAGAGCGGGGAACAGAACAGGCAGACTGATAAAGAAATACACTGCTGAGAGGAGCCACGGGCGGCATGAAAGGTCTCGGGCGGCATGAAAGGTCTGCCGCGCCATGTGGGACCCTCGCCGACAGGCGGGGATCGAACCGGCACTGCAGAGGCTGCGGGCAGCTTTGCAACCCAGTGTTCAACCGCTGCACTACCAGGGAAGGCCCTATTTCATAGAATTATTATGAGGATTGGAATTTAGTAATTGTAAAGCACTTAAAGTAGTACCTGAATATAGTAATTGTGGGCAACAAATGTTTGGTACATAAATAATAATTTTATAGCTTCCCCCATTATAAGCTGTTTAACAATGGCTGACAACCAATCTGGATTAGATAAGAACCATTCATCATTTTATAGTATATTCCCAGTACAATAGAAAAGAAAAAAAGTTATTTATTTACCTCTTTTTTCTATGACTATAAGCAACATACACTTTTATCTGTAGAAAAAAAATAGAAAATGCAGAAATGTAAAAAAATAATGAAAACCTCTAACTAAAATATAGATCAAGGATAAATAAACATTTTTTATCAAGGATCAGATAGTCACTATTTTAGGTTTATAGGTTATGTAGTCTCTGTTGCAACTACTTAATTCCATTGTGTTCCAAAAGCAGCTCCATGAATATGCGTGGCTGTGTTCCAATAAAACTTAACAAAAAACAAGCCTTGGGGTCAGATTTGGCACTGTGGGCCATAGTTTGTTGACTCCTGCCTACAGCTTGCTGACATATTAATGAATTTCTTTTTTTGCATTTTCTATGCATATATATGTATAATTCATTATACATATGTTATAATAATACCTTTTACTGAATGTTTTTATTATAAATAACAAGAATAACTTTAAAAATGTATTTGGTTTTGATTACTACAAATTCCCTAAGATAGATCAAGTGCACCAAGGTGAATTCTTGCAGAGAATATCCGGAGCTGGGACAGGAGGAGGAGAGGGAAGTTGAAAGTTTATATAGGGGGCCTCCCCGGTGGCGCAGCGGTTGAGCGCTGGGTTGCGAAGCTGCCCTCAGCCTCTGCAGTGCCGGTTCGATCCCCGGCTGCTCCCCGGCCACCGGAGGAGGGTCCCACATGGCGCGCAGACCTCTCCTGCCGCCCGCTGCTCCCCTCAGCAGTGTACTTCGGTTCTTCTGCCTGCTCTGCTCCCTGTTCTGGCTCTGGTGAATTCTCTCACCCTCCCGCGCTTCTGACTGTACCCAGTGCATGTGTAAACAGAACAAACAAACAAACAAATAAATAAATAAATAAACATGCCTCTATAAAAAAAAAAAAAAAAAGAAAGTTTATATAGGGTATCCTTTCTCTACTTAGAGTTTCCATGAGGTTAGCAACTGTTAAGCATTGAGAACAGCTCCCTGGTATCCAGGCACACTGGCTGAGGGAGGCTGGAGAGAAGAGAACTGGATTCTCTAGTGAAGGGCTCTTTAGGAGGCAGGTCTGGCAAATGCTCACAGTGGCAGAGAGGATTCTGGGAGCTGAGCTTTCCCCCACTACTGTGACTGGTAGTAAATCAATATGATGGTATAGAGCTTGGTCTATGTAGAATTTTGATATCAACCATAGCTGGGATTTCTACCCTCAATAATCCCAACTTCCTTCTTTGTTCAAATGTTACCTTCTGTGTAAAACTACCCTTGACCATTCTACTTAAACTAGCCACACCTCTTCCCTGCAAACTTCACCATCACTCTTATCAATGCTTGACATGCAGGCCATCTAATTATTTGTTGCTTGTTGTCTCTCTCCCATCATCAAAATATCAGCTCCATAAAAGGAGGGATTTTTGTCTATTTGTTCACTGTTAAACGTGAACTATGCATTCGATAAACCTTTTTGGAATGAAAGTATGAATGAGTCATACTGCTAAATTGTTGATTTTAATGGCAGGTTCCTACTGCCAAGTTATTTTTCAGAAAGCTAAAGAAATCACTTCCACAAGTGGAGTTTGAGCATGTTCTTCTCACTGTTCTCACGAGTATTACATGTTATGGGCTAAAATGTTGGCCTTTTTTTTTTTTCAATTTACTTAAATAGCTTTCCTTTGATCACTATACATTTCTCTTATTTAATTTGTTCCTTTGTTTCCTTTGCCACTTTGAACAAATTAATTTAAACACTGAAAGGTTCATTCTAGATCTTTCTGCCCACTTTCCGTTTGTCTAATGAACACTACATTGGATTAGTTGGGAGCAAGAACACAGGTGTTCAACTGCTTTTTTTTGGGGGGGGGTGTGGTTCATTTACCCCAGCTGCAAAGGTTCATTTTAGATCTGGCTATAAAAATTATGAATATTTTAGTTATATGTGTATGTATTAAAACAGGTGGGATTTGGGCAATTTTCCAGAACTTACAAATACTAAAACTACACTGGTTTCAATTCTTTTTTTTTTGCTCATGGGGTGCTTTTTATTAATGATTTGGACAAAATTTCCACTTCACTTTGTGACTATTTGATGATGCCATATGGACATGTTAAAATTTTAGAATTATAAAATTTGTTGGAACCATTATAGAACTTCTTCTGTACTCTTATAGAATATGTTGGAAAAAACATTTTTTTAATGTGTTCACAGTCTTTCCCTAAGCATATTCAAGCTCAAAACATAAATTCAATCTTAATTGATAAATCCATTCAGTTATTTCCCAAATGTCATCTCAATTGCTATCTGAAAATTTGTTGGCAAACCTGGGTGTGTGTATAAAATAATCATTTACAATGTATATTTTAGGGGATACTTTCAATAACATTACAAATAACATATCAAGCTATGTAGAACCACACCACAAGCTCTGTATGCCCATTTCACTGTATATCAGGTTAACAAAATACACTATTAGAGAATAACAATATGGGTGATGAGAATGAGAGTGGGTATTTATATGGATTTGCATTTTTAAAAATCCCTGAAGTCTGCTTTATTTGCAGACAGATATCTTTTCCTTTCCTTGCTAACAGATATATTCCTGTAATAGAGACTTGTAATTGAAGCTTGCAAATAATATTATAAAAGAAATACATATTTTTATTTTAATAGCAACTATCAAATTTCTATAACTCAGATAGCTATACATTTTTAAAATAGCCTGCTCACTCATCCATGCTTAAATTTCCATGTCTGTTGAATTTTTCTTTAAAGATAATCAAATAAGGTTTCTTGCCTATAAATTATGCATTATTCTGGAACTAATTAAAATGATTTTATCATATATCCTAGAATGTTAGTTGT
Source organism: Talpa occidentalis (assembly GCF_014898055.3). Lineage (NCBI taxonomy): Eukaryota > Metazoa > Chordata > Mammalia > Eulipotyphla > Talpidae > Talpa > Talpa occidentalis. The sequence goes on from NW_023604861.1 coordinate 25,418,613, forward strand.
TCTTTCTTATTCTTCTTACATACCAGGAGATGCTTTCAGTCAAGCCCTAATGTGTTTTTCTTTGTTTAACCACAAAATATTCATTTGGAAAGCTATTTCTAACCTGAGCATTACTTTTAAAGTGACTTGTACACATGCCAGTTTTTCTGCATGTTTTGACAAATGACACATTTCCTTTGGTGCTTCCTTGTGGGTAACAGTGTGTGAGGATGTGGTGTTGGAAAAATTTATTACAGTTATTTTGTAGTTGATATTAAAGAATGTGATGTATTATACCAGGTGTCTGACCTTTAAAGATCTTAGGACCTAATTCATTACAACATAAAATTTACATATTATTCAACTTTGCTGCAGATCTTTTATGAACAAGTCATGATGTGTATGTATATCAGGACAGAAAAGGAAAAGTCAAAGCTCATACAAGGAACTGAAGTCTGAAGCCCATGCCTGGGTCTGTCTGTGGTGCTTCTGTGGATTTAAGTGAGAGTAAGGTAACCACCTAATGGTGTAAATTGAATCAGGGGAGGAAAAGGTATGAAGTGTAAAGTGGAAAATTTTGAAAATAGGAAACCACCTCTGTTTGTATTCCTGACCTGAGCTGTCCCAATTTGTGTTGCAATGAAAACTACATCTAAGAGATACTGAGAAAAGATAAACCTAGGAAAGTACCTTTAAGTAAAGTTGTGGTAGAGCTAACAAAATTATATTTACACACTGATTTTTTCATGTCTGATTTAAAAATACAAGATAAGTTAAAATGAATTATTATGAAATGCCTTAGAGAGATAATAAAAGTATTTGAAATATACATCTAACAGTTTTTAAAAGACTGAAAATTTGCTATACATTGTAGCAAATTAGATGTGAACATTAAAAGATTGTGTGATTGGCAATCAGATAATGCTATTTTGATTTCTAAAATGTATTTAATATTCTCTTCAATAACTGCTAGCATAGTCTTTTTGTCATAATTTGCTTTCATTTTATTTGGGTTTTGAATGAAATAAATGTTCATTCAACCACAAAAGTCCTGCTTTTAAACAATTGCATAGCTCTACAGGACAGCAGTAGGTTCTGGCCCACTATGGTTTTATATCACTGAAGAATCCAAAGTTCTAATTGATAATATCTTTCCCTGAGGAGACCTGCTATCATGGCAGAAAAATAAGTCTAAATCTTCCTTTTTATAGGGACTATAAAATAATTTGAGTTAATGCAGATGGGTTATTAATATAACCCAAACACTATTTAAAGATTCAGTTTGCTATCAAAGATAATGTTTCCTTATTCTGCAGTTTAATTAGCAAGGAGGAAGCATTTTATCTGAAATACTGATTTTCTAAATTAGTTTGCTGGAAGGTATAGAAATGTGCTTGAAGGTTTTTTTTTTGGATTTTACTAATTTTTAATAAATGTGTGGAGGCAATTGACAGAACAAAATTTAAAAAGCTATAATTATCCTAAGAGTGAGTTGCTTCTAGCAAATGCAAACCAATCACTCAGACTAATGGCACACTAGTAGGAAGTTCTGTGTGTTTGCAGTAGAGGGCGCTGTCTTCTAGTTCTACTACAAGCTAAAATAGAAGGTCACTCAGTCTATTGATAAATCACACTGCCGTGATTCCTAACTGACAGCTCAAACTAACATCAAGCTGGATGAGGGAGAACAAAAGGCCATCAAGCAGCCATTTTCTTGACACTTTTATTCAATCACCAGCAGATTGCTTACGACAGCAATAGCAGCTGTTTTGTCTTCATCTTTCCACATTTGATAAAAGGTGTCAACTCAAATTTTTGTAAATAATTCACTTACCCCTACTGCACACACCAGTACTGTTCAGCATATGTATTTTGTGTGAGCAGATCACTGAGGCAGGTCAGAGCTCAATGACATCAGCTGAAGGTCATCTGTGATCTAAAAGGAAGTCTCGATAAACTATACAGTCCCTCAAGGTCAGAGATAAGAACTACGTGTAGATATTTGTGATGGGAACAGAAGGTTAAACAACAGGGAGAAAAAGTATGAAAATGCTTCCTTTAATATAGGAGTGCTTTTCTTTGTTCAAGAACCCTCATTTATAGCTCCTTGGTCAATTATCAATGTAGCGTGTTTGTAAACCCACCTAAGAGATTAAAGATCTAAATTGTTCTTTCAGAAGTTTGAAAAAAAATATTATTTGTAGCATGCTATTCATCATGACTGTACAGCAGCCAGAGCTGCAATTCGTTTCTATGTTCTTTTTAAAAGAATCATAAAAAGAGTGTCAAAAATTAATACAGTTAGATAGAATTTCATTTATCTAGTTCATTTAAAATTCTACCCTGAAATGCATTTAGGCTTGAGAGCTGAGAAAAAAAATAGAGAAAGAAGGTGTTTTATATCATAAGAGCTTCATTTGCTTTAAGGGCTTAGAGAAACTAATAGAGAAATCCTTGAATTATTGCAATAAGATACTCTATCTGGTGTTGGCAGTAGTTAAAAGTGCTGAGATTAAAAATTATACATCCGTCAGTGCTGGGTTGTTTTTTCAGTTACATTACTCACAAAATAAATCTAAACAACAAATAGTCACTATTTGGTTTATATTTTCTAATAGGAACAGTCTATGTGCTTTTGAGATCCTGTCTTAGCTCCAACTGCAGGGGGATTTATTACCTGTAATTGATGTGTGTGGAGATCAAAGAGCAGCTTCCTTACATTTTCTCCTATTCTTTCTACCTCAGAAATCAGGGTGGGGGCAATAACTCTTGCAATTCCACTGGAATAGGTGTAGAAAAATGAAATGAACCTCTGTAGTGTACTGCCACAGTAATACAGGGCATTAAAAACATTAAAAAATCCCAAATAGGTAACCCAGTTTCTGGTTGAAAGTTAATTCCCACAAGAAGAATTAGTAGTTTCACAATTTAAATATTAATAAATTAGGGGGCAAACTAAGATTGGGGCATTGTTTCAGTCTGAATTTAAAAGCACAATGCTACCTTTGTGTATTGTGTTCTCTCATGTTCTCTCCAGGTTATTATATATTTGCACCTTGTGCCACTTAGCAAATGCCATTTTATTTTATAACTTGTGTTCTTGTGTACATTTCTTGTCTTCTCAACTGAATTGTGGGACTGCAAGGACAGGAACCCTCTCCTAATAATTGCTTAACATTGATCCTATTATATTTTCATAAAGCACTTGCCTGTCTTATTTTGATTTGTAATAAGCTTAATGATACAATAATCAGATGAGATTACTATTCCATATTGTTGAAGAGGAAACTGAGGTCCGGAAAAGCACAGGATAAGTCTACATGTATGTTAGCAGAGACAGTCCTTGTTTCTAGATCTTTTGGTATGTAATCTGGTGCTGTTTCACACATAACCTTAATATATATAAACAAAGAGGTGCCTAGCACAGGGTCTCAAAATGGAGCACACAGCTGGCACATAGCAGATATTCGATATACTGTTAAATAAATGATAACCATGTGTGTTCAGCCTAGAAATATGTAGAAGACACTCAAAGGTGTTTGATGTTTTTGTTGATAACAATGATTTGGGCAATAGATTAATTTCAGAGTAAATAAGTCTTTGAGGGTAAGAAAACTAAGAGAAACAATGTGTTTGGTTTGAAGAAACTTTCATTCTAGGCAGGGACCAGATGTATTTTCATGATGGAGTTAATTTTCTTGATGGTAAAATGGGAGTAATAATCACAGCTTTATTATCTCATCAGGTTGTTGTACGGATCAGAAGAGACACTGTACGGGAAGGTGTTTTGTAAGCTGTGAAGTGCAATAAATACATGTGAACTGCTTTATTATGACGAAGGCAGGGATGATGACTGCCATGTGAGGGCGTTACTGAGTTTAGAGGAGAGAGAAAACTACCTACAGGAGTGTGGGGAAATCTGAAAGCATGATAGAAAATGGCATTTAAAGAAAGGAGGGAGATGTTAGCAAACACGATGCTTTTTAAAAGACAGTGAGTAGTTTGACCAGAGTGTTGATAGAAGGAAGCAAAAGGATTTGTTTGGAAAGAGGTTGGGGTGTACATGGGGGCCCTTTGCACTTTTGGTACCACTTCAGGGAATCTGACTTTTAGTGGAAATATGAGACTTATTTTAAGGGTTGTGAATATTTTCCATTTAGCTCATTGTATATGAAGAAATCAGAAAAGTTTCTAAGGGAGCTAACCAAATTCCTCAAGAAAAACATGACTCCTGTGCACTCAAGGGAAGATGTAAGAATTGTGAGGAAATGATTCTCCAGATATTGTGCAATGATAACAATGACGTAGCTTCTCAGGTGCAGTCTATGTCTCCCATTATCTAAGTAAATTATTTACGTTAATTTATTTAATCCTCCAATGGGAGAAATTGTTATCGTTGAGAAGATGAGTTAACTGACATCTCGAAAGGTATCTTCTTCATACACAGTTGGTAGGAATGTAAATTGGTATAGCCTCTATGGAAAATAGTATGAAGATACCTCAAAAATTAAAAAATAAAAATACCATATTATCCATCAATTCCACTCCTGGATATTTATCTGAAGAATAGGAAAGCATTGATTCAAAAAGATATGTTTTTATCATAGCACTAAACAGTCTAAGTGCCTGTGGATGGCTAGTGGAAAAAGAAGATGTGACATATGTACACAAATATTACTCAGATATAAAACAGGATAAAATGTCATTTGCAACAATATGGAAAGAATTTGAAGAGATTATGCTAAGTGCAATAAGTCAGAGGAAGAAAGACAAATACTGTATGATATTAACTCCTATGTGGAAGATAAAGAATCAAAATAAATGAACAAACAAAATAAACTAAACAAACAAACCCTTAGATTCTAACAACAAAGGGGAAGGGAATGAGGGTCAGTGAATTGGGTGGAGGCAGTTTGACTGATGGTGGATGGAAATTACGCCATTGATGGTGGGCATGGTGTGTATATATAAATGTTGAGGTATGAAACTGTATGACTATAACTTATACAGTGTTGTAAGTGAATGTTACCTAATATATATGTAACATAATATGTTATATATATATTTATAGAGTACACAAATAAAGGATATTGTTAAAAAAAAAAAAAGAAAAAGGAAAACAAACATTAAGTATCTTATCCCAGGTCATATTACTAGGAAGTCACAGAGCACTATTAAACAATCTTACTGCAGATTCTGGATCCAACAATGTTTTGACCCTGATGCATTGTTAAATCCAAAAGCACATTAAAAAGAGGTGATATCAGGTGTGTTTACACTGTGACAGTTCATTTATTCATATATTTTTATATGCAGATTGCACTTTAATAATAAGTTAAGTTAGTGTTATAACAAGAAAGTAAATATCCTATGTACCTGTATTAGAAAAGATTAGAAAGCTATATACAAGCAATTCACTTGAGTATCTTTGGGTATGAGGAATATGAATAAATTTTATTCATTTTAGTTATTTCCGAATTCTAGATTTTTGACCACTATTCTGAAATATTTTCATAATAAGTTTTGTTTTAAGCAAACAAAGACAATTTCCGGTAAAAAGAAAATGAAACTACATTGAATTAACAATTACTGAGTATAATGTCATATTTATTATATGTCTAATTCTTAAGATAACCATTTGAATATTGTACCATTTATTGTTATGCAGGCATAGAATGAATTTCAGAGGCCAAGTCAGACAAGCACCTCTGAACATAAAAAACAGCATGTGAATCCAGCATTGAGTCCCAAACCTGGCAAAAAGTAAAGGAGAGAATGAAGGCACGGAAGAAATGAATTCTAGAAGTCAAGTTGTAATTTTGTGTAGCAAGATAGTTAAGCACCAGAAGCAATCATTTTGATTGCTTTTTTCCTAACAGTGACCTGTTTTTCTGGACATTTTACAGTAACTTACTGTACTGGATATCAAGCAATTTGTGTAACTGCTAAATTTGGAAGTACAAAAATAACCGTAACAGTTAAAGATTTTAAGTGTTTTCTACTAAGTTGGGCAGAGAGACAATGGATTCGAGCGAATACAGCAAGAAGGGGAAACCATTAAGTTCTCCCGGTTTATAAAAAATAGACAAAACCAGAAACTCTTTGGATGTGACCTTGGCCAAATTATTTGGACACATTCTGAATCAACTAAGTGTAAAGTAGCATAAAAAAGACATCCGCTGGGCAACGAAGACTATCTGACTTGAGTACTTTGTTTATATAATGTATTTTTAAGTTCAAGCTGGGATAAAAAGGTGACTACAGTTCTCTGCAAAAGGTTCATCATTTTTTCTCTCCCACAGCTTTTTTTCTTCTACCCATGTGGCTATTTCACAGTTTATTGCTGAGTTCTTAGGAGCTTGTGAAGCTAGCTATAATAGTAATAACAATAATAAACACTGATGTTTTTCTTTCAGTAGATAAAGGCACAGAGGGAAAAAACCTGTTTTCTGAGTAGTAACTTCCATGGTATTTTCCATGTTGGAAAACAATGAGTTCTGTAGATGTGGCATTGCATTTTCTATTTATATAAATATAAATATAAATATAAATATAAATATAAATATAAATATAAATATAAATATATCATCATTTGTAGTTTTCTTACTGGCATCTCTGAAATTATCATTTTTGAGATACATTGACCAAATTCAGGAAAATACAACTTATAAGGTTGATGTTAACTTCTAGAAAATTCCAAAATTCCAAATTGTAGTAATACAAATGGTTTTTGAGTAATCTAAAAACAGATGGTTTTGTTATTCTTAGAAATCAATTAGTCTTATCAAACACATGTTTGAACAAAACAGAGAATGGTTTCCCACAGTGTTCAAATATTCCCTTCTTAATAAACCTTTATTGGTGACCCTATTTAAAATTGTAAACTTTTCTTAATATTTTGTACTCATCACTCTGCTTTGTTTTTCTCTTTAGAACCTACAGTTATCTAATACTATTTTATTACTTATTGTGGACATTCCTCTAGAATGTAAGCTCCATGAGTGAAGGTTGGCTTCCAAACCCCGTTCCCCCACACCATTCTCTCATTGATGTATCCTCAGCACCTAGAACAATCATGGAACATACTAGGTGTGAAGAAGAAATCTGTTTATTGAAAATATTACATGCAGACTAAATGATAATACTGTAAATTGGATTGGACCATCAATATCATGGTGATAACCAATGAGGTCTCAGAAACAACTAGGGCTATGACTACTCTCAGCAAAGGCTGGTTGAAAATATAAAGGACAGGTTTAGAAAATTTTTTATAAACCTAAGCTAGGAAAAATATCTATACAATGACAGTGCCAAGTTTAACATGATTCTGTGGCGTTAAAATGCTATGCGTGAACAAGAAAGCTAAAGCATAATAGAAAAAAGGTAATCTTATTTAATTGAAAAAGTCATATAGTTGTGAATAATTTTTTTTTAAAGATTTATTTATTTATACAAGCACTGGGTACAGTCAGAAGCGCAGGAGGGTGAGAGCATTCACCAGAGCCAGAGCGGGGAGCAGAACAGGCAGACTGATGAAATACACTGCTGAGGGGAGCAACAGGCATGGCAGGAGAGGTCTGAGTGCCATGTGGGACCCTCGCCAGTGGCCGGGGATCGAACCGGCTCTGCAGAGGCTATGGGCAGCTTCGCAGGCCAGCGCTCAACACACCAGGGGAGACCCAGCTGTGAATAATTTATTTAACTTCCTCAGACCTGAATTGTTTCTTTTTTGTATTAAATGAACATAACTGGTCTTCAAGTCTCTTGAAGGGCCAGAGATTCCTTGGTCTTCTGAGGCTAAGCAGTCAAACTGGCAGGCAAATGAAAGTCATGGCAGTTAAAAGTGGTGGGAGGGGGCACAGGCAGCAGTTAAATGAGAGCTGGAGGGATGGGGCCATGAGTGGAAGCCTGGACCCAAGAGGACCCACAGTGGTTGACTGGATGGTTGTGGCTGAGCAGGCTAGAGGAAGTCACAGGTGCAGGGGAGAAAGGAAGAGGAAGAGAGGCAGTGGAGATGTCTCCTATCTTTCTCTGTGCTGGTGAGACAATTTCTTTCCTTGCTTGGTCATTTCTGTATTGATAGGAACCCATCTGTGGGGAAAAAGGATAACATTAATATGAAGCCCACTCTTTTGAATAAAAGTCGGAATGGGTACCCACTAACAGAGACAGGAAAGTTTTGTGCTGGTGCTTCAAGATTTAGGTAAGAAAAACATTTCCCAAGTGAGCTGGTGTTTCGATAACTGATAAAGAACCACCTCTCAGGTGGAACACTCTCAAAGTTAATTGTGGTAGCTGTGCTATTGGTTGTGGGGACCAATGGTTCTCAAACTTTACTGTGCCTTGGAATCACCTGAAAGGTTTGTGGGTCATGTTGTTTGTGCCCAATCTCAAGCCTCTGATCTGGTAGGACTGGGATAGGACCCAAGACTGTGCATTTCAACACATCTTTCAGTTGGTGTCGATGCTGTGAGTCCCGGGACCACACTTTGAGAATCTTTGTTTGACTGTATTCTGCACCAGGGCCCAAGGCCATAGTGGTGAGTGGAGGATGAAATCCACAGGCTGCCAAGATTGAATGTAATGCAAAGGAGCATGGCAGCTCTGCTTTGAGGGTGTAAGACTGGGGTGTTTAGAAGTGTGGAAAATAATAGTAAACTTAATGTTGATATACCATACAAGCCCTTTTCTTTTCTTTTTTTAAAGATTTATTTATTTATGCATACAGAAGTTGGGGTACAGGTCAGAGGTGTGTGGGGGGTGGCAGTGAGAGGATTCACCAGAGACAGAGTGGGGAACAGAACAGGCAGATTGACCGAAGTACACTGCTGCAGGGAGCAGCAGGCAGTCAGGAAAGGTCTGCAGCACCATGTGCGTTGCTCCCTGGTCGGCCGGGGATCGAACTCAGGCTGCAGAGGCTGCGAACAGCTTCATAGGTTGCTTCTTAACCCATTGCGCCACCAGGGAGGTCCCATACAAGCCCTTTTCAATGGGATAAATAGGCTTACTGAGGAAAACATATGGGAATAGGTTTTGGCTGAAATTCTCTTTGGTACCTCTGCTATCATTTCTGATGGAGAGAAAGGGAAGAATATCACCGATCCTCAAGTTGAGGGTCAAGATTTGCAAGACTTGCTTAGATTCTAGACGCTGCATTGACTTACCAGTTGCATGATCTTAGGTAAGTCACTAAATCTTGTGGATTCTCTCTTCTCATCTGTAAAATGAGAATGTCAAGTTAGAGGATGCTTAAGATCTCTATCTGTTCTAAAATTCATTTTGTGTGATTTGAAGTCAGATGAGGCATTTACAGCACAATGGCAAATTGATCAGTTTGTCTCTGTGACATCTGAATTGCTTTGGAGAGGTCTTGATCAGTGAAGGAAGATCATAGTGATCCAAATTTTCTCTGAAACTGAATACAAATGCTCTAATCCATCCTAGCACATGGTATTCAGTAATATTCTCTCCTTTGCCTTTCTTTATCCCTAATATTTATGATTTTGGGACAAAATTTAAGTCTTTTTTTTTTTTTTTTTTTTTTTTTTACCTCAGATTAGGAAGTCTGTCATGATTTTGAACATGTAGTAAAAATTTAGACCCATTCTCTGGTACTTTTATTTCTATCACTTGATCTTGTTGTTTTTATGTTTTGCCACCAGATAGCAGAATTACTCTTATTATAATCTTTTTATGACTTACATGGGCTTACTCTTTGGAAACCCTTTGATAGAGAAATGTAGAAGAGAAAGTCCTCCCCCTCTTGTTATCTGAGGGTAATCAGTACTGAGGAAAAAAGTCTTCTTTAAGTGAAGCTATTTAAAATGCTGACCAGAAGGTGGTGAGAATAATGGCTTGAGTGAACTTTATCTTAAAGAATAACATTAAGGATTATAAAAAATATATTCAATTGACCTTATAATAAACCACATTTAGATTTTATATTTTTAACTGGGAACCAAAAAATGTTTTTTTTCTATTTTGAGCAGAACCCAGCTTATCTTCTGCTAGTTTAACTCTGTTTGCTGGAGGAAGAGTTGCTGTCTTGGCTTATTTGCATAGTACAATCATAAAAAAAATTTCAATAACTTTATCAAATTTTGCACGAGTATCCTTTAATTCTTTGACAGTTGAACTGATCTCTTTGGAAATACTTATTGCGCCATCACACTTGTTGATATTTCCCTTTTTTAATTGTCAATTAGTTTCACTCTTATTGTTTTGGTTATTGGCTTTACATTTACTATGAACAGTCTATGACAGCACTTCCTTTGATTTCATGGAATCCCAAATCTTTTGCAAGACCTGCAATTTCATTTTGTTGTTGCATACTAAAATAAGCTAACCTGAAATACAGTTAGACATTAGTATTATGAAGAAAAGCATTGATTTTCCAGGAGAAGCTTTATGTTGCATTTAAACAATTGCCTAAATTATGTGTGTGTGTGTGTGTGTGTGTGTGTGTGTGGTCAAAGAAAATATACAGGCTATCAATATATCTTGTTTTCATAGTTTAAAAGCATTTTCAAATTTGTTTTTGGTTCCATTTATCAAAAGAATACAAAAAGTGCTTTTGCTCTATACGTTCTGGAAGGTAGCCACCCCCAAATTCTGCTTAAAACAACACTTATTCATTCTCATAGATTTGAGGGTTGTCCAGGTATTAGCTGGTACAGAGTGAATGTGACTCTTTTGAATGCAGATTAGTTTTATAATATGTCAGTTTCATAAGGATTTTTTTGTGTTATGGCATATTTTCTCTCTATGGAACAAACCTCAGCACTGACTGAGTTCTAATCTTGGTTCCGCTCCATGTTAACTGTTTTTTTTTTTTATTTTGGACAATTTAATTAACCATTCAGTGCCTTTATTTCTTCATCTGTTAAATGGGAATAATAAACACTTCACTGATTTTTATGAGCACTGATTGAGAAATCTATGAAAATAATGGACAAATGAATGTTTACACAAGTTAACTTTTCTTGTTATTTAAGAGAAAAATTGCCTCCGAGTAGGATTAAAAGGCTAATAAGTTGGGCAGAGGGGAGGGAAAATGCGTGTCATTGGAGCAAGAGGTATGAGGTTTGAATTTGTCTCAGTTTTCCAGTCATATATAAATCAAAGAAGTCAGGAGAACCAACATTTTACTTTATTTAACAAATATTTACACAGTACTACTTATAGTGTGCCAGAATTTTACTTATTAAATTCTTGTATTAACCCTAGGAAATAGATATGATTATTATCACTACTTTATAGATGAGTTAATTCAGACACAGAGAGGCTTTGTAACTTCCTAAGACCACACAGCTAGTAAGCAGAGCTGGGCAGATGAGTCTTGCTGCAGAGTCTGTGGTCCAAGGGTATGCTCTTTTTCTATACAGGTTGTAGCACAAGTGAGGCTGGTTATATGTACAGTCTGGTGTGCAAATGTTTAATTTACAATACACAGTATGTTTTGACGATTTGACTTTATCCCTTCCTTCTGAACTTGAAGGAATTGAAGCAGTCCTTTCTATGTGCAGTTTGTCTTGCATCTCTCCTCTATTCAGCTTATTCCAGAATGGGAAAGCGATTCCATGAAAGTTAACAGCAGGCTGCTGGAGAATCATGTCATAAACATGTGGCAAATCGTTCTTCTTGGGCTTGCTGACTTCTCATTCTCCTTTAGGTGAGGGAGAGAGTCAGGATCACTATATCAGGTTGTTTTTGCTCTTCAGTAATAGGATTTTTATGGCTAACTTAAGGAATATGGGATGAGTGAAAACAAACTAGATTTGACGTCTAATTCTATTTTGTTCAAAGAAAGACAAATATTACTAATAAACTTCCATACTAAAAATATATCCACAAAGGCAAAGAATGATTGCAAATGTAATTGAATTAAATTTTACTTTTGTACCTGTTTGCAGGCATAGTTTAGGCATGAACAGTATGCAGTGGGTCAGCATTATAGGTAATTGCCTATTTTAGCCCTGGTTTATTATAAGATTGTGGCTTATAATAAACTTAGTTGAAGCTCTGACATGCACAGCCACATAAAACTGCAATTGTCATGGGCAGCCTGGTCAACATGTGCAGTGATGCTCAATATTTGGAATTATGTATTTTTATTTGGTTTTGTTTGTATCTCAGCTGAAGCAGCTCTCTTTGATCCAACAAAGATAGGGTGGTTTTTATTAAAAATTTAACACGTATCTCATAGCAATATTTACTTTAATGTGGTAAATCAAGAAATTCTTCTTTTTCTGAATGTGATGTTAGTAAGATAAACTCAGTGCTATAAGATAAATATTAACTTTATAATGAAAACTACAGAATGCTTTGTCTGGTACATTGTATCTGTATTTCTCTAAGGAGATGGAATCCATCCATGCTTCTTGCTCTATCTTTCGTGAGAGGTAATGGTTCAGATTTTAGACCTTAATTATCTGTCCTACTCATCCTGTGTGTTCTTCAACTTCTAATTTTAAAAATATTGAATATGTTTGCTCATGCAAGAGACTAGTTGATTAGAGAGTTTCAAAAGTACAACTAGGCACTTCTATATGCAATAGCTCACAGAGGAAATGCTAACTGTCATAGGCAAAATTTTTAAGTCCAAAGGAGAAAGACAAGTGCTGTAAAGTGTTACTTATGTAGAATATAGAGAAACAAAACAAAGGGCCAGGCAAAACCAATCCAGTAACAAAACCTAGAAATCTGACTGTGGAGCTGCGGCTACAAGAGGAGGGGGGAGGTGTGGAAATCACAGAGGGGAGGGGGTCTTAATGGACTATTGGGGCCTGTGGGTGCCTTGGTGGTGGATGTGTTGTAGTGACTTGCATCTGAGCAGGTGTGATCCTATGCCCCCGAATCACACAGTGTAAACCAGTGTTACCTCAATGAAAAAAACAAAAAAATTCATCAGTGAAATGGAGATTTTGACCATCTTGAAGTTTATTCACCAGGAACTCTGGTGAATACAACCTAAAATCCAATTAGAAAAGGTTTGGCTGGAAGTTCAAAGGACATCTGTGATGGTTTTGATAAAGTTACTGCTCTGGAAAGAACTGAGATATACTACTCATGCCGTGGTGATTGTCCATGTCTGGGTACCTTCACACAGTGGCCCTGCTCATGAATCCTGTAAGTGACCTATTAATAACGGCTATATGAACGAAATGTGCTGCCTAGAAAATGAGGTTGCCTGGCTCTCATAAAATACCATTTTCTTTTCATAATTTACGGGATGTGTTGTCCAAGGAGATGAAGTATTTCATGTTGGTCATTTTGGGCTCTGCATAGACCTAATACTGTGTGGAATATTTTTAATGGTTGACTGATAAAACATTGTTTTTTGCAACTCAGCCCTTTTCTGATTACAAACATCAAGGCTCCAGACACAATTTCTTACTTGGTTTATCTCTCCAGTAGTTATAAATACTATTAGAGACCTAAATAAACCAACCCAGCACCTGCATTTTTATTGCATGCCATTTCACCTGTGGAAATTTCAGAATTAAAGATGTGCTTGCTTTCAAGAGGCTGATAGTCTTGGATTAGCTACCTGTAAACATTGCATTAATGAACCAATTCCATCAATTTTTACATACTTAGCATACATAGGGAATCATGCCCAGAGAGATACAAGTTTCTAGTCTTCCCTTGAGGCTTATGCATGCTGGGTTACTAGCAGGAAATATGAGGTGCAAAGAGTAGAGGTGAAGTGCCTTGAGCAATTGGGGCTCATCCAGAGTGCACAATAGAAAATAGAAAGTATCCATCTTTTAAAAGTTATTTGTATATTTTCAAAGCATGTGTATGCTCAGATTATTCCAATTCTTTAAAATTTGGAAGATACTTTACAAAACACAAGTCATAATCAGCTTGGTAAATAATCTCTGCCAAAGAATGTGACAAAACTTCTCTTTGGCATCCAGCTTGTGCTTGACCCTGGTCTCTTTTATCACATACCTTGTACTCTCTGTCCAGGCCAATTGTGTCTCCTGTGGCAGAGAAAATATAAGCAATTATTCTTTTATTTTCTACCCCAAACCTATGAGAGTTATGGCAAGGGTAGTTGGGGAGTCTCATTCAATATAAGAGGAAGGAGACCACCAATGTGCATATTATGTGCCCTCTTTTTATATCCAGGGTTGCATTTTAGGTGGGGACAGAAAATGGAGAGATTGGGCTTACAGATAAGGCTACAGAATGGTGGGGATGTCTGGAGGGGGCTGGGCACACTCACATAGTGATAGGATGCTATCATACCACAAACTCCCTCTCATGTGGTGTATTGTTTATGCTTCTGTCTTGTATACCACACCCTGAGCAATTCTTAGAAAAAAAAATTGTCATTTTGCATGTTAGAAAAATGGTTCACTATCAGCAATTTCAAATGGTTCAAATTGAATCTAATGCACTGCTTGAAACTGAGACAGACATATTACCTCCCAGCCCCATTCTTGCCTGTCCCTAACAGTGTAACTTTGGGCAAGTCTCTTAATCTAGATGAACCCTAGTTGCCACACTTGTAAAATGGGACAAAACATGCACTTCTTCATAGTGCTGCTGGGAATATTAAATTACTATCAATAATGCATATATATTTGTGCCTGCATGTCATAAATACACTCATAGTGGTATCTATGATGTTTCTTATTTATTGTTTTGAATTCTCAATCTAGCGCTGTCCCTGCTTGTACTAGGCACTCAATAATGTTGAATAAAAAACAGCCAAGTTGAAGCCTATGATTATAGTAAATGCCCAACAAATACTTACTGCATGAGCGAGTGGTTCTTGTCCCAGATCAAATGGCCCAGAGAACCACCTGGGAGTTACTCATCTCAGAGTTAGCTCTGAGAATTCTAGCCTGCGGGAGCTCTACTTCAAACAGGGATTCTCATGAAAAGCAAATCAAAAGTGAATTTGAAGGAGAGGCAAAATACATTGTTTCTTATTAGACTTGCTGTTTGATTTTCATTAGGCATTCTGCCTGATTCTTATTAGGACTGCTCTGATTTCTTTTAGGTCCTGGTCATTTAGGGTCAGTGCTCATGTGCTATATAATGATGTCATTATTTGACTTTATTACATACATGATGTAGGTAATGATTCAGGGTTTATTTCAGAAAATAATCTTAAGCACCTAATGCTGATTGGTTTAATGATACAAAAACTAATTTGGAAAGAATGGAAGGTTTCCTGGGGCACCGCTGATGATGTGAATGTGAAAAGGCTTCATTTCCCACATTTAAAGAATGGAAACAACATGCAATTATGTGTTTTTCGATGAGGTGTTTTCTTTGAAATGGTAGAACTTGGAAACTATCCATATGAAAAAGGTGGAAAAACTTAAGTAACTATGCCAACATCAGTTTTCCTTTTTTATTTCCTTTATTATTGTTATATTTATCCTTGGCTATAAACATATGCTTTCTCATTTTTTTTTCTCTTTTAATATGAAAGCTAATAGGGAGACTGATGAGATTGGCTAAGTATGTGAAATTAAAATGAACTTTGTAATTTTGTTTATCAGCTTGGGGTCAATGACACAGAAATTCTGTAAGTTATAAATGTAAATATGAACATGAATTCCATGTGCTGAATTCATTCATGCAGAAGGCGGGCCCATTCCCACTCCCAGCCATCACCTACCTCCTACCAGTTAACAATTAGCTAGTTAAATAAACCACCTTAGGGTTCTTTGTGTCTGTTTTGCTCAGCACCCTGTGGTGCTTATCCAAGCTCTTTAAGAGAGATTTGTGCTTGGATCTGATCCTGCTGATAAATTAAGAAAGGTGAGAAACTGGCCATTTCTTCCTTTTAGTGTTTTCCTTAGGATGGGGTGGAATAAAAGAGAACATGGAGTGACTCTGGTTACTCACCACAGACATCGTTTCAAGTTTCAACTCCACTGACTTGAGCTTTTAAACTTAATTAGGTGAGTAAATTACCAACTATTTCTATTATTTTAATCTTCTGAATCTCCCTTATCTCATACCGCCTGATTTCTACCCATTTATGTATCCACAGCTTACAGTTACTTACTCTTGACTGTTACTGGATGTGTAATAATTAGGAAACAAATTAACTCTTTTGACACTTATTTTCATCATGTCTTCTTTTTTTACAAAGTCTTGACATTTTTCCCTGTGGACATTTTCCCATCAAAGTCATTTTTATATACCTGGAAGGGAGATTGTAAATATGATAATTAAAATAAGACATGAGTTCAGATTCTTCTAGCCACTTCTTCCCTCTTTTCTTTCTTTACAAGTTTTGAACTTCAGTACCTGCTTTATGCTATGGGTACAAGTCCCATTCAGGGAAATAACACTGGTGAAAAACCATGCTCACATACCTTTTAGCAAAACAAAACAAAACAAAACAAAACCCAAAACAAAAAAACCCAAAACAACATAACAAAAGGCTTTGCCCAATTTCTATATTTGTATTTAAATGCTGTGGGACAGAAGCCAAAGGGCACAGTAAATCTAAGGGAGAGAAAGGAAAATAGAATCAGGGGAGATGAGTTCGAGCTCTGACTGACCATGTTGAATTATGGGGTCCTTGGTCCAGCCCTGACCGCTAGTGGCTCATGGTCTTCATATATAAAATGAGGGCTTCACAAAGACTATGCATTGGAGCAAAGAAAGTTTGTTCAATAAATGGTGCTGGGAAAACTGGGTCGCTACATGCAAAAGAATGAAGCTTGACCACTACCTCACACCATACACAAAAATCAACTCAAAATGGATTAAAGAACTAGACATAAGACCTGAAACCATAAAATATATAGAAGGAAATATAGGCGAAACACTACGTGATTTGCACATCAAAGAGATCTTTACAGACACATCACCCAAAGCAGTGATAGTGAAGGCAAAGATAAACAGCTGGGACTACATCAAATTAAAGAGCTTCTGCACAGCAAAAGAGACAATAACAAAAACAAAGAGAAACCCCACCAACTGGGAGAGCATTTTTGCACCCAACACTAATGATAAAGGACTGATCACAAAACTCTGCAAAGAGCTGATGAGACTCAACAACAACAAAGAAAATAATCCAGTCAAAAAATGGGCAGAAGAGCTAAAAAGAAACTTCTCTGAAGAGGAAATGCAAATGGCCAACAGGCATATGAAAAAATGTTCAACATCACTTGTCATCAGGGAAATGCAAATCAAAACTACCATGAGATACCATCTTACACCAGTGAGAATGGCACATATTAAAAAAAACTAGCAACAACAAATGTTGGCGAGGGTGTGGAGAAAAAGGAACTCTTCTGCACTGTTGGTGGGAGTGCAAACTGGTCCAACCACTGTGGAGAGCTGTGTGGAGATTTCTGGACCTACTAAACATAGAGCTTCCATATGATCCAGCAATTCCACTCCTAGGTATTTACCCAAAGGACACAGAAACATCAATTCCAAAGAACACCTGCACCCCTATGTTTATAGCAGCACTGTTTACAATAGCTAAGCTTTGGAAACAACCCAAATGCCCAAAAATAGATGACTGGATCAAGAAGATGTGGTACATATATACCATGGAATATTACTCAGCATTCAAAAAAGATAAACACATGCAATTTGCAGCAACATGGATGGCGCTGGAAGGGATCATGCTCAGCGAAATAAGCCAAAAAGAAAAAGAAAAATACCGGATGGTCTCACTCATAGCAGGAATCTAGAAAACTTAAATAAGGGACCAGGAAAATGAATAACTATGAGAAAGTGAAAATCAAAATCAACAAAAAACTATGAACCAGAGACACTTTTAGGGGGGCGGGGGCGGGAGGGGAGGGATTGGGGTCAGAATGGGGGGCTGCAATTGTATGGGGAATATAAAAATAAAATTTATTATTTAAAAAAATATATATAAAATGAGGGCTTCAAAATGGAACACATGGGTCATTTCCAGTGGAGGTTGGATTATTTCCTCACTTGTAAAATGGCTACACTGATAGACTTAGGGTTAGATAAGACTATACACACACACACACTATATATATATATATATATATATATATATATATAAAAACACTACATAACACTATATGTCATATATAAGACTATACATATACTATATATAAGGGTGCATAAATATATGACTATGCTATAACATATATGCATATATAGTCTTATATATAAATGATAACACACATATACTATAATATATATGTTTAGAAAGAGTTATCCATACTGCCTTGTACATCGAATCTGTGTACTCTGACTGGCTAGAATTTCCAGGGCAAGTGGCAGTGATTTGGGGCTCTTCATTGGAAATGATTTTGTTGATCTGATCCAAGATAATTAGACTAGAAGAATAGTCATGAATTTCTCTGTAGCCTCATTTACCCTCAAAATTTATCTTTTTGAGTATAGCTGTGATGACAACAATTTGGTAGTTATTTTGAAACTGGATTTCACCATTTCCCCAGATGTCTGACTATGGCCTCTTTACTTTTCAATCTGAATTCAGTTTTCTCATTTCTAAAATGGGGATGATTATGTCTTCTTTCTATGATTGTTGAGGGTACTAAATGAAAAATATTCATTTGGGCATAGGAAACAGTCCACATTTGATCTATAAAAGTCGTAATTTCATGTGACTTTGTCTAATAGATATATAAGGTCTAAACCCAGTGCCACAGAGGGGGGCTCCATAAAAAATATTCATTATAGTGATAGTGGTAGGAATCACATAAACTTTAGGAAAATATGAGGTCTACTTCACAGTTCTAATATAAAAAGCTTCAATTTTTGTTCAGTTCCAGTTAAATAGGACAATAATCCTTGGCTCTTGACCACATTGAGGCAAGATTCAGTGGTATATAGCTCTTAGCCATTTGAAGGAGCAGGGGATCTTTGTAAAGAGAAGAAATATTCAATTTTGTATAAAAAACTTGAATAGTGGGCCTCCCTGGTGGCGCAGGCGGTTGAGCCCCGCCCTGTGAAGCTGTCCGCAGCCTCTGCAGCGTGGGTTCGATCCCAGCTGGCCAGGGAGAAATGTACATGGTGCAGCAGACCTCTCCTTTCTCACCTGCTGCTCACCTGAACAGTGTATTTCGTCAGTCTGCCTGTTCTGTTCCCAGCTCTGTCTCTGGTGAATCCTCTCACCCTCCCGTGCATCTGTCCTGTACCCTGGTTCTTGTATAAATGAATAAATCTTAAAAAAAAAACAAACTTGAGTAGTGGATGAGAGTTTCTGATGAAATACTCCTCATCATATGTAAAGCCACTAATTCTCTAAAACTTTCTACTCCATCAAAATCAGTGTCATAGGGGAAGGTGAAATTATAATATTTCTTGTACTGCATACGTACATTAGATTGAAATCAAGCATAAATAACAAATGAAATACAATTATTAACTCCATGTGTTTCAGAGAGTAAAACTGTACTGAAGTATTGAGTGTATCAATATCAAGATGGATATGAACTCCCCAGCATAAGATGAAGGGAGCTGTGAGGACAGGAACTGGGAAAAAGAGGATCAGGTCTAAAAACACAGATACAAACTGAGCATCTCTACTAGTTCCCCAGGAATAAAGGGTTAGTCATTAACATCAACCCACCCTGCAGTGATGGTTGGGTTAGCTTATAATTATATATATATTGAAAAGGAAATGTTAGATAAATTATTTGTAGGTTTTCATTTTAATGACTTTTTAGATTTTCTGCTAAGTTATTTTTTTGATAGAAGTATGCTTTACAGATAAACTCACCATACATAATGCAGTTAATGTCCAGGTGTACATTCAATCTACACACATTTGTCTTTTCAAAAGACTTCCATTCATTGATGGATGTTAATGTTCAGAAGCTAAAGTCAAGAGTTGTAGCAATGATTGAGTGAATCCATATAAATAATCACTAAAAACTTATTAATAATGATTAATAAGTTTTAGTCACAGGGCTGTATCTGGACACAAAATCAGACATGGAGGAGGAAAAGGGAAAGATGTTGGCCATGGATGAAGGACAGAATATGCCAGATGATGAAAATGAAAGGATCCCTTTTCTTGCCACCTGTCATTGTCCACAAAGACTTTTTGAAGAAATAACTTGAAAATGAAAACAGAAGGACCCAGTGAGTCTATTCTTTTCCTCTCCCTTAAGCCTTTAATTTACATCCTTCTGTTTAATTAAGAGCTATTTTTTTTAAACCCAATACCTTCTTTGCTCAGTACAACCACCCTCTGTAGATGGAATGAAAATCACTAATTTTCATGTGACAGATGAAGTTCCTAAGTCTCAAGAAAATATAGTGATTTGTCTAAATTTGAGCTTAGATTGTAACTTGTGTCTACCATCTCCTAGTATGTTTCTCTTTGCACTAAGGCATTTTATTAATGTGAATTATTTGACATTGAACTATTTTTTTTTCACTTTGTGCTATTAATGTCTATTAAAAGGAAAATTGGAATCTGGGCAGTGGAACAGTATAGGATTAGAAATCAAACAATATATGTCTAATTAATTCAATGAATACTTGATTAATATTTGGCAGTTGCATTTTCATTACAATATAATTAATTAGAATTTCTAGATAAACAGCTTCACAGTTGCTGTGCGAATTAAATGTGATAATGTATGTGAAAGTGTCTACCACAATGACTGGCAGTTAGAAGGGACTCAATTAGTTGACTATGAATCTTATAAAAACTAATTTTCATAGATATTTCTTTGAGGTAAAAACTTCACCCTATGGAAGAGAATTAAAAATGGAGCAGTACCTTCTAAAGCTATAATTAGTTAACAACTAACTTCTGAAAAGTGAACCTGAGGATTTAAGTTTAAAATCTTTCTCTTCATACCTTATTCTCTTAAAATCTGTATCTTCAAAATTTAACTTTTATTCCTCCCATACATTTCCCCCCCTCTAATCTTGTCAGTCAGACTCAGAGAAATGATTTCTATCTTTCTTTCAAATAGTAGTCACCAAATTCTTTCAGATTTTCTTTTGAAAGATTCTGTTTTGATTATTTCCTCTTCATTTCTGCTATTACTGTTCCTCCCAGGTTTTTGTCAAGTCATGGGTGAATTACTACCTGTGAAGTGCCCTCAATTTCCTTGTCCACTCTACTCTCTGCTTCTATGAGTTTGACTATTTTATATTTCATGTGTAAATGAGATCATATGATATTTGTCTTTTGTGTCTGACTTATTTCACTTAACACAATGTCTTTCAAGTATAGCTATATTGTCACAAATGGCAGGATTCAGGATTTTCTTTTTTTTTTTTTAAAGATTTATTTATTTATTTATACAAGCACTGGGCATAGTCAGAAGTGCAGGAGGGTAAGATTATTCAGCAGAGCCAGAGTGAGGAACAGAACAGGCAGACTGAGGAAATATACTGCTGAGGGGAGCAGCGGGCGTGACAGGAGAGGTCTGTCGCTGGTGGCCTGGGATCAAACCGGCGCTGCTGAGGCTCAAGGCAGCTTCGCAGCCCAGCGCTCAACCACTACGCCACCAGGGGAGGCCCTCTTCTTTTTTCTTTTAAGGTTGAATAATATTCCATTGCATATACATAACATATCTTTTTTATTCCTGTGTCAGTGAACTCTTAGGTTGTTTCCAAATCTCAGCTATTGCGAATAATTCTGCAGTGAACATGAGGGTGCAGATATATCTTCAAGATACTATTTTCATTTCCTTTGTACAGATACCTAGAAGTGGGATTGCAAGATCATGGATAGTTCTATTTTTAATTTTTGAGGCACATCTATATTGTTTTCCATAGTGGCTATACAAACTTGCATCCCCACCAACAAATTACAAGGGTTTCCATTTCTCAGTATCCTAGTTGTTTATCCTTTTTTTTAAAAAAAAGATTTATTTTATTTATTTATATATACAAGAACTGGTGTCTAGGCCAGAGGTGTATGGGGGGTGGTGAGAGGATTCACCAGGGATAGAGTGGGGAGCAGAACAGGAGGATCAACTGAAATACACAGTTGAGGTGAGCAGTGGGTGAGACAGGAGAGGTCTGCTGCATCATGTTAGATGTTAGATCCCTTGTAGGGGATTGAACTCATGCTGCAGTGGCTGGTGATAGCTTGATAGCACTAAGACTTTAACTCTTGTGTCACCAGGAAGGCTCCTTATTTATCATTTTTGATAATAGCTGTAGAACTGCTGCTTTTATTTGTTTGCTTTCTTGTCTTAGTTGTAAGATCCTTTAAGATGGAGTCTGGACTTTTGTGTTCCTAACATGTCTAAACCAGTCCTAATACTATAGTAGTAACTAAATAGAAATTTCTTAAGTTGAATTGAGCTACACTTTCCTAATGAAATTTCATCTTAGGGTATTTATAGTAAACTTGCACAGAGCAGTCACCAGGTGGCGGCAGACATGGGAAAGCTGACTAATATTTGTTTAACAAAAAAAAAAAAAATTAATTTTTACCTAATTTACATATAATTTTATGTTATGACTTTATGTGACTTTTTTAAAAATTTTAACTTCTCCAGGTTTTTATTTTTTATTGAAGTACATTCTGAATAATACCAACACATAAACAATTATTCAGTTTTTAAGGTTACATACACTTTTTTAATTGAAAATTAGAGATACTTCAAAGGAATAATTTTAAATAACTGTATTTTGGGTTTTATATTAAGAAAAGAATGCTAATCTCCACTGCTATTATACAAAACAGTCAAAACTCCTATGTCATTGTGAGCCAAGTAAGTTGTGTCATAAGCGGTGTGGAAATCTTACCATGGTGTGATTTTTGGTGAAATTTCTGTCATTGGTACTTTTCATGAATATTTATTTAAATCCCAATGGAAATCATTGCTCATCTGAAAGGGAGTTAACAATCCTTAATAGCCTCTTCTGATTTGATTGATGTTTTTGTCACTTTCCTTGAAGTAAATAGGCTGCATTAGCATACCAAATATGCTATCTGTCCTTTTACTTCTACAGGCACTTAACTGACCATTCACTTAAGATTTAAATATCCCACCTAGGGTTTTGTTGTCAGTTCAGGGTCAATCTTTCCAGGGAGAAAAGGAAAGAGCTTTAACTATAAAGATAGTGGGTAGTTCCAAAATGGAGGAATCATACCTTTCTTCATAAGAAAATCTATTCCATTTAGACCAGTTATTTATTCTGCCTTCAAAATGTGTAAAGTGTCAAAATAGTTGAGGTTATTGAAAGCAGTGTGTATTACTCAAAAAGTAAAAAAAAATATTTGGATGATTGGGAGATGATTAAAATGTTAAGAAAGAGTCTTGAATCAATGGGATGAAATAATTCTCAAAACTAAGGTATGGCATATGGAAATCAATCATATGCATGCATCCAGTGTGTAAATAGTCCCAGAGAGTCATGCGTGGAGTTGTGGTTACTTTTTCCAGCCACTAGAGTTCATAGCTAATTAAATTGTGTGGTGTGGCTCCAGAGATCACTCTAAAGACAGCTTCAGTTCTTACAAGGCACTTGGGTACCATCAGATGAGTTCAGGTGCTCTACACTCTCATTTTAATGTTTCGGACTTCTCCTCAAATTCCTCTTTTATCAGATTTCCTAGAGAATATTTGCTATCACCACATATTTGTCACTTTAGTCCGCATGATACAGTGATTAGGAGAGGGTTTAGATGGGTATTAGGTGAGATCAGAGGAGCCCAATGCAACATGGATAGGATGGGTAGACTTTTGATGCTTTCCAGTGTAGAGAAATAAGGCTAAGTTCATTTATCTGAATAATTATTAATGTTGCTGTTAAATAATATTTTTAATGACTCAAAAAGTCTTAAAATGCCTCAAGGCAATTGGTTTGAATAATTTTTCAATTATACAAAAGCAGAATGATGTAGGAGAAACAACTGTATCAAGTTGCAAACCCTTGACTCCTAGTTTTGCTACTTTACATACTCTGTAAAGTATGTAAAGTATGTAATGTAGCATGTGAAAATACTTTATAACTGATAAATTACCAATTTAGTGAGGAATGCTCTCTTTAGAAACATATTATGAAATAATAATTTCAGACTTGCAGAAAAGTTACATAATAATTACAAACAATTCTCATATTCCATCCTCTCTGAGTCCATTAAGTTAAGATTTTACTACATTTGCTTACTCATTCTCTCTTTTCTCTGCCTCTCTTCTATTTTCTATTTTTCAGAACCATTTGAGAATAACTTTTAGGTGTAATGCCTCTTTTCCCTAAACACTTCAGTATGCACTTTCTAAAAACAAGGACATTCTCTTACACTACCACAGTGGAAAATAAGGAAACTAGCAATTCTTATCCAATTTACATGGCTGATTAAAATTTTATGAATTAATTTCTAACATCTGAGATTTACTATATCAAATGGTCAACAAAATTATAGAAGTGTGCATTGGATCATCTCTGATTTCAAGAATGTCAAAGAACATAAAAAAAGCAAAAATAATAAAGAAAACACATTGAGATTACTCTGAATATAAGTCCACTTAAAAAAAAAATTTCTTCTGAAAATACTCTTCATCACTGCTTGGATTGCCAACACTGGAGAGGTGATCATGATTTATTTACTAATTCATGCTTCATGAGTTCAGTGAATGTTTATTGAATAATTAGTACATCTAGATATTCCACTAAGTTTTAGAGAAATTAAAATACGATTTTTTTTGACTAAGAAGAACTCAGAATTGAGAGACTGTTGTCAATATGGCCAAGTAACAGATTCAAGAGTCCATGAATGGAAGAGGAGAAAATGTAAAATTATCTCTATCACATGATTTTAGCTGCAAGATGGAGAATATAATTTCAAAAGTTGTGTTATTGAGATCAAGTTGAAAAGTAGTGGTGAAGATGAAATTTTTCCCTTCTCTCTGAGTTCTTAGGTTGATAGAGCAGTCAAATTAATATCATAGATTAGTAGGAGAAAACAAATTTAATTACATACATTTGGGGAATCTACTTGGATGTGGGTTCTAAAGTCAGTGAGTTAAATGAGGGTATATATGCTAAACTGAAAAATGGGATAGGGGCTTAGGGCTTCTGGAAGAGGGGGATTCATATGATGAGAAGGTGACTCATGTGACAGAGACCATATGCTCTGTAGTTAGGTGTCTGTTGCCATGTAGATAGGTTTCTCTGATAGAAATGTTATTTTTGGTAAATATCTGAATTCTGGGTAATTCTTCCAATTTCTATTCTTTTTTTAACATTTTATTTTATTTTTTTAAAAAGATTTATTTATTTAATTATCCAAGAACCGGGGTGCAGGTCAGATGTGTAGGAGGGTGAGAGGATTCAGCAGAGACAGAGTGGGGAACAAAACAGGCAGACTGATGAAATACACTGCTGAGGGGAGCTGCTGGCAAGACAGGAGAGGTCTGCCGCACCATGTGGGATTATCCCCAGCCCGCCCGGATCAAACCCGCGCTGTAGAGGCTTCGAACAGCTTCACGGGCGTGGTGCTTAACCGCCTGCGCCATCAGGGGAGGCCCCCAATTTCTATTCTTTTTGGTAGTGGAGGGAGTGGTAAAAGTTTCTCAGGAGCCTATAGGGCCTTTATTGACTTCACCTTAAAATAATCTATATGCCAAAGTAACATCTCTTGGACTAATGAGATTCACATGCCAAAGTGACATGTTTTGGGAAAGCCTGTTGTGATCATCTTGTAGAGGTTTACGTGAAGGAAGGCCATCCTTCAGGACATTGGTGAAGATCATTTGTTTCCCTTGAATAGGGAGCACATTTTTAAATGCCTATATATCCAGGGCCTTCCCGGTGGCGCAGCGGTTGAGCGCTGGGTTGCGAAGTTGCCCGCAGCCTCTGCGGCGCTGGTTCGATCCCCGGCTGCTCCCCAGCCACCAGAGGCGGGTCCCACATGGCGCGCAGGCCTCTCCTGCCGCCCGCTGCTCCCCTCAGCAGTGTACTTCGGTCCTTCTGCCTGCTCTGATCCCCGCTCTGACTCTGGTGAATTCTCTCACCCTCCCACGCTTCGGACTGTACCCAGTGCTTGTATAAATAAATAAATAAATAAATAAATAAATAAATAAATCTTAAAAAAAAAAAACCTGTTTAAAAAAATGCCTATATATCCAGAAATATAGAGTATTAGTTCATTTTCTTTCACTCTACAATTAGGGAACATGCACTTATCAGAATCAATATATTCAGGTATTTTTAAAATTTAAACATATATATTAAAAAAATCACATAAACAGCATAACAGATAAAGAATACTTACTTTTCTCATTTCACAGATTTTTACTATTGAAACTAAGATAATCATTCCTTCTAATTAAATTTCATCAGTCCATATATTAATTTAGGTAGAATAAAATATAAAGGAAGAAAGATACAAAATAATTTTGAGAATATTTACATTTTCACTAGGTGATACATATTTTGGGAAAAAAACTATTCCCATTCAATCAGTTTTTACAAAGACCAAGCAAAAACTATATAATCCTAAAATAAAAACTGAAGCAATCCCTCCTCCCTCTGTAAAGCCAAAACCATCTAACTTACATTACAAATGCTAATGGTGGGTTTCTTTAGACTTATTATAAGAGTAAACAAATGATACTTGGAAATAGATGTCTTTTTAAAATCAGTTTTGAGTGGCTTATGGATTATTTTTCAGATATGAGGTATATTTATGTCTGATTAAATATCTGTAGGGTCAATGCAGCATATCATACATACATGGACAGTATGATAAATAAATATATAGCTATAGATAATTTGAGCCTCAAATTTTGTGTTGGACTTATGTATCTTAGAACCAATACTTTGAGGAAAAACTGGCACTAGACAAGAAGAAAGCAATTGGAATGATTAAGAGGAGAAAGGTATTAATTTACAAGAAAAGCTTTAATTAGACAAATATACAGCTAGGCCAGTAATGACTATGGGGTATGTTATAAGATTCTACAAATATTTGAAAGTAAAAAAGGTGGGAGTAGAATTATTTAAAATAACGTGAAAGGATAAGTTATCAGGAGTAATTTAGGGAGAACTCTTTGACATTGAAAATCATTAGTTTGGGGGCAACTCTTTTAAATAGTTATTCATTCTGAAGATGTGAAAATAGTCAGGAGCTGATTCTCGATTGTGAGTAGTTATTTTCTGGCAAGTGGAAAGGTTGATCAAATCTTTTGACTCTGTATGAAGAAAAACATCAAGGATATTAAATCAAAGATTAGTTATAATGTCCACCAGTTACTTAAGAGCTCATGGTAGTGTCCCAATAATATTTTAGATTGCTAGTTTTTCATACTTTAATTCCATATTATATACTGACTTCAGTAGTTTCTTATCTTTTATTTTGAGGTAATACATGTCTTGAGGCTTTATGTTTTCAGCCCATCAGAACTTTGCAGTATTTGGCACCCATTTTGTCCAAACATATACTTTATTTAGAAAACTATATTTACTTTGTAAACTGGGTGTTTACACTTTAATTGACTGTCTCCCAAATTTAAGATACTTATTTGTCTTCTGATTTGGAAGATTTGTTTACATGCTCCATGTGCCACCAATTGTGCCACCAATTGGTTACCAAATAAAGAGGTTTATTTCAGCCATTCCATCCTTTCAATTCCTATTCCTATTCCCATTTCTTTTTTAAGATTTATTTATTCATGCATACAGGAGCTGGGGTACAGGCCAGAAGTGTGGGGGGAGGGTGGTGGTGAGAGGATTCACCAGAGACAGAGTGGGGAACAGAACAGGCAGACTGAAATACATTGCTGAGGGGAGCAGAAGATGAGACAGGAGAGGTCTGCTTCACCATGTTGGTTGCTCCCTGGCTGGCTGGGGATTGAACTCGTGCTGCAGAGGCTGTTGATGGCTTCATAGTGCAGTGCTTAACCCCTTGCACCACCAGGGAGGCCCTCTTTTTTTTTTTTTTTAAAGATTTATTTATTTATACAAGAACCAGGGTACAGGCCAGATGTACAGGAGGGTGAGAAGATTTACCAGAGACAGAGTGGGGAGCAGAACAGGCATACCGACTGAAATAAACTGCAGAGGGGAGCAGCCGGCAAGACAGGAGAGGTCTGCTGCACCATGTGGGTTGCTCAGGCTGGCGGGGATGGAACCAGTACTGCAGAGGGTGTGGACAGCTTCACAGCGCTGTGCTCAACTGCCTGCGCCACCAGGGAGGCTCTCAATTCCGATTTCTGCTGTCTGAGTTTAGACTTTTGATTTTCCATGAGAATAATGCAAGAGCTACATTTTCTTCTAACTTCACTGTTTTCCATTTTCTCTTCCTCTTTTGCTTTGCTACCAGGCACATCCTTCTAACCCAAAACTGATTGTGTCTTTCCTTGGCTCAAAATACTCAGTGGATCACAGTTAACTACTGGAAAAAGTTCTAAACTTCCTCGAATCCACCCTCTCTTACTTTTCACCTCCATTCCAGGTGATTCGTGTGCTTCAGATCCTATATAGACTTTCTCACACCCACTTCTTCTCGTGTTGTGTTTTGACCAAATCCTTCCTATCTGAGATGTTCCACCTAGGTGCTGTTTTCTCTATGAAGTTTTTCCTGGAGTTTTATATGAGATTAATGATTCAGCTTTTTGCATATTTGTAGCATTTATGTCACCTATATGTCCCAAATTTGTGTGTCTCCTTTTCCCATAACAGTACATTTTTTTTTGAGAATAAAATCTGGACCTTACCACTCACACTCCCAAACATATAGCCTTATATATGGAAGAACCTCAATGAATTTTTATGGAA
Organism: Talpa occidentalis; assembly: GCF_014898055.3. Lineage (NCBI taxonomy): Eukaryota > Metazoa > Chordata > Mammalia > Eulipotyphla > Talpidae > Talpa > Talpa occidentalis. Next base: position 25,447,293 of record NW_023604861.1, read on the forward strand.
TGAATGAAAAGATAGGATTCTCATCATCTTTATGTGGAAGAAATCCCAGGAACTAACGATATGGTAAAACAGATATACCTTTCCAACTATTTTAAATTTTCCTGAATGGTCTTATATTAAAAAAAAAAAATATTTAGGTTTTCTTAGGCAGCTTCCAGGTTTGACTTAATTCACAAAGATGCAGCATTCTAATATTTCATTTTCTATTGTACAGACTACTTAGCAGTTTACTTTTATTTTTTAGATATTATCACAACCAGGCTAATGACATATGATAATTATTTATGAATTGCTTTCTATCTTTTTACCCTGGACTGAAAGTAGTGCTTTGTTTTGTTTATTGCTTTATCCTCATTGTTTTCAACAATGCTTGATACATAGCAGTGTTCAGTAAATATTTGTTGAATGAGTAAAGGAACTTGCATGGTGCCATTTTTGTTACTAAAATAATTACTTTTCTGTTAGCATTAATTTTGAGACTAGCAATTTATAAAACACTAAGTGTGTGATTAATAGTTTGAGTCATTCAGAATATTCACATTGATTACTCAGAATTTTAATTTTTATTTAGTAAATAGTTGACCATTATCCATGAATATTAATAGCAGTTATTATTATTGGCAGTTTTGCAGTAAAGATCAATAGTACATGTTTATCTATAAGACTTTCTACTTGTTATAGAATACAAATTACTTCCCCCAAATAAGTCTTTAACTTTCTGTTGATGAATCTGATCTGATATAATTTTCAACACATTGTTGTACATCATTTGTTTTTCATTATCTTTGTTCTTTCCATAGATTGTATTGAAAAAGCTTTTCCAATTCTTTTTTGAATGGGCATATCCTGCCATACTGTGGTAGAATTTCTAAAAGGATTTATACAGTTAAGGTGAAAAATAAAATGCATATCTACCACATTCTAAGCCAATGATTTAGCCTTTGGTATTATATAGTGTGTTCACCACCTACTAGTGTTCACGAGGATTTGTTAAAGAACTATTAAGCTGAATATGTCTTTTATCAAAAATAAAGTCACACTTTTCTGTCTTCTCTTTTTGAGACGTGAACATCTAAGTATATAATTATCAATTAACTTTTCATTTCTCTATAGCAAAGTGGAATAAAAATGAATAGAAATTCTAGGTAACATAGAAGTAAGCAGTACCATAATTTCTGAGTTTTAAAATATTTCTCAAGATTTAGAGGTGTCATTGCTTGCTGTATTATTAGAAAAATACATACTTTCTTTTAAAGATATCAGTTGATTTTTTGATATATTGCTACCACCTGTCTAAATTGTGTGTGTGTGTTGTCTTTTTCATTATTATTTATTGATAATTTCGGGCTTCCATATACTAAAGTTGCTCCAAATAAAAGATAGAATTTTTTTGTAACTTTCAGAAAAAGAATGAAGCATTGATTTTTACCATTTATAGCTTCATTCAATTAGAAATTAGCAAATCCATGATGCACCCTTCTAAAGATATCCAACAAAATGATCCTATATATGCTTATTTATAAAGTAATACCAAAACTCCAGACAAATTGGAGTCATATCATTGAGAAGAGATTAGGAAGGATCTTGAATTTTAAAAAGCACAAGTTCTGTATCTAGTTTTGCTACAGGGTTTTCTATGATCTTGGCAAGTCAGTAGCTCCATTTGTCTTAGTGTTCCCATCTGTAAAATTGTGGTCATTATACTTGACACTTCCTTTCTTAAAAGGGGATGTTATAAGGATGAATAAGGTAATGCATTGTGGTAAAATGCTTTGAGCTCCTTAGAAGAAAGGTGCTACATAAATACAGAGTATTATCTAACATGAAAAATAGCTCCAATACTTTAAATATAGCTACTAAGAGGCACAATCAACTCCTAATCTATTTTTTTTCTCAATGTGGAAAATTCCTTACATTAAAAGAAATGATGTTCATATATTGATTGGCAAATACATCATCACCTCTCTCTATTATGGTGTCACTAATACACTTTTAAAAGTTAAATAGTTATCAAACACACTATCAATCCTTCTTGCTCCTTACACTGGAAACTTTGGAGTAATTTCTTTTTCTTTTGACCCCTCAATCCTTACTGTTCTTTCTTGCTAATGTTTATTAATTCTCTTTTCTTTCTCTCTCTTTTTAAAAAGATTTATTTATTTATCCATACAAGAGCTGGGGAATAGGCCAGAGATTTGAAGAGTGAGAGGATTCACCAGAGACAGAGTGGGGAACAGAACAAACAGACTGACTGAAACACACTGCTGAGTGGAGCAGCGGGTGAGTCAGGAGAGGTCTGCCTTTCCATGTGGGTTGTTCCCTGGCAGGCTGGGGATCGAACTCCTGCTGCAGAGGCTGCAGATTGCTTCATAGTGTGGTGCTTAACCCCTTGAGCCACCAAGGAGGTCCCTCTTTTCTTTCTCTTTATATTCTTAGGCACCCCCAGTGGGTTACAGTGTCTAAGAGATCACATACAGCGTTGAACCCAAGAGTGTTTGGGTTTAAATCACAGTTCCTTAATATATTATGCAAATTTGGGCATATTATTTAATCGCCTAGTGCCTCAATTCCTTCATCTGTGAAATGGGTATAATAAGGATATTTATTTAAACAGGCTGTAGAGGGAGAAAATAAGTTAACACATGTGAAGCTGCTTGTAACTGTGCCTGATACAAGTAGACTCACAATAAGCATTAGCTATTTTTATTATTTGGTCAACTAAAAATTTTGCATTCATTTATTATTTGTCAGACTTATTAGGTATTTACGTCTTCCAATATTCTGTCTATACAACAGAATTCAACTTTATTTTCTAAATTTTCCTTAGCTTCTAAAAATAATCTTTTAACTCTTGGTCATAGCTTGAAATTAAACCTCTAATATTGCCTCGTTTGCATCCATCCAAACTATCTAACTTTATCAATGACATAGGGCAAATATGCTGTTTTACTCAGACATGCGGCTTCATTCAGGTAAATGTCCTTGTCATTCTTTATCAGTTCTTTATCAATTTCCCCTCATAACTCCTCCATTTCTTTTTTTTTTTTTTTAAATAGAGGCATGTTTATTTATTTATTATATTTGTTTGTTTGTTTTGTTTATACATGCACTGGGTACAGTCAGAAGCGCGGGAGGGTGAGAGAATTCACCAGAGCCAGAGTGGGGAGCAGAGCAGGCAGAAGGACTGAAGTACACTGCTGAGGGGAGCAGCGGGTGGCAGGAGAGGTCTGCGCACCATGTGGGATCCTCCTCTGGTGGCCGGGGAGCAGCCGGGGATTGAACCGGCGCCGCAGAGGCCGCGGGCAGCTTCGCAACCCAGCGCTCAACCGCTGCGCCACCGGGGAGGCCCATAACTCCTCCATTTCTCTTTAAAAATATGTGCACATCATTTTCTGACTCAGATCTTTGCTTCTCGAAGGAGATTTTTCCAACAGTTCCCTCTTTCTTCTGATCTAATTACTGCAGAAATAATAACACCTCAGCACATTGTGTAGATCACTAATGTTTAACTGACTTTGATAATATAGTTGGTGTGTTTATATTGTTATGTACAGTATAACTTTATGTTGCTTTTTGAATCAGGGTGACGCATTATCTATACCAAAGAGAGGAGTCTGGAGACCTTTTCTCGCTTGCCCTGGGTACTGTAAATTAGGCTGAAATGGGTACTGCATGTACAGAGTTCTCCAACAAGCTTCTGAAATTATCCTTTGTTGATTTAGCAGTTTCATAGTATACGGCTCCTCTGACTTCTTGTTTTGTCTCTTAGGTCCCAAAATTTTAAATGAACTGCTTACTATTGCAAGTTTCCAGCTGAGCTGATATCATATGTAAATACATTGTTTTAGGGAGCCTTAGAGAGAAGTTCTAAGCAAACAGTAATAACTACTTGTAGAATCATAGAAGCTCAGAATAGAAAGGTCCTAACATAACATGTATTCTTCAAGACCAAGAAATCACAGTAACCTCAGTTTCTATTGACTTAATAAAGCGTAATTCTGGAGAATGATCCACTATTTCACTGTTTCTGGAAAACATTAACTTTAAGTATCATTCACTTCTGTTTTAAATATATTACACCATATATTCTAGCAAACTTAGAGTCAGTAAAATTTCTGATTTATGAATGAAAGTGAGGCATATGATGCCTAATGCTGAATTTGAAGTTAATGCTATTTTACAATTGTCTACTCTTCTTTGTTTCAACACTTTCCCCCAACATTTAGTAACATTTTATTTATTAATCCTTTGTGTGTGTGCGGTGCGTGTTTACACATGTGTATTTGTGTACAACAGGGTGGCAGGAGAGGTAGGCATATACACTTTGTAAAAACTGGGTAGAAAAGAAATAGTATGTTTAGAAGCAGGCATCTGAGAGGTGGAATTGAGTAGAGGATTGAAAGATTTCAGAGTATGCAGGAATCTTTAGGACTTCCGATTTCCAGAGAGCCAGGTTTTAGAATTTGAACCAATCTTATCTAGGTCTCAAGGGACAGGTTGACCCCATTTTATATCTGGGTTGGATCTATAACAAATAAATAATGATAATTTTCATCAGGTGTACTTGAAAGTTAGTATTATTTAGAGCCACAGACTTTTCTTCAATAGAATATCTTGGAATTTTTTTTAAAGTAGTAGGCCTATTTCCACATTTACCAAAAAAATCCCTAAGGTTATGTGTAGAGATTCTTATGCACATTAAAATTTTAGACCCACTTCCTTTGAAGCATATCTCCTATTTTGTGTATATTTCCCCTTTAGGCTATAGGTATCTTGAGAGCCATAATATTTTATATTTTTGCAAAATTTATGGGATTTATATTTAATTTGCAACTCCCTTGGCAACCATCCCATCACAAATGTTCAATAAATATTGTTAAAATGGAATGGAATTACAACAAATGCATTTGCCATTCTATACATTTCCAGAAAATCCCACAAGATGTCAGGGAGAATATAACTGTATAAAAATGCCTTTTCTCTTTCGCACCCCTCTCTTGAGATTCCCGAGCACCCAAACATTAGGTGACCCTTGAACTGCCACTATAGTGTAAGGCCAATATAGTACAAATCCAGATCTCCAACTTTTAGCCATGTGAACTTTCTGACTATATAGAATGACCATTTCCTCAGGCAAAAAAAAATGTGAAAGGAGTGAGACTTCAATGACATTTCATGTCCAATAATCTTCACAGTAGCCAGTGGCTCTCTGAACTCCAGAGCTGTATGTCTACTACCTTCTTAGTCCTTTCTTGAGATCTAACAAGCATCTCAATCTCAGACTTTCTATGTTCTCAGATTAAGGCAAGTATTTTAGTGCTATCTTCAAAATATGCATATAGAAATCCAACTCCTTTTTAGTTCTTTCAATCCTTTTCTGGTTCAAGTCATCATCATCTTTTGCCCAGATCATTGCATTACCTCCTTAGTTTTACATTTGCCTCCTTCCATGTATTTTCAGTACAGCTGCGGGGGGAAGTATTGACCAGATTATGTCATTCCTTATTTAAAACTCCAATTCTTTCTATTTCCCTCAGAGTTAAAGCCAATATCCTTATAACAAAATCCCAGTTTTATTTCACCAACATAACCATTTTTATGTTAACAACATAGTATTATTGTAGTAGAAGAAAAAAAATGCTGTTAGACTTTAGATTAGCTCTTATTATATGCATTTTTAAAAAAGAAGTACTTGATATGTGTAAACTTTCAGTTCACTCTGCCCATTAATATTTATTTATTAGTACTTATTTATCAAGTGTGTGACCAGTACTAAGTACTATGAGCATCCAAGAGGCTGTAGCAAAAATGGTTTATTGCAGATTTATGGAAAACTTGGACAGACTTGAACAACCAACCACTGTAACTGCAACAAGATATTTATTTTCTTTATTGCCAGAGATCACAATCTTGGGTGACATTTTTCTTTGAAAGATAAGTTTTGTTGTTTTCTTAGAATTGCTTTAAGTATTTCTTTCTCTGATATAGTGCTTTTCTAACTTCTGGCAATTAAAATGGTAGATCATATGTAGAGATAGAGAAATAGTTAAAATTTGGACACTGTCTTCATAATTTTTATATCACATTGTGATTATATTTACTCTTCCCCCAAAGGAAAAATTAAGTTTTATTTACTTAAAGAAATTAGCTTCTCTGTTGTGTTATACAGATAAAAACAAAATTTGTCATGAGCTTTCTCTGGTGGCACAGGAAGTTAAGCGTCAGCACTGTGAAGCTGTCTCAACTACTGCAGCGCGAGTTCGATCCCCACCCAGGGAGCTACCCACATGGCACAGCAGACCTTTCCTGTCTTGCCCACTGCTCCCCTCAGCAGTGTATTTCAGTCAATCTGCCTGTTCTGCTTCCCACTCTGTCTCTGGTGAATCCTCTCATCCCTTGCACCTTTGGCCTGTATCCCAGTTCTTGTATGCATAAATAAATAAATAAATCTTAAAAAAACCAAAATTTGTCATAAAATTCATAGCTAGTTGGAAACAGCTATTATAAATTTGGAATACTTACATATTTTAATATAATGCAACAATATGAAATAATACTGAATGACTAATAACCTTAATAGTGGCTTTTACAAATCTTTGCAAACACGGCCAACTTTTATTTAATGATGAGAAAATGCTTGATTTCCTATGTTAGGTAAGGCAAACCAAAAGCTGTGAGAAATAAAAACTTTCACATCCTTTTTTTTTTGGTTTGTTTACATCTAAAAGTCTCTCTAGGGCCTGATAGTCTGTATAAAGTATTTCACTGCCATATGCCTTTGAATGAATAGAAGTACTGCAAGCAGCCAGTCAGCCTCTATTGTCCTAAAACTACATTTGCGCAGTAACATTTTTTAGTATTTTTTTTTTTAAGGAGAAAATTGGAAAGTGCTACTTAGACCAATATAAATCCTATCAATTTTACACAAAATGTTGATAAGAAATAAAAATTTAGCATTTCTGGTGTGAATTCACTAGACTGTACAAAATACAAATATATAGATTAAGGAAAGTTAACATAATCCTTCTATGGAATCTAAAATCAATTATGTGTCAGCTTTGTAGTATTATAAATGTATTTAGTCAGCATAGAATTTTTCCAACAGTGTTTCCTGCAGATTGAAATTGACTAACCAGATGTTAAATATTAAATAGAACTAATCAAAGCATGGTTCAAGAGACTTTAAAAACAATGATCAAAGGGAGCTATTTATTACCTGATTCATGTTACTATTGCAATATTGGCTCTGTGATATTATATTTAAACTTAGTTTTTTCAAGATCCTGTTTTCTAGCTTTACATGAACAATAATTAATGTTAAAAAATTAACCCATAAACTATGTAATCCTTGTACATAATCATGCTTGGAAACTTAACCAAGAAATTTAACACTCAATTCATAGAAATGAAACCTTAGTGGGAGATTTAATTAATATATAACTTTTAGTACTGAAAAATTATATAAGTATTAAAAATATGGGGTATATCTATACACATACACGTAAAAACAAAAAAACAAAAAAAGACTACAAGAACTACACTACTTTCTGTGTTACTTTTTTTTTAAAGATTTATTTTATTTATACAAGATCCAGGGTACAGGCCAGATGTGCTGGAGGGTGAGAGGATTCACCAGAGACAGAGGGGGAACAGAACAGGCAGACTGATGAAATACACTGCTGAGGAGAGCAGCGGGTGAGACAGGACAGGTCTGCTCGCCATGTGGGTTGCTCCGAGGCCGGTGGGGATGGAATCGGCACTGCAGAGGCTGTGGACAGCTTCACAGTGCTGTGCTCAACCGCCTGTGCCACCACGGAGGCCCTACAAGAATTACTTTTGAAAGATATTGGAACAATCATTTGGTCAGGTATTTTATTTTCAGAAAAATAATTATTCAATTAAAAATACAGATATGTAAATGATTTATAGATAAGTGCATTATCTATATTTAAAATTACAGATGATTAAATTAATTGGGGATAATCTTTCCAGGAAAGGGAATTTTATAACTTCCTACAAGTAATTTTAACCCATTGTTTTACCATAATGCCAACATTTTTTAAATTTTTTTTTTATTTTTTACATCATTATTCATTTTCAAACAATATTTGCATCCCCATCCCAGATGTATCCCCATAGAGTTTCCTTCCCCAATGCACCCGTGCACCATCACCTTAATCCCCAGTGCTCCTCTCTCCTTCCCTCCCACCCCTCTCCCTCCTCCTCTCCTGCAGTATGTCCCTGATTTATAATTGTCCATTTTTGCTTTGTTGTGTTTTGTACTGTTATTATTTTTTTTACATTGATGTCTTATTGGGTTTCCCTATATTCCTGCTATAAGTGAAACCATCCAATATTTTTCTTTTTCCTTCTGCCTTATTTCACTGAGCATAATTCCTTCTAGCTCCATCCACATTGCTGCAAATGGCATGAGTTTATCTTCTTTGATTGCTGAGTAATATTCCATTGTGTTCATGTACCACATCTTCTTGATCCAGTCATCTATTTTTGGGTATTTTGCCCATTTTTTGACTGGGTTATTTGCTTTGTTTTTGTTGAGTTGTGTAAGTTCTTTGTAGCTCTTTGATATCAATCCCTTATTTGTCATATGGTGTGCAAATATTTTCTCCCATTCAGTAGGATATTTCTTTGTTTTGATTATACTCTCTTTTGCTGTATAGAAGCTTTTGAGTTTGATGTTGTCCCAGCTGTTTATCTTCTCCTTTATTTTCCCTGCTTTTGGAGAAGAATCCACAAAGATATTTCTGAGGCTTATGTCATGAGTGTTTTGCCTATGTTTTTTTCCTACATATTTTATGATATCAGGTCTTACATTCAAGTCTTATATCCATTTTGAGTTGATTTTTATATATGGTGTGATATAATCTAGTTTCACTTTTTTGCATGTTGCAGTCCAGTTTTCCCAACACCTAAATATTGTACTATTCTTAACAAATGCTTTTGTTGTATTCATAAAATTAAGTCTCAATTTGGATAAAAAAGGTTATTGTCACTGTCAAAATTTAATTTCAATATTTGGACTTTTAAGAAAACTGCAAATCATTTTTTCCTTTTTTTTTTTTTTACAGAATGGCAACGTTACCTTAATAAATATTTTTATTAGACAATTGTTGTAATTAAGATTCTCATGCCCAAGGTGGGAAAATTTGATTAATGCTACTGCTTAGAGAATATATTTTTTGAAAAGCTTCTTTTTTAGCTGGATATGCTACAAGTTATATAAGGAATCAAGGTTTTCTGAGTGGCAGTTTTCTATATAGTAGGTTTTGTGTGCTTAACAGATTAACTGCTTTCTGTGTTATTTTTTTCTCCCAGGATTCAGGAAAGAAAATGACATAATAGATTTTTTTTTTCCCTAGGATCACAGTAAACCTCTTTAGTCAAACCCAGTTGCTCCTTGGGAGGTAAAGAGCGAACTAACCTATGTTTCTACAAGTTACAAAATCATTTACATTTATTACCCTTGCACAGAGAGGCCCCAAAGCCTCAGAGCTATGATTCTCCAAATCACTGCATTCTAAGCTTGACTGATTGGTTTAAAAGCTTGTGAGAGATTTATAATGATTCACTGTGTAAGCCAATGATTTTATATTTAAGGCAGGAGACTGCTTATAAATGACAGAAAACTTTAGACTCTCCTTGGACACAGTAGGTAACCAACTGTGTTGATAGGTTTAGATAAAAAACAGCATATTCTTTGCACTGTTTGAACCCCAAATTTATAAAGTTGTACATGCATTATATATAGCATTATGATATTAGTTTCCCATTTTTACTTTTGCCTTTGGATTATTGGTAATATCTGTGTGTATTTACAATGGGAACTTAAAAATTCGTTACTTTTGAGGATTTTCTGATTTCTTTTCATAAGCTTTAATTGCTTCTCCTAATTCCAGATTTGTTATTTAAATAGAAGATATTGCTGTACATTAAATTTGGAACAATTACTGTGCTTAGCTCACTGTGATTTTGACAACAACACATGAGAGCAGTATGACTTGGTGATCCAACCACTCAGAATTTAACTGTCAACCCTCAGGAGTAACACACAAAATTATCTCTCTCTTACCCATTCATTGCTTGAAATTAAGTTCTAATTATTGGGTCATTGGTTCTATATGAATTTATTGTTGGAACCTCAATCTCACTAACTTATAGTGGGTGCTCAAGACATGTGAATCGAACTGATGAATTAATAAAGTTGATCTCAGGTTCAGGATTCTCCAATGGGCGACATTGCTTCAAATGCAGCTGCACAAATTATTGTTATTATTATTTATTGAAATAACAGTGAATTGTAACATTATATTAGTGTCAAGTGTGAAGCATTACTAATCAATATGTGTGTATTACATTAAATTTCCCACTAAAAGTCCAATTCTATTTTTCATCATGCAGTTGTCCCCTTTGTCCCCATTCCATCTGGTAAGAGATTACAGGTTATTAAGTCTGCTGTCTCCAGGTTCTGGCAGAGTCCACACTCTGCAAGGGTTGAAATGGGATAACTCAACTGATAGGCAGTGTCTCACTTCCTGTTATAAAGAATATCATTTATAATTTGTTCTGTTTGAGGACAATGCTGTTATATTTATCATTGTATTCAGTGCACTTAACAGTCTCTCAAATGAGGGTCACATAGTAACCCCATTACACCCCTTTATGATATCTGTAGTCTGGTTTCTCCTCTTACCATTCTGTTGATCTGCCTTTTCCTGGATATTTTTTTTTTTAATGTGGTAAAATATGTATAACATGAAATTTACCATTTTAGCCATTTAAAACTGTATAACTTAGTGTACTTATTGACATTAAGTACAGTCATTATGTTTTGCAACTATCAGCCCCATCTATCTTGGGAAATTTTTCATCTTTCCAAACAGAAACTCTAAACTCATTAAATACTAACTTTTGTTCTGCCCATCGCCAGCTCCTGACAACCTCTATTCTACTTTCTGTTATGACTTTGCCTGTAAATGGCTTTATAACACATTTGTCCTTTGGTCTTTGGCTAATTCCACTTAGCATAATATCTTTTTTTTAAAAAAAAGATTTATTTATGCATCAGGAACTGGGGTACAGGCCAGAGATGTGGGGGGTGAGAGGATTCACCAAAGACAGAGTGGGGAGCAGAACAGGCAGATTGACTGAAATATACTGCTGAGGGGAATGGCAGGGGAGTCAGGAGAAGTCTGCTGCGCCAAATGGGTTGCTTCCTGGCTGGAGATCAAACTTGTGCTGCAGTGGCTGTGGATAACTTCATAGGTTGTGTCTTAACCCCTTGCACCACCAGGGAGGCCCCACTCAGCATAATATCTTCAATGTTCATCTGTGTTATAGAAGGTATTGGATTTTCAACATTGAATATTATTCCACAGTATGTATAGACTACAATTTGTTTATTGATTTCTTTTGTCAATGGACATTTGTGGTGTTTCCACCTTTTGCTATTGTGAATAATGTTCTAAACTTTGGAGTAGAAATATTTATTTATTTATTTATTTTTAAAGATTTATTTATTTGTATAAGCACTGGGTACAGTCAGAAGTGCGGGAGGGTGAGAGAATTCACCAGGGCCAGAGCGGGGAACAGAACAGGCAGACCAGAACAGCTTCCCTCCTGCTGAGGGGAGCATAGGGCACTGCAGGAGATGTCTGCATGCCATGTGGGACCCTCGCCAGTGGCCGGGGAGCAAACCGGTGCTGCAGAGACTGCGTGCAGCTTTGCAGCCCAGCGCTCAATCACTGTGCCACCGGTGGAGGCCCTGGAGAAGAAATATTTATTCAAATCCTGTTTTCAATTCTTTTGTGTATTTGCATGGTAGTGGAATTGCTGGGTCATATGGTAATTGCATGTTTAAGTTTTAGAAGAAATGCTGAATGATTTCTACAGCAGCCATGCCATGTTACATTCCTACCAGCAATGTGTGAGGATTCCAATTTCACCACTTCTTCAATAGTCCTTCTTCTTTTTTTAAATAATAGCCATCCTAATGGGTATGAAGTGGTATTTCATTGTGGTTTTGATTTTTCTTTCCCTAGTGATCACTCTTGTTGAGCATTTTTTATGGCTTAGATGACATTTGCATATCTTGTTGATTTGTTCTTAAAGACACTAGCACTGTCCTAGTAAAACTTAATAGTTATCTCATACCTGCTAGCTTTCTTGATACCTGCTTCTGTTCGCTTTGTGCACCAGTACTTTTTCTTTAACTCAATACCATCTTTCAGGTTTCTGTCATCTGCACGTTTCTATAATCTTCTCAACAATTACTATAACCTTTCAACAATTACAATTCTCTTTTACTGTGCTTTTTTTTTTTTTTTTAATCTTTGCTGGACGTGAGTGGCCAAAACTCAGAGTTAGAATGTTCGCTCCTGGTGTTTTATTTCTTACTGTATGTTTTATGACCACCTTTTTAGAGCTCTGGTCAAATTCCTTCAGCTGCCTCTTACATATTAGATATTGGTTTATTAGTTATTGGTTTATTTATATTGGGTATTAGATATTGGTTTATTCTTGGGATTCTAACTTTACTTTCCACTCAACATCTATGACTCTTCAGTTGTCATCCTTGTCTTCATCAACACTCTCTCAATTTCTGACACTATATTAGTTTTTATCTTTATCATTGAATTTATTTTGTTTTCTCCAGTTTCATGTTCCATAGTCAACTAACACCCAGATCTACTTTATCCTTCCTTCATGGTTTTTAACTTTATCTTCAGGAGATGCAAAATAAGATGCTTCTATGATTGGTAGACATACTTTCCATTTCATGATTTAAGTCTTTTGTGAAAGAATTGATTAGACTGTTTATATCTAAAGTGAGAATTACTGTTATGTTGTTTAGTATACTCTCTTACACCCAAGGTATTCAATAAATATTTGCTGTGTTGAGTTCACTGTGACTGCTAGGGTCCCATCACCACATAAGTCTGTAATATTGTTTAATGTTAAATTTCATCCTAATAGGTATTCAATTTATGAGTAAAAAAAGAGTGTGCATTTCAGAAAAATATTTAAGAATGTACAATTTTCCTAGATGAACCACATACTAATGTATTAAAAATGTAAATTACATTCTGTGCTTTTAAAAATGTTATATTATAAAAGGTTTTTAAAATTTAAGCTATGTCTAGTCGTGCTTACATTTGGTATCAAATATAAGTGATTAATAATTCCATGTTCTCTGAATTCTTGATTTGTTTCCTGTGTTGGAGAGTTGAAACTATTAAGAGGCGATTAGGGAGGATATCCTTGAAGTCTCCTTCACACCGAGAATCTCCCTTTTTTTTTTTTTGGTTCACTTAACTTAATGTGGGAGTTGCTTGTGAAATTTTCTACATTTCACCTTCTGAGGTTATGGGCCCCATTCATATGCCGTATCTCCCTTTCAGATGAATAAGTATGACTTTTATGAATTTTTCTTCACTTGTAGAATTTAATTTACATGAATAATTAGAAAAGGACCAAGTGAAATTTCTCTCTCTCGGCAAACAATCTTGTTAAGAAAATCAACTGCAAACTTTTCCTTTAATATTTTTTTCTTTGCACCTTGAAATTTATTGCTTGCTACAAAGAAGCAAAATAAAAAGAAATATAGGGTGCTACAATATACAGCTCTTTTGCATATTGATATCTGAATAATTGCCTTAGGGCATATTGAGTTATAATATGAAATACTATTCCCTCAGGACATTATCTTAAAATATTTTACTTATTTAGCATACAGCTCAATATTTTAGAATTATGTAAAGAGTATTGTTATTAACCGGCATGGAGTATGCTGGCAGAAACAAAATATTAGAAGGACCTAATAGGAAAAGGAGATTGTTCTTAGAATGTTACAGTATTTAAATACTACTGCCTCAGAGCTGTTCAATTATAATCGCCAACATTGTGAAAGAAAAGAAGGCTGTAATTCAGTACAGATGGTTAATACATACATATTTTTTCTTTAAAGTATAATTCACGTGGGCTTCTGTTTGATTTTCATGCCTGTACTCCTATCTAAGTTCCATTGCACATAGCCAGCAGTCAGTATAAAAGCCCTGCAATAGCTATCAAAAGAATAGTGCCTGAAAACCAGGAAATACAATGAGCTTAATGTGATTCAGTGGCCAGCTCAGGAACCAAACATAGTGAACCAGGGGTGTAAGTGCAGGATGAAGTGACAAGATGTGATGTGTTCTGGAGCTTGGGTTTTTGAGATTGTTCTAAGAAATCTAGTTGGGATGTACGGTTGGTCTGTTGAGGTTGCTATAACAGAATACAGAGATGAATGGCTTATAAACAACAGAAATTTATTTTTCATGGTTCTAGAATCTGAGAAATCCAAGATCAAGGCACCAGCATGGTTATGTTCTTATAATGGCCCTTTCTTGTTCAAAGCCAGCTCCTTCTAACTGTGTCCTTATATGGTGGAAGGGGCTGGGGAATCTCTCTGGAATCCCTTTTATAAGACCAGTTCCACTGATGAGGGCTCCATCCTCATGGCTTAAGTACCTCCCCAAAACTCCATCTACTAATGTTATCATATTGGCATTTGGATTTTAACTTAGAATTTAGGGGACACAAATATTTAGACCATAGCAGGGTGTGTGTTCCCTCACAGGCCCACACCACAAGGAAAACCCACCTATGTCAGAAACACTGTGATGAGGCCCAACATACTGGAGCTTTGGAGTTTTGCTGTTTCACTGACTGTGTGACTGTAACCAAGTTATTTAAACTCTCTAATGCCCAGTTTCCTCACCTGTAAAATTAACTGTGTGAATTAAATGAGATCATGCAAGAAAAGTGCTTGTTTTATTTCTTGATGTTATTACTATTGCTGTTGCTGTAATGAGATCAGATCCTTATATTCATAAAAAATGTTACTACTGATAGACTGTTAATTGCAGCTCTTAAAACCAGAAACTGCAGCATGGATTCCAGATGAAAGGGCAAAATGACAACAAATCTTCATTTTATATCTGAAGTAATGAAATGGGTTTGCTTTTAAAACTGTTTTTTATATGCCTGATGATATGTTTAGGATTTTAAAAAAGATTATACATATTTGTTTATAAAATAATTTTCATCAAAAGCCATTCTGTAACCAAAGGTGTATTTTATTCATCTTGTTTATCATGAACTTAGTCAATTTATATTTTTCATGCACTGAAATAGTTATTTATCATTTTCTGCTGTTTGAGGAGAAGCAGCATTATTATCCTAATTTTACAGATGAAGAAACCCACATGCAGGTTACACAATGTGATTGATAATGCATTCTAGGTTTAGTGGCAAAGCAAAAATGGGATTGGGCTGCTTTCTCCCTTTGATCTTGCAGTTTTCAATGCTTATCATGTTGCTTCTATAAAAAAGAACATTAGCCAGTTTTTACCAAAGGGAATTAAGTGATGGGTACTTAGCATCTCTTGTGCCAAGAGACCAAAACCTGAATTGACTGCTACTACATTATCAAATCATTTTTACAAAATGGGTATATTGTACTTTCTCATCTATTAATGCTTTAGCCAGTGCCTTCTCAATTGCATGGCAGGATAGCAAAAGGAAATGTAAGTTGTCATGTATTAAAAATCAATTGAAATAACATTTCAACCTTCAGTGCAGCACATTCTATGAGGGAATGAAATGAAATCCCGGTGATATCAGTGATAGTGATGTCAGTTGCTGCTTCCCAATCAATTAAATGCATGATTCTTAAGGCCTGCCAAGTCTTTATTTTGCTATGTGGATGTCTCCTTTCTCTGACCTTTCCCTTCTTTTCTGTACGTCACTCCTTAGGCAACTGCTTCTTTCATGGCTAGTCCCTCTTACCACAGAGAAAATGTACCCCAAATTAATTCATACTTTGATGACTTAAACATTTTCATACTAACAGAAGACCAAGTAGTGCTGGATTCAGAGGACTAAATGCCTGACAGTATGATTTCAGACACTGTGGTATTTAGGTGGGAAAAATATTTTGCTGCTGCCACGGTCTTAGCCACATTTCTGGTCATATCCACTTCCTTTTCTTTAAGCCTATTTTTGCTCTTACCTGTTTCTAGGCAATTGTGCCTAACGTGATTATGTGGAAATGCTAATCGGGCAAACACTCATCATCTTATGGGGAACGAAAGCTGCTTGTTAGCTACTATTTTACAGGGATGACTAAAGTGCTAAGTCAGGCAGAGTTAAGGGTGATGAAATCAACCTGTGACTGGATGGAGGCCTGATGGCTGATAGACATGGATGGAAGGCCAGCTCATCAGAGTAATGAAGAGAAGCTTGAAGAGGGAGTGTGTGTTTAGGAGATATTCGAAGTCTGATATGACACCATGTGGGGCAATAGATAGTTGTAGGAATGATTGATAAATCAGATTGTGGAGGATTTTGGATGTCATGCCAAAGAGTTTGGACTTGAGCCTGTAGGTAACAGAGCTTTGCAAAATTTCCCAGTCCGTATCCCCATAGCCACTCACTTCCTCCAGGAGCTCTGCACTACTCCAGACTATCAGAAAAGCATTGTATTTGGAACCAAAATACTTGTGTTCAAAACCCTTAAAGACTGAATGAGCTTGAGCAAGTAGCTGAAACACAAAACTGTTAACAAGTTTCCCTGTGCAAAAAACAGTGTTGCATATTAGTCCTCAAGCAGGTAGTTAATAACTGGCGTGGCTGGAATTCAAACCCAAGTTGGTTTGACACTAGGACTCAAACTTCAAATTGCTATATTATGTTGTAAGGATATATATGTCTCAACCCAAATCTGTTCTTATGACTGCTATCAAATTATTGTTTTCTCATACTACATAAGAAATCTAGTTCATCCATATGAAAGACTAAGTAGAGAAGACTACTGAAATGTAAGTGTAAGTGACATAACAAGTCACTGCCCATTGCAGTGGCTTCTTATCATGTAAGTGATGATTATAAACATGATAGTAAGATTTTAGACATACTGAATTCTATAAAAACAAGAATAAGTATTGAGTGACATAGTCAAGATTATTCTGATTTTTCACTTAAAAGTCAAATTGATGACCCCCTTCTTCCTAGTCATATGAACTCAACATGCTTGGATTCAGTTTTTGCTCGTGACATGTGGTCACATTTGGCCTATGTAGGATAAGGAAAAATGTCAGGCTTTTCTGTCCTCCTGCCATCAGGATAGATGATGGATCCTTGCGGTCCTGAATGCATGCCTGATGGTGGGCACCTGGAGTAGGGTGTGGGCATAGGTAGATGGGATTCACCTGGGCTGAGACTGGGCTTTTAAGGGTGGCGTCACGGGGACACCAGCAGAAGCCAAAGGAGAAGCCGAAAGGAAGCCGGGAGCAGAGAAGCAGAGAGAACGCCAGAGAGCCCAGAGAGAGTGCAGATTTGCTGGGGGCTGAGAGGGCTGCCAGCCTCTCGGCCCCCCCAGCACCCCTGCCTGCTGTGTACCTGGTAAACCCTAATAAAAGCCTGCAAAAACCACTGAGGACTCTGACTCCTCCTTTACCCGGTCTGCTGGATCAGAAAACCTGCACCGTGTCCATTCCTGCCCTTTACAGCCTATCCACAAATAATAAAATTGGAAAGTTTACCATGGGGGCAGTTAGCAAAATGATTGCAACTGTCTTTGAGTAAAGTTTTGTTGTTGTTGTTCAGTTTTTTCTTTGGAAGTGATGGGAACAATGGAATTTACTGGGTAATATATTGAAATTGCATTTTAATTTTGGATTGCCAAATTAAAGTAATAAGATATATTACTTTGGAACAAATCATTTTTGAAAACATGGCCATCTCTATATTTTTAGAATTAGCTTAACAATTTGTAATCAAGTCATAAGATCTTAAAATTAGGTAAAACATTGGTTTTAGTGTGGGATACTATTTGCCATTGACTACTGATTATCTTTGGATGAAGAGATTAGTTATCTCATAATCATAATTAAACAAAGATATTTGATATTCTGTCTTCAGTAACTTCTGTGGAGTAAAGATAGTAATGGTTAAAATAAAATGCAAATATTTAAAAGATATTTTGACCATTTTCTCAAAAAAATAAGATGACTATAAAGTTGAGACTGTATAAGCAATGATAAAATGATAATTTGTTTTTCCTGAACACTTGTTTGCTTTTAGTAATTTTTATAAGATTTATGAGTCTCTATCTTTGTACTTCAGCGACAAGTAGATTCATTATGATCATTAGTTTCCTGTGGCGTTGTTATATCAGGTATATTTTCATCAGGACTGCTGGTGAAATTATCAACCATAATATTAAGATTAGAATAAACAAGAGATTCTTTCCTTATACAATCAATTCAAATTTTCATTTCATTAAAGTGTAGGATAGCAATGTCACTAAATTGCTATTTAGACTATTACCAGTCTGTGTTAATAGTCTTAATTTATCAACATTTATTTTAACCTTTGCTGTAAAGCCTTGCAAATAAAGCTGATCATTATTAATTTTTAGATAAAAACAAAACTAATATTTTGTTCCTGAGTTGTTTTATTATAGCCTTTGTAGCAGAAGGTTAAGTTCTTGGAATCCTTTTTCTTATGTGCTTTTTCTTTACAAGTCCAACTTATTTCTTACATATTTATATATGTATACACCTTTTTTTTTTTTTTTTTTTTTTTGGGACCCTTGCTGGTGCCCGGGGATCGAACTGGTGCTGCAGAGGCTGCAGGCAGCCTCGCAGCCCAGCGCTCAACTGCTGCGCCACCAGGGGAGGCTCTATATGTATGTAACTTTTAAACAAAAATTCCAATAAGTGTTGTATTATATAGTGAAGTATAACTCTGGAGAGAGACTTGGTTTTTGAAGAAAACCAAGGCTTGAATGCTGGCTTAGCCCATTACAAGTCAAATTACTGGGTAACTTAATCTCTCTAAACTTCACTCTCCTCATCTGTGCAGTGAAATAATAACTGTTGTCTTGTATATACTTATAAAATGGCAAACTTGTTATATGACTTACACTTCAAAAATACAATAGCTAAATGGAACATCTACTATATATTTTTTTATCTGATTGAGGTCAATTTATTTCCCTTAATGTGAATAATTCAATGTAAAATAGTCTCTGATTTCGTATACAATTAGTGTGCTGCTGCCATCCTGCCACCCTGGTTCATTGTTCAAAAAGAATAAAATCAAAGTGTCAAGGTTTTGAGACATAACTGTGACTATGAATCTCCATTTTACTTTATACTCAGTTATCAAGAATGGGAGAGAATTTTTATATGTTTTCTTTAGTCCACTGTTAGTACAGACTATTACCTCAACCCGCTATCAAATATTTTGTGGAGAAATAAATGAATACATAAGGGTGTGG
The DNA here is from genome assembly GCF_014898055.3 of Talpa occidentalis. Lineage (NCBI taxonomy): Eukaryota > Metazoa > Chordata > Mammalia > Eulipotyphla > Talpidae > Talpa > Talpa occidentalis. Next base: position 25,466,635 of record NW_023604861.1, read on the forward strand.
GTGGCAGAGTCTTAATGTAGGTACTGGATCCATCTGGTGAAATGTTTCATCCAAACCTTCCTTGGAAGCCATTAAGCTCCATGGGGAGAGGTACTTTCTAGCCAAAATGATTAATTAGTGTCCTGTGAAGCCTAAAGCTGTTTTATTGTTTCTTTGGGCTTCCTCCCACAATTTTACCCATGTCTTGTGATTGGTGAATGGTTACCGTGAGTTTTACTTTATGAGTTAGGTAATCATGTTGAAGAGATATGTGCAAAAGATAAAAACCTGATATGTCTTTACAAGGAAGGTCCCTTCGGTGGATTTCAGCAACTTTTGCCTCATTTTGGACATGATGACTTAAATCGATCTTGCTGTCTGACATTGGAACATTTGTAAGCCTGAAAATCAGGCATAATATAAAAAGCTAAGGATGTATTTACTTGTAATCATATTTATTTGACTTCAGAGCTATTTTAAATATTAATATATATATTGAAGACATTGAAGAGGTATTTTAAGGTGTTTGTTAGTTAAAAATTATTTACTTAGTGTCTACTACATGAAAGACACACTGAATGACATTGATTTTGTTCTCAAAGGGAACAATATCATATAATATCCATCATAAGAAGGTAATAAAGTGCCACACATACAGTGCCAGGTACACAGTAAGGTATTCAATAAACTTCAGTTCTTTCCTCCTCCCTCCACTGTGGGAAGGATTACTTCATGCATATTGCAGCTATATGACTGTGTATGTGTGTGTACATGAAAGTAAAAGAGCAATAAAACACTTTATGAAAAATGTCTACTGGATTTGAATATTAGCAGATGAGGGTAGAAGACCCTGGTTAACCAGGGCAGGTACTTCTGCCCTGGTTAAAAGAAATAGCTAAGAAAATGAGGTAGGAAATTGCGTGAGGGAAACCCACTTGTTTAGTTTCCTGGAACATAGTATCTGTGATGGGTAATTATGAAGAATAAGGTTAGAGGGAAGTTTACAGATTGTGGTGGTATTAAAGTGAGTGCTCTTTGGATCATCTTACATTGTCAGTTCTGGCAATATTGTAAGTTTGTATCTGAAAAAAAAGTTTCTGTATGAATTAAGTGAGGGCTTACATATTGAAGAAAATCCTGGCTTCTAATTTTGTTTGCCAGTAATCCAGGGTACCATACGACTAGTGAAAATCAACGAAGCGTTTAACAAGTTTGGTGTCAACTGAACGATTCCTTCTGAGACTTGAATGCTGCCAGAGTGTATCAGTCACCTTCAGCTTTATTAGTTTATTGTCCATAGTGATTGAACCAACCTCCAACAGCTGCCATATTGTACTGGAAATATTGTTTGTTGATTTTATTTCATTGGAATGTCAGCCCACTAGATGTACAGGATGATGTGTTACCAGGGCCTATGTGTTTAAGACAAAATAATTTACTTCATCCCTTTATTGGATCTACTCAGATCCAAAAATTGAAGTTTCCATGTGTGTGATTTGTTATGCTGCTGTTTCCCCCTTTATAAAACAAGGGATTAAATTTGACATCATTCTGAAAATTTGAAGGTCAATAGACCCATTAATCTTTAATTTTTCCTGAAATTTAGGAACCAAAATCAAAAACAGACACAATCTTTACTTTCATGAAGATCAGTTATAATCATGAATGACCTTCAAATCCAAAGGTATTTTATTAGTATTACCTTTTCACAGAATTAAAAAAGGTGGCACAGAGGTTGAGCGCTGGGCTGTGAAGCTGCCCACAGCCTTCACAGCGCCTGTTCCATTCCCGGCCACTGGAGAGGGTCCCACATGGCGTGCAGACCTCTCCTGCTGCTCGCTGCTCCCCTCAGCAGTGTACTGCAGTCCTTCTTCCTGTTCTGCTCCCAGTTCTGGCTCTGGTGAATTCTCTTACCCTCCCACGCTTCAGACTGTACCCAGTGCTTGTATAAATAAATAAATAAATAAATCTTTAAAAAAATAATTCTGAAGGTTGTTTGCATGTGTTCTTAACTTTAGGGTTATACTTTTACTCCTTCATATATGCACATGCTTTACCCTCCACCAAACTTGTGATGTCCTTAAAATTCTGTCATCCCTTGTCTTTTCTGTGACACAATAAACATGAATAAATGATATACCGATCATTCATTTTTATATTCACTTAATTATTTATCACTTCATGCATAAAGTATATAATACATGCCAGGAAAGCAACCTGATTTAGATAAAGAAATAATGTATTTCCCTCCATAATCCAGTATCCTTTTTGATTTGCTGATTTGTGGAATTACATAGAGATAGAGCAAAACTTTTTCCTGAGCCATTCATACAACTTGCATGTATATTTCAGTATTGGTATTCAATCTAATTTCCCTTAACATTTTGACACTTGATGCTTATTAAATGTCACAATTTTAGTTAAGTTTGTACTGAGAATATTGCTGGAAAATTATAAATACAAGAAAAAATAACATTAATATGCATTTAGTGTAAGGTAAAAAATAATCCAGAGCAAATAAAGAGAAACCTAAGATTTGTGTGAAATCAGGAGAGGATGAATAGATGGACAATCAGGAAAGGATGTACAAATATGTATCTAGTGTTTAGGGAACTTGGTTGAGTTAGCTCACTAGGCTAAGTCAGACTCACTTTCAAATGATTTTTTGGAGTGAGTTTGTTAGTGAGAAAAGGAAATATTTTTGACACAGAGAACATGTTGCACAGTAACAGAGTCTTTTAGATAGCTTTCAAGACAGAACAGGAGGTGTTTGTCCTTTGGAGGCACAGGGAGACCACAGTTCCTCCAGGCACCATTCCATGGATGTATGAATTCACCATTGGTATTATAAATAACAGCATTTATGAGAAAAATGGAGTTGATAAACGCATGAAATTGAGACCAAAAAAGTCTACTCTTTAAAGACTGAATTTAGAGCAGATGAATACAGATTGAAGGCTGTCATTGTGATAGACAAAATGGACTAGATTAGCACTTTGGATTTGCAAAAATATGATTAAAATACAGGCAAGGTCAATTAAAGAAAAAAATTCATACTGATAGTTCTAAAAGCCTCCTAAAAAGTTCAGTAGAACTTTAGTCTCTCTCACTGTGATCCTCTTATCTGGATTGCTCTAGCCAAATGAGGCTTTACTGTTAATGTGCTATCCTGAAAATTGCAGACCCCCTTCTCAGTTAAATTTACTACCATACTAGTGTTTTCATAGCTTTAGAAATTTGGTGTAAACTTAAAAGTAATTTACTTTCATGTCTTTGTCATTTTTCTGGATGATAATTTGTCTTTGTTTGCTAACTCTTCCTCTTGAATTTCAAGAATTAGTTACTTATTCACTATTATCATTGACATTTCCTGTGCTTTCATTTGTTTCTCTACCACTGACTGTTTCCTCAATTTCATTATTATCAAACAGCCCTTCTGTGATAGACTGCTGTTCCCATCTTCATATTGATTAATTTCATTTTCACATGCATCATTCTGATTTCCAACATCTTCAGAGCAGTCTTCAGAAGATGAGTCATTTGCAAAGACAGATTTTCATTAGTGGAGTCATCCTCAGAGTCAGAATGTGATGGTCTGTTCGCAGGAATATTGTTTGCTCCTCTGTGTCTTTCATTATCTCTTGGAAGGGATGTGCCTGATGTACTTGCTTAGTCATTATCCAAGTAATTAAAATCAAATGTACTTATTTTGTAGATTAAACAAGAACATTCTTTATTATGATTGTTTGCAATTGAAGCTTCAGGGACACTTTAGGCTAGATATTACATTAAATATTATTTTCCATTTAAATTAAAACATTTAATCAGTAATTCTGAAAAGCAAGATATGTAAGCTAATGCCTCATATGTGAAGTTCATGAAGATGTAGTTTCACTGTAATATTCTTTTGTGAAGTTAATATGCAACAAATAAAAATTTTAAGAGATTATCAACACTGATTATAGATTCTACTCACTAGCATTGTTTTTTCTGTCTCTCCGTCTGTTTCTGTGTGTGTGTGTGTGTGTGTGTGTATGAGTGAACTGTTTAGGACCAGGATCCTTTAAAAATTTTAATGAATCTTTTCCTCTACTATAGGAACATTTAATAAGAAGGACATTTTTGATGATTAATTTGTTAAATTTACTATATTAAAATGTACAATCTGATAACTAATTTAGCATTGGAAAGAAACAAGAAGAAAAATAGGTTTTTTTACCCCAGAGTAATGAAGTCTAGAGTGTGTGCCTACCTCCTTGTATAAATGATCTGTGGCATTGGTGATTGGCCTCTCTGGCTGTTACATGGATATTTGTTTTCAGGAGTAAGGAAAGTTTAGGTACCTGATGCAGAAAGTCTAAGGGACCTAGAGGCTTGTTCCTATTTCAAGTATGAGGACAAATATATCTGAAGAATTTAAGAACAAGATGAAGTAAGAGGATGGAATTTGCATATGCAGGTCCACCCAAAATTGTCTCCCAGCTACTTCTTTGAGGCGGTAAACCCCTTGTCTAGACAGAAAGTTGTCCAGGCTAGTAAGGATTCTGGCTTCTTGAGATAAGTCAGGACAAGAGAGAACAAAGAAGGAGCTGAGAAAGTGTGAGATTTCTGGAATTAGCATAAGAAGCCAACACTACAATGATGTGTCTACTCCTGTTACATGACTAGGGATATGCCAATAACCTTCACAGGAGGAATGTAGTGCTGTTTTAGAGTAATTGCCGCCAGCTCCATTGAGTGGAGTTATAATCTTGGGACTGCTTGGTGCATGTTCAGCTTTGAGCCTAGAGAGGGAAGGGGAGACTGACTCTCAACCATCAGCCCACCAACACCAGAAGCCCCCCAGTTCCTGGCAGCTGAGAGGAGGGAGGTTTCAACTAGCATTTGCAGAGCTTTGGTAGATGTCAATATTGTAGACATGTGAGAAACTAGCCCTTCACTGGTGTATCAAGGTAGGTGGAATAGTCAGATCAAGCTACTGTATCAAATACCATGTACTGGGTAACTTAACAGCATTTATTTCTCAGAGATCTGGAGATGGAAGTCTGAGGTCAAGGTGCCAGTATGATCGACTTCTGAAGAGAGCTCTCTCCCTGGTTTACAGATGGCCATTTTCTCATTGTGTTCTGCATGGTAGAGAGAGAAATAGAAAAAGTAAACTCTCCCCATCTCTTCTTAATAGGAAATTAATCCTGGGGTCTCCATTCTCAAAGCCTAATTACCTCTGCATGTCCAAATACCGTCACCTTTGGGATTTAGGATTTCAACATATAAATTTTGAAGGGGCACTAACATTTAGTACAAAACATCAGGTAATGCTCTGGCTGGCAGTTTTGGAAATTGCTTAAAGAAGAAGAATTGCTGTAGGGGAAACATATACTCTCTCTTTTCTAACCCAGGGCAGGTAGACACTCAGTGGACCATGTTTCTGGAAACTGACTTGATCATACTGTCTCTGAAGGGAAGTTCTGACACTGCCCAGGTCTGGTACTGTCTCAAATAACAGAAAACCCATGCCAAGTTGAAACTAATGGGGCTTTGGAGACCCTCTTTGGTATTTTCAGATATATATTTATACTTTATATATATTTGCATACATAAATACAGATATTGACAAATCCTGACTTTTTAGATTTGTATTTATTCAGTCAAACATTTTCAGATTTCTCTTGATTTTGCTAAGTTTTTCATTTTATTTCCTTTTGTGCTAGTTAGTAGATTTACTCCCTGCAGCCTGTCATTGTGTACATATGTAGGCAACATATATATTAATGCAACTTCTCAGTTAAAAAAACCAAAAAAATTTAAGGAGAGTTATATTATCTAGGGTTTTGAATTTATGTTTTTTTTTTTTAAGATTTATTTATTTATTTTTATACAAGAACCCGGGTACAGGCCAGATGTGCAGGAGGGTGAGAGGATTCAACAGAGACAGAGCGGGGAACAGAACAGGCAGACTGATGAAATACACTGCTGAGGGGAGCAGCAGGTGAGGCAGGAGAGGTCTGCCGCGTCATGTGGGACCCTCGCCATCAGTTGCAGAGGCTGCGGACACCTTCACAGCGTGGCGCTCACCACCTGTGCCACCAGGGGAGGCCCTGAATTTACGTTTAAGGGAATCTTTCAAAGCTATAATTCTGCTATGCAGAGTAATTTTAGGCATGCCACACAGTTCCACAGACATGAGTTTAGAAGGAATTATTTACTCTAATTAAAAAAACATGAAATAAATATTTTTAGCTGTTATTTACATCAAGTATGATATTCTTTTCTTTCTCTAAACAACTTAAATTCATTAAAATAATAATTTATGAGTGGTGTTGGAGGGAAATGGATTGCCTCAATGTGATTTTGTTGTTAAGTAATACAAAAAATGAAGTTGACAAAATAAAACCATATTTGAGTTCTGCATAGTGGGTATTAAAATAAATGGAGAATGTCTAGAAACTTTCTAAACAATACCCTCCATGCAACCCAAACATTCACTTAAAAAAGCATAGCTGTTTTACTTGAAATTATAATAATTTGGGGATATAGAAAGGAAATGCAAGAACATTGGAAAAATTAAAACCAGTCATTGCTACAAACATTGTTTTCTTACCCTGTTCTCAGTCAATTTACTTTTATAATAAAATTTAGAATATATTTCTGGTAAAATGCTATCTCCTTATTTTAAAAATTGCACCACACTGATAGTAAAGCACTAGTTTAATCACCCATCCCTCCACACCATCTATTAAGGCAATGTTCTTTGTCTCAAGGTCTGTTGAAACAAAACAGAATGAAATTAGTGACCTTCATACTGACTTCCTAACCAGCTTCTGGCAACCGACCCAGCCATCAGTCTGTCAATAGCTTCTGCAGTTTCAGATTTCAATCGCAAAAAAGAAAAGAAAAAAGAAAAAAAAAAACTTCCAGTTCCTTGTCATACACATCACATTTTAATTTTTTTAAAAAGCTAATTACATTTATACATGTTATGTACTAATACAGACCTATTTTGTTGGTAAGCTTTCTGCATAACTAGAACTTGATTGGAAATGTTTTATTTGAGGCATATGGAGAAAGCTGCAATAGTGAAGCAAAATATTTATAATACTTTCCTGTTTGGTTTAGATTTGTCAATCTTTCCCAGTCTTTACATAAAACAACATCTTGCATACAAACTGTTTAAAAGTTGAAATAGTAGCATTCCAAATGTAGTCAGAGAAAGGAAATGATGGTTAAATCTAGGAATCAAATGTAGGTAAAGGAGAAAAATTCTGTGAGTTACAACATTGAAGTATGGAAGAGCGTCAAGTACTTAAAAGATGAGGAGTCGCTAGTTCCATCCAATGGGAACTTAGAGATGTCATGTGCACGTAACTGGGTCTTTGCATTTTAAAACCTGTTTAATTAGATAGAAAAAAATCCTATCCTTATGTCTTCCTTGTTTCATATTTTTATTTTCCTGTCTGGCCTTAAGAGTTGAATATTAAAATTTTTGTTCTTTTTAAAGATATCTTTAGTTGTTTCTGCAGAACACTTGTCAGAAATTCTTCACATTGTGTCCCATGCATATTTTCCACAGAGTCAGAAGCTATTTAGTTTCAGCTGTACCAACAAATAATACCTACTTTTCAGTAGTGGATTTTCTATTAGTGAATTCCTCAGAGTGTGACACATTTCCTCAAAGTCAGATTTCCTAAGTCACAAACATTTTATTATTTCCTTTAATCTCTCATGACTTTGCATTTCAATCTCTGTAATATTTATTATCCCTGGATCCTAGATGTTTTTTTTACTGTGACCTTAAAATTGCTTATTGTCCAGGCTAATTTTCTTCTGTTTGTTCCACAATGGCTTCATATTGTTATGAGTTTTGTGCCCTCTGAAGCTTCATCCTCAGGTGTTAGAATATGCATCTTAAAGAAAACTCTATCTCCAAGTTATTTCTAATGTTTCTCTCTCTCTCTCTCTCTCTCTCACACACACACACACACACATATACACACATATTTAATAATAGTAGGAGTGATTCTTGAGTCTCAGTACACTTTCTGTAAAGGAAATACTGTGTTTTATTCTGTCTGGCATGGCAGGATGGTCAGCTCAGTATGTGTTTTTCAAAAATCAGAAATTGTTGTGTCTTCTAGGGAGTTTCTTCTATTTAGCAGGAGAATTAATTAATTTGAAAGGCAAGGTAGAGATGGAGATTGTTTTTTATTTTTTATTTTTTTAAATTACTGTAGTCTGTTTATAGTGTACACAGATCTTACTTCACCTGCCTCACCCCCCCACCCCCCCAGTTTTCTCTCACATTTGGAAAAGTCTCTGTCATTTAAAGTACTCTATCCAGATGAAGGATCCTATTAAGATATTTTTGATATTTTCTGCTGTGGTTGATACTTTAAAAAATGTTTTTCCATATATTCTTCCACCTGATGTCCCTGTGAGTAAGGATAGACTCCTTGGTTTATTTAGAGACACCCTCTTGGGACTCATTTTTCCCTAAAACAAATAAATAAAGAGAGTTAGGAGACAAAAAGTCTTGCTGACAAGAGGTACACTGAGAAAGCTCTCTAGCTTTGGCATCTGAGAGCCCTGAGTTCAGAACCCAGCTGGAGCTCGATCTATTTGGATAACTCCCTGAACTTTGTTAAGCCTTTGTTTATTTAATCATTAGATGGGATAATAATACCCATTGTGAAAATTAAATAATATGTAATGTAGACTTTAGTTTATAGTCACTAATAATGTAGTCACTAATATGTAGACTTTAGTTTATAGTCACTAATAATATTAATACAGGGCCTCCCCGGTGGCGCAGCGGTTGAGCGCTGGGTTGCGAAGCTGCCCGCAGCCTCTGCAGCGCCGGTTCGATTCCCGGCTGCTCCCCAGCCACCAGAGGAGGGTCCCACATGGTGCGCAGACCTCTCCTGCCGCCCGCTGCTCCCCTCAGCAGTGTACTTCGGTCCTTCTGCCTGCTCTGCTCCCTGCTCTGGCTCTGGTGAATTCTCTCACCCTCCCGCGCTTCTGACTGTACCCAGTGCATGTATAAACGAAACAAACGAACAAATAAATAAATAAATAAAAACATGCCTCTATAAAAAAAAAAAAAAAAAAAAAAAAAAAAAAAAATATATTAATACAATCATTGTATTTATTTAAAGTCTTATTTGGTGGTACCATTTTGAATTCACATTGTTGGATGGTTAAAGAAAAACCATGCTATGCATCTCTTATCTTCCAATCTCTTTGTCTTATGGTATCAGCTTCACTGAGCAACATTGGCAATTAGTATTTTCTGCCATCTTAGTATGGGATATTGCCTGTTCTGCTTTACTCTATGAAATGTTGCAGGGTCTTGAAAGCGCAAAGATTCATAGACTCCCTATGGATTTTTTACAGTAAATTGAATTGGTTTAAGGAACTCTGACCTATTTAGGGAATAAATCTCCAAAGGACTAAGGTCCCAGGATACAGTTGAACAGTCATGTTCTCTGGAGCCAGTGATATTTGGGTTCTAGTCCTGGTTCTGCCTTTTACCGCCTTGGGCAGCGTTCCTTATCCACCAGAGCATCCCTCTCCCAGTCTGCAAAATGGTATGGATCAGATTTCCTGTTCAGGTTGCCAAGTGCATGGGATTATATGGGTAGCATCCAGAGGACGATGTTGGCATGGCAAGCATAAATGACCACAAAAGAGTGAGCTTAACCTTGGACCTGATGTTTAACTTTAATTTTGCAACTACCTCACTAGTAAGATATATTATTTGACTTTGATTTATACATTAATATGTTGGAATTAAACATTTTTTAAAGAATTGCTGTTCCTTTTCTACATAACATGGATATAGAGGAGTTAAGCAAAATTCCAGAATTATTTTTTGCACAAATTATCTTTTGGTGCCACATCCAGAGGAATAAGCAAGGAGTTGGAAGTGTTATATGGACTATCATTAAATTGTTGCTTTTTTACTTTTGATGTGTGAGGAATGTAGGGGCAATTGCGGGGTGAGCTCCCTCACAGGCAGAATGAAGAACTTAGTAATAAGTACTTTCTCCTAAGGTTTTTTTCCCCAAATCTAGGAATAATCCAGACTTGAAATAGATATTCTCTACTGCTGCAGGCTGAAATGTATTCTGAAAGTTAAGTGAGATGATTGCCAGGATTTCTGAAAATGTGGACATTTGGAAGTTGCATCCCAAGTTGGGTTAAAATGATATTCAAGGGAAGAATGGGTAAGATGTGTATTTTACAAAAGGAACTTGCCACTTTTCTATTATTCAATATTTGTTGCATTTAACTTACTTTTCCTTTTTGAGCCTGAAAGGTGCATTTCCAGATTAATTTGCAGCATATTTAATTGTATGGGGAGTTTCTGTCTCATAAGGCTACCTGAAATAATGAGCAGTTAAGAAAGGCCTAATAGCAGCATCTGCATAGAAGTCCAGGACACATTTATCTACATAAAAATACACTCCTTATTTTCTAAGGAAAAGTAAAGACAAATAAAAAAAAAAATATCCTCAATTAAATGACAAAGGAGAGAGTACTGCCCCCTGAAGGTTTGAGCTGGACCTCACTGGCCTGACGTCTGTGACAGGGACTGCTAAATGGCAGACAGTAACTGCACTTCTGCTGTCACGGTTTCAGCAATTGTCACTGTCAAATTGTAGCACATTCATTATTCAGGTACAAAACTATAATTAAGAACAGTGGCCAAGAAAGGGGGAGGGGAATTGGATGGTTCAGGGAGTTAGAAGTAGGATAAAGAGCAGTTCTCCTCTAGGTCACTAGTTCAAACTTTGCCCATATTCGTAATGACTGACAGTCATTAATATATGATGGCTGTTTGATGGCCTATATGAGTAGGTGCCCATATCAGAAAAGTCACCATTGTAATTGGCATTAATTGGCACTTCTGTTGGCAGCGTCGGCCGAGAGGCTGAAGATTGAATGGGCTATAGCAAGTGAATTATCCTCTCATCCTGAGAAGTGGGCCTCCCAGGGCAGAGATGAAGCACCTTTGCAGGGCATTGTGGGAAAATAGATACTGGCCTAGCTACTTGTGCTCTGCAAACAGAGAACATCAGTTTGTGGTGTTCTCTGTTTGGCACCTTAATTGATAAGCACTGACTCTACTTAAAATCCAGCCTCACCAAAATGAACAATGGACCCTCCAAAAAAGCAAAAGGGCCTCGTTGTGAGATAATGAGGGCCTCCTCCAGGCCATCATCCTCTCTGGGTTTGTTCCCTGCTAAACCACACTTGGTTGGAGGGCTGAGCAGCTTTCTATGTGATCTGCAGCAATGACTGATTTTAACTTGTGTTTTGGAAAAAAGCATATTCTTTTTTGGAGTAAAATGCAAGAGGCTCTCTTAATGTCCTGCAGTAAAACACTGTTGAACAAGCCACCATGTTGACTTTATAGCTGAAAATTAAAGGTCCACTGTAATCATTTTTTGCTCTCCATTGATTTAAGGACCCAGTCGAATAATTTAGATTCAACATTTCATCTCTGCATAGATTCATGATTTGTAAGCTGTTTCTGGCAACTATCTCTGTAATATCAATGAAATTTTTTTTATTCCTCTAACTTTTTGGCTCAACTCCTTTATAATTAGCTTCTAGGTCAAAGTAACAAGTATTTAAGACTAAATTTCTATGGATATCAACTCCTAAAGAACATTTCACAAAAGTAGCACCAGTCACTGTTTCTTTAGCATTCTTCAATTGTCTTATATTTATGCTGAACTGAAATGTTTTTTCTAAATCATTAAACATCAGAAAGTAGGTTATTTATAATTTAAATGGCTATTGTTTTCAGATCAAAAAGTACATCATGGTAAGCACAGTTAAAAAGGAAAATACAGGACTATTTAAAAATAGTAAAAAGTATAATGGATTTGCTTGAATTATTACTTATTTAAATTAAAATTAAAACTATTCCTGTGCTTTAAAATCTGCAATATCAGAGCACTTTTTTCCTTAATAAGAAAAATTGTGTCATAGAATAGTTATGTGTATTGTTTGAATAAATTTTTTTCAGAATTTGCTTTTTGGGATGTGTTTTGGAATTATAAATTAAACCAAACATCTCATTACCTTGATACTTTTCCTTTTTCAAAATTTTCTGTTTTAAAATCTGGTACTTTTTTAGGTTTTTTGCTTTGTAAAATAAATGTGGAAGTTTTACTATAGGTGGCGCTCTTGCACACATCTTCCTTTTAGGAAAGTCCCTCTCTACAGAATGAGTTTGGCAGGCAAGTTTAATGGAAGCTGCTTAATAGTATACATTATATATCATAAATTCTCCTTAATGATTCTGCCCAGATAAAGAGCCATGAGCCTATTCCTCAATGATTGATATGCTTGTTTCATCCAAATTACCACCATTTGGTATATCTTGACTTTTATTAGCAATCCAAGAATTTTAACAAGTAGGTGGTGGCTCACCCATTTTAGATCTGGATTTCTTTTTTCTCTTCAATTGCAGAAATGTGATCATGTTTCCCATTTTGAAAATAAAAATTTTAAGACATGATTAAAGGAAGTAGATAGTGTACTCAAACAGCAAATTCACTCTCTTGAAAGAAAGATGATGGATACACGGCTTTGATACTGGCCCAAAAGTCAGGGGGTTTTTACAATCAAAGTGCTTCCCAGGGGCCTCCCTGGTGGTGCAAGGGGTTAAGACACAACCTATGAAGCTATCTGTAGCCACTGCAGCACGAGTTATATCCCTGGCCAGGGAGCTACCCACATGGCACAGCAGACCTCTCCTGTCTTGCCTGCTGCTCCCCTCAGCAGTGTATTTCAGTCAGTCTGCCTGTTCCGTTCTCGACTCTGTCTCTGGTGAATCCTTTCACCGCCCCCTCACCCCCAACACACACCCTGGCCTGTACCCCAGTTCTTGTATTCATTAAAAAATCTTTAAAAAACCAAAAAAAACCAAAATGCTTCCCAATTATTTGACAAGTGTCAGCACATGAGAAAACATTGTATATTATACATTTTATCATTTTATGTGAAGGGAAGACACCTTGGAAATTTAAATGTTTGACCAGTAAACTAGATTAAGAAAGGGAAAAAATAAGCATCTGTATGTGTACTTGAGAGAGGTAACAAGAGGGAAATGAAAGAAAAGTGAGGAGAGTAGGAAACAGAGAAAAGAAAAAGACTTTAACATATGGAGTAATTGATTGGGCTTTCACTGGGATGAGAGTGTCCTTCTTCTGTCTGGTGTTAAAGCGCTTCCCAGGAATGACAGTGATGCTGTTGTTCTTCGGAGAGGGCCCTCGTAATCAGGTTCACATCTAGTTTCTAGATATGATATTTTGTTAATTAGTTAAATCTGTACTGTGGTTTAGCCACACACAAATACTCTATTTCCAAAATATCTCAAAGAAGATGTTTAGGAAATAAAAACATTCCCATTCAATAAATCTTTTCATTCTCTTTTGGAAAAATTTGGGATATATTAATTTTCTCTGATCCATACATATATCACCTTAGTACACTAAACATGTACAAAAACCTCTTTCTGTTTGACGTTGCATACTCAAAGCGAGCTCCTCTCCTTGATTTTGTTTCTAAAGCCTTTATATAAGAAGTTAAAAATAACCTTCCTTGATGATTTAGTGGCATGAACTGAGATTAGTACTTCAAAGACAGTTGCACACAAGATGCACTTATTGTTCTTGTGGTCCCTTTAAATATTCTAAAATGTCGTGTTAAAAATGTCATTGCCATTTATTTACCTCTTTGTGTTCTATATTTGTTTGTATGGAATGAAAATTCTTCATTGTAGCACTCTAAGACCTTCGCATTTCCAGTTAAAAATAACAATTTATACTGACATGAAACCAAACTTTCTCTGTACAGAGGGGAAGGTCATAGCTCACCAATTTCATAATCTTTTAAGAAACAAATTAGCAGCGTGATATTAAATCTTGAGCGTGTCAGAAAAACGCTCATTTAATAATCAGTGAGATATATCTAATACAACAAACCACCCTGAAATAGTCTTTTTTAATGTGTGAATAGATTAATATATCTTTTTGTTCCCTCTCATTCCAGTTTATAAAAACAAACTAGGAGTGATATGTACATTCCAAGAAAAAGGTGATGTTGGCCCTGTTTTTGCACATAGCTGTCACAGCTTCTTCGTGAGTGGCAAACTCAACATCAGCCTCACCCGTCACTATTCCATCAGTGCCAACTTCAATATGAACTCTAATGGGGCTGAGTGGAGAAGTTGTCAGTGTTGTCTCAGTGGCTTTGTGCAACAGCTCTCTCATGTGGACACAGTGTCCTGTGGTGCTCTGGACGGCAAACTCGCCATCTCTTTAGAGCTCTTATTGAATTCCCCCTACAGGGGCCAGCAATGGGGAAGTAGCCACCAGGTAACACAAGGCATGGTGGGGGGGGGGGTTGGCCCAGGTGACTTACAGTGATCGTGAGAACCAATCTGGTAGTGGCTGTTATGGCACTGGAACAGTGGCCAGAATAGCATAGGTTGATATGACTACTTTTATAAGAGCTTTTGAGTTATTTTAAATTTTCACAGGTATCCAGCAAAGCAGTTATTACTCTAGAGGAAGCTCTGGAACCCATTTTGCACCATGAGTTTGTAAAATCTGGATTGAAAAATTACCTCTTAAGGGTTTTCTCATGCAAACTTTCTTCCAGCATGTGATATTGAGTAAATTAAAACTATCTTCAACTTTGCAATTAACATTTTCATAGTTACTTCAGAGTGATGTTATCTTAAGTTAAAGCCATTTTGAATATGTTAAATCTTTTATACCACATCTCCAAGAATACGTGGGGTAGGAGGGTATGCTTTTTTTTTAATTTATGGAAACTCAAGGTGCTAGATCCTTAATGCAAAGAGGAACATTTCTCAAGCTGGTTCATTCTAGTTTATTTTGATTTAAAATCTTTAGGTTAAGTTTAAGCTTTTTAAAAGTTAGCTTTGAACATAGAGGCACAATACAAATACTGTAGGAAATGGTGAGGCCTTCACATAAGACTTTTTGTGTAGTGCGAGTTCCTCTGGGCTATATTTTGCTCATGAAACTTGTTATATTTTTTGTTTCCTAAATTTTTTTTTCTTAAAGACTTTTTCACAATAAAATAAAGCCATAAAGGTACTGTTTATTATCTACATGTTTTCCTTAATGTCAGTATTTTAGCAATAATGCTATTAATATTGGCAATTTGGTTAGTTCATATTAGCTAGGTAAGTCACCAACAAATCTTTCTTTTTTTTTTATATTGACAGATTTTTATTTAAAGATTTATTTATTTATTTATACAAGAACTGGGTATAGACCAGATGCGTGGGAGGGTGAGAGGATTCATCAGACACAGAGCGGAGAGAAGAACAGGCAGACTGACGAAATATACTGCTGAGGGGAGCAGCGGGCGCAACAGGAGAGGTCTGCAGCGCCATGTGGGACCCTCGCCAGCAGGTTGGGATTGAACCGGTGCTGCAGAGGCTATGGACAGCTTCACAGCATGGTGCTCAACTGCCTGTGCCACCAGGGGAGGCCAGCAAATCTTTCTTTAATTCCTACCTGGAAGTCAGTGTTTTAAGGGGGCTAAATATGGTGTATACATCTCCATATATATAAATTAATTTAATTTTTCCTCAAACCCTAAGAGGTAGGTGGGTAGGTATGTCACTCTCATTGTACAGAAGGAAAGTGGAGACATGGAGCTTTCATGACTAGGCCAAGGTCCCATAGCTAGTCAGCACCACTGATTCGCTTCACAGGTGCTCACCCACCACATGTGCAGCTCATCAGGTGTGATAGAAGCTTAGTGAGAATCCTGACCTCAATTTTCCCAAAAAGCATGTTTAATGATGAGTCTGCTTCTAGAACTGTTTTAGACTTTCTGTCTAATGTTGGTCTTTAAAGCAGAATTTGAGATTCAGAGCTAAAGAGAAACAAAGGGACTTTTTAGTGATTATAAATAAGAAAGCAGAATTATGGATTTGTCACAGTTTCTGGAAATCAGACAAAGAATTTAGAATTTCAACATATTCATGTTGGATTTTATGCATTGATATGTAATTTGTCACTTGTGGGCCGATTTTAGCCTACTTAAATAAATGGAATGGCATGAAGTTAAGGAAAGTAAGTAGAACTTACTCCTCTATTTTGATTTTGTTGAACTACTAGAAACAAGGAGACACCCAGTAGGCATGCAGGCTAGGGAAAGAGCCCTATTTTTCATCAATGTTGTTACATTATTTGCTTTGAATACTTAAGAATTCTTAACACACTATTAGTCAAATAAAATCAGAAAATACATTTGGGAAACAATTCTCCAAGTCATATAAATTCAGAAAGTGTTTCTGGGAGATTTTCACTGTGGGTCCTTTGGGTTTCTGTATTTTTTGTAGACAGAGATATTGACTGCTTCTCTATTGGACTATCTTTCAGTCAGGTTTATATAGTGAACCACCTTGCAAGACAGAGGAAGTGTTTCTCTCTGGACAAGAGGGCAGGCATGCTTATTGGCCATTATAATAAACCATTCAGGATCTTAAAGTTCAGAGTTTCTCTCTTGTAAAACAACCCATTGCATTTGTTTGTATCACCTGGTCCTTGTTGCATTACAAAAATCATCATATTCTAGCTACTGATATTTCTGGTAGTAACAACATCCTTTTTAAAATTTTATTTTATATATTTTTTATATCATTTTTCATTTTGCACAATGTATGCATTTTCATCTTGGTTATAGTCCATATACAATTCCCACCCCCCTTTGTTTTGATCCTACTCCCTCCTGCCCCACCCTGTAGTGTGTCTCTGGTTTATAGTTGCTTGTTGATTTTGATTTTTACTTTATTATAATTAGTCTTTTTCCTGGACTCACAACATCCTTTTTCATCTAAGCTAAGAGTGTCATGTCTTCTGCCAGCTCCCATGAAACGGTGGTAGGCTAACTTGTTATCTTGTAGCGAGGGTAAAATCATTTCACTGATATGTGTAATTAACTCTAGCTATAATTTCTTTACATTGTCTTTATAAAGTTCATTCTCTGAAAATTTTTCATTGCAGATTTATTGTTTCTATCTCAGTCTATATTTTTTATTTTCATGTTATACTTCTTTAACACTCTATTATTTTTGTAGATTCACATTTTGATGTTTGTATCAGAAAAGAGAAAATATACAGAGGGATATGTCAGTGGGAACTGAGACCACCACCTGGAGTATTTGTATGGCTATAATTGAGAAATCATTGTTTTAAACTATATCCACAAGATGATCAAACTATATTCTCATTTCCTACCCCCATCAGCACAGAATATTTTATTCATCAGAGACCTTTCATGTAGCTTAGTAGTAAAGTGGTTTAACAGAGTTCTGGATTAGTAGCAGAATACCTAAATTCTAGTTTTTAGTTGGTCAAGAGTGCTGTGTCAGCAAAGAGTCTCATTGTTTCTTTTTTTAAAAAAATGGGGATAATAATCCTTGCCACCTGCCTGCCTCATAGCAATATTGAGAATGCTAATGAGAGTCTCTTGAGAGAGTTTGAAATCTGTAGAAGGAATATACTATATAAATATGCAGCACCAAATCATATCATTTTAGAACTCAAGAGCTCATTGAAAGTACTTTTGCTAATCCCCTCATTTTATAGGTGGAAAAATTGTGGTCCAGAAATGTTAAATGATTAGACTAAGGTCATATAATTGGTTAGTGTGTAACAAAATGCAAGAAACCCACTTATCCAGTTTTCCTTTTTAAAAGAATTGCCTCATGGTAGAAAAGATGATAATCCCAGATATTTCCAGATACATCCCTTGACATTCCAGTGCTATTACTCCCTCAGTGGCTTAGCATAAGGCAGTTTACTCCCCAGAGGGAAATCAATTTGGTAATGGCTGTTCATCAAGGGTTTTATTTATATCAAATGAATGTTTGGCTTTTGGCAGTTGTACCGACTCTACCTAGGTGAACAATATTCTTGAAGACCCTTGGTGTAGCTAGTACCTCAGTTAAGCACAGAAGAGTTGATGAGCTTTTTCAGGTGACTGGAGAAAAAACTTAGGCTTGATGTGAATCATGTACCTGTGAGTACGTTGCCACATTCAGATGCCTGTACTAACACTTCAGTTAATCACTTGGTGTGATTGGATTTCTCTAACTGCTTTGCATGTCTATTAATAAATTCTTGCCAAGGACCATCAGCACCTTCCCTGGGCTCCAGTGCCAATGACAGCTATGAGCTGTCATGCAGCCAAGACTCTTTAGAAACTGTTAACCCATATCCAGGTATAAACACTGGGGCCAGAGCCTGCATCACTTACCATGTTGATGAACTTAATTAGGCATTAATGAAATATTGTGGCTAGAAACTTTTTCTTACTGTGGTACAGAAGACCAGTTTCAAGCAAATGTTGTATAACCCTAAATAGACAAATTTTTAAGTCATCAGGAATTTCCAGGTGTCTTACAGTCTTGAGAGATCCTCCCCCGATGAGTAGCATATTCAGATTGCAAGATGCTTGTTAACAGACCATTTGGAAATATGTCCTTATTCTTGTTTCATCCATTCAGAGTAGCAGAATTTTCATCTTTATTTGTCTTTGTCCTTTAATTAATTTTTGAAAAAGATCATAAGTTGAGACTGGATAAACCCATTTTCATAATGAAAAATATACATGGATTTTACTGAATATTTAGCGTGCACTAAAGGACATAGAGTGGTGCTGATATCAATTTCCAGTTCCTCTACTTAAAAGAACAGATGTGACTCTTGACCCTTAGCTGGCATAGCAAGCAGATTAGTCTCAGTTCAGGCCCAGCCCGGAGTCCCTTGGGTGAGCACAACTTGGGTTTTGTCTCATACCCCTGCCCCAGCTCACCAATTCCTCTTCCATTAGCAGGAAGTTTCCTCTAAATAGCATCCTTTTTCAGTTGTTCTAAAAGTCCTTCTACCTGACCCATCAGTCACTTGGGTATGATGCGGCCATGCTATCTCAGCAGCTTCAGTGTGTGTGTTCTCCTTTGTGTTCTCTGTCATAGCCTGCATACTGCGTGGTGCGAGAAGAGCAGTTTAAACACACGTTGGAAAGAGCATGAGTGGACCCCCGCCCTGCCCTCCCTTGCAGGCCCTTGCACTGTGCCATGACATTACTAGTGAGACACCATTAATCATCACCTGGAATCCATCGCTCATAGTCATGACATGTTTCCTCGTTTAAATTCCAATATCAGAGTGACATATATGTACTGTTTATTGCATAGCCAAGTTTCCTGCCTTTAAGATGTACCTGCTTTAATTTGTGCTAAATAATTACTGCTAGTAATACTGTTAACAGCTCACATTTATTAAAGTGGGTTAAGACACTTTTTCTAAATGATTTACATGTATTAACTCATTTAATCCCCAAAGTATAAAGGAGATAGTCATCTGTGTAAGTTATTGACATACTGTATTTCTGGCAGCAAGAGGGGGAAATATACAAAAATTGGTTTAGCCTACATTAGGCTGATTCTATTTTGTATCCTACATTAGAGTGGAAACACTTGACAAAGTGTTTTGTGTTGAAATTATACTTTGATTGGTAATAACTTCCAGGTGATCCTTATACTTTAAATTCGAGTTTTTTTTTTTTTTAATAGAGGCATGTTTTATTTATATATTTATTTGTTTGTTTGTTTTTGTTTATACATGCACTGGGTACAGTCAGAAGCGCGGGAGGGTGAGAGAATTCACCAGAGCCAGAGCGGGGAGCAGAGCAGGCAGAAGGACCGAAGTACACTGCTGAGGGGAGTAGCGGGCGGCAGGAGAGGTCTGCGCGCCATGCGGGACCCTCCTCCGGTGGCCAGGGAGCAGCCGGGGATCGAACCGGCGCCTTAGTGGCCGCGGGCAGCTTCGCAACCCAGAGCTCAACCACTGCGCCACCGGGGAGGCCCAGGATCCTTATACTTTAAGAAAGTTTGTCACAGGTAAGAGAAAAGAAACCCTTTCCCAATATTTCTTTAGACACTGAAGTGATAGCTTTTTAAAATGGCGTCACAGGGCCTCCCCAGTTGGCCTAGGGGTAAGTCTCTGTGCTATCACCTCTACAACCTGAGTTCAGTACCCACCAGGGAACTAACCCACATATGGAGCAGCAGACCTTCCTTGATTCAGCTGCCACTCTCCTTAGCAATGTATTTCAGTAGATACATCTATTCTGCTCCCCACTCTGTGTCTGATGAATCCTTTCACCGCCTGCACCTCTGGCCTACACCTCAGTTCTTCTATGCAAAAATAAATATAATTTAAAAAATAAATAAAATGTTAGTCACAAATAAGAGACATATTGGCATGATATAATAAGACCCAATACCTTGTAATTGAATAGGTTTGCATTCTATGTAATTGTTAAAAACAAATTTTCATTATTAGTAGGCTACAGGTCCATGCTCATTTGAAAGAACTGAGCAAACAGGAGTTTTTTTTAATATCAAGATAAAGAGTTGACATGAGGTCAAGGATGCATTCTGTATGTGAATTTCTGAGGCACTTTAAAACAACTTTTTTAGCAACAGTATTAAGTAGAAAATGCTATAAAATAATAACAATGAAAAAATGCTATATGAAATGAAATTGAAAAAATGCTATAAAATAATACCAATTTATAGTTTGACCTTTACATTATGCATATTGCTTCTTAAGGATATACAGAAAAGTAAATTTTACATTGTTAAAGAGATTCATCCATTACCTGTATTTCTATTTGTCATATATTTAAAAGGTATCACTGTTTTAAAATTATAACTCATTATTTTCTTCAAATAGTTTATACATTTATTCCAGAAACTCAAATGTTTGACTTATCTAGAATTTGTTATAGTGTACATACTGAGATTATCATCATCTACCTTTATTCTTTATTAGCTTTTTTTTTTTTTTACAAATAATGACAACTTGTTCTCATACTGTTCTTTAAATAGTTCAGATTTGATTTGAAATGATATCCTTATCCTATGCTGTATCACTTATGTACTTCCTGGGCTGTTTATTCTGCTTAGTTATCTCATGACATATTCCTTTGCCAGTGCCACATTGTTTTAATCATGAGAGCTATATAACACATTTGAATGTCTTTTACAACTTCCTCATCTCCTTCTATTGATCTCTTTGTTTCTAGGATTGTCATGAATATGAATATTGTTACATACTCATTATTTAGATAACATTAAGAATCTATGCAAAAAATAGTATGATATTTTAATGGGATTGTTCTGCATTTATGGATTCACTTAGGGAGAACCACCTTAATTACAACATTCAATCTTCATATTGAAGATAAAGATTGTCTTTCCATTTATTTGAGTCTTGTATTTGTCCTTTAATATAGTTTTATAGTTTTCTTAATGTATGGCACTCATTTCTTTAAACTATTTTTAGGAATAAAAGCATACTTCAAAGGTATATCATGTTAATATATAACATGCTAAAAGTTTAAATTGCTTCCAAATGGGATCTCATTTAAAAATTCTTTCTTTACTTAATGTTTTTAATTGGTTAAAAGGATTACCAAATGAAGAAGGTAGTCATGTTCCACAAAATTGTTGCCTAAGTGTATTTTAAATGTTTATCAATGATGGACTAAATAAATGTTGCAATATGTGTTAGTGAATACAATATGACAGTGAAAATTATGCTGTGTTTACTGAGATAAAAATATGACCACACCATATTATTGAGAGAGAAGTGTGTTTAGGAGCACCATTTAGCATGAGAAAGTTAATACAACACAGTGTAAACAATTCATATCTATATGTACATATGTGTGTACATGTTTTGAAAGAGGTCTAACATGTTATTTCCCAAAGTACTAATAGAGATTATTTCTGAGTGAGTGGCAAATTTTGGGATGATTTTTATCATTTTTTTGTACATTATTTTTCAATTGCATTCACCATATTTTACCAAAACAGTAATGTAATAAAATACAAATAGAGGGCCTCCCTGGTGGCGCAGGTTGTTGAGCGCCGCACTGTGAAGCTGTCCGCAGCCTATGCAGCACCTGTTCGATCCCTGCCAGCCAGCGAGAATCCCACATGGTGCAGCAGACCTCTGTCTCGCCCGCTACTCCCCTCAGCAGTGTATTTCGTCAGTCTGCCTGTTCTGTTCCCTGCTCTGTCTCTGGTGAATCTTCTCACCCTCCCATCTGGCCTGTACCCTGGTTCTTGTATAAATAAATAAATCTTTAAAAAAATACAAATAGAGAACATTTTATAAAGATCAAAATTTTATAAGGATTAAAAAGAAACATAAAATAAGTGCTTAGTGGGATTTTTTTCCCCCAAAGACATCCTTATGGATTTGATATAATCCAGATGACTGTATGAAAACAGTTTGAAATTTTATTTGGTCTACTAAATTCTATTCAGCTGGCAAAATGGTCAGTAATTCTGTTTATTTAAGCTGCGCCAATCACACTAACAACACCCACAGATACATCTTCACGTCTGAAAGACAGGATGAAATCTGTCTTTTCTTGCACTAGAAATCTAGTGCAAGTGCAGTCATACTTCCATTCTTGTTATTAATATCACTCTGCTTCCCTCAAACTTGAAACTAAACCTAGTATTTTATTGGTTATTTAAAAAAATTCCATGTGAAGACGTTAAAACTGTGTATTTAATAAGACATTTTTAAGTGAATGAGAACATTGTAATGGTAGATTGTTTTTCCTAAATGTTTTTAATCATTTTAAATGTGGTAAACCTGACAACTAAAACTCTGCATAGTTAATATAATTTTTATAATTTATAATAATTTTGTGACTTGATAGGAGAGTTAGTTAATAAAGTTGCTAATTTTTTTTTTAAAAAAGATTTATTTATTTATGCATACAAGAGGTGGGGTATAGGCCAGAGATGTGGGGGTGAGAGAATTCACCAGAGACAGAGCGGGGAACAGAACAGGCAGACTGACTGAAATACACTGCTGAGGGGAGCAGTGGGTAAGTCAGGAGAGGTCTGCTTTGCCATGTGGGATGCTCTCTGGCCGGCTAGGATTGAACTTGTGCTGCAGAGGCTGCAGATTGCTTCACAGTGCAGTGCCTAACCCCTTGCGCCACCAGGGAGGCCCCACTAAATTTTCTTATAGACATCATGATCATCATTCTAACACAAAACAGAACACTGGTTATTATATTGTTACTAAGTTCCAAACCTTATGATTTATGAGTCATAGATTATGATTTATCTATAAATCAAACCTTATGGATTATGCATAATTTAATTGCTGACTATTTGGAGGTAGGGATGGGGTTTTTGGGTGTTGAGACTCAGAGTTGCTAATAAATCTCTGAATGGTTACACAGATTAGGGAGAAGCTGAGATGTGAGCATGTCAAACTCCCTCCAAAGTTCAAACTGCAGAGTACTAGCAGTCTCCAAGTATTTAATTTCCAGTGACTTTACTCTTGTTTTTCCTTCTGCTTTATCTCTTTTCCTTTCATTTTATTATGCAGTTTCCTCTTATAATTATTCCCAAATGGGGTGATTCAAAATCCACATGTTGAAAGCAAAATTTACCTGCATGTTCAGAACAAGGTCAGTTGTTTCAAGCATGGGTTTCATCAAAATTTATGGTGAACAGAGTTTAGAGTTGTGCAATCACTACAAATTATAGAGAACCTAATCAAGACCCAGACAAGTCAGTGATTTGTCTGATTCACACTGCTTGCTTCATTGATAAAATTTATGCAACATTTACTTTGTGCCAAATGCTGTTTTAGGTATGTGTTAATTTAATCCTGACAACTCTATGAGGTAGGTGCAATTATTGTTGTCCTCATTTAGCAGATGAGGAAACTGAGGTATCTGAAGTTGAGTAAAATGACCACTGTTGAGAAACTAGCAAGTGGTAGAGTAAGGATTGGAATGCAGGTCGCTGGGTAAGTCTTTCCCCTGAATTCTTTACTATGCCACATAGGATAAAAATTCAGTGCTCTTGGCTTCTATTCAATTTTCTTTCTCCCATATCAGTCTATTAGTCCAATTGTGAATAGGACAAAGTCTGCTGGAACCTGGCATTGGAAAATAATTGTTTTATACATTTTAGAAAAATGAACTTATGAAATACCATTAAAAATAACTACAGTCTAAATGAAAGAATGCGTATATTTTTAAAACGATACTTCTCTGAAGCTGTGTTTATTGTTATATGGGGCTTTCTTTTGATAATGGGTTTTTCACCCAATACCTGCTGATCTTTCATAATGCTAATATACATCCAGTGTTGACACCTGCTAGGCTGTCTTTGCAAGCATAAATATTAGACATACTGAAATTTTATTTAGGCTCATCTTTTACTATGAATAAAGAGATCTAAAAATCAATCCTTAGAGCTGTGTTTCATTTTCTATGAATAGAGGTCAAATATATCAGGACAAGGGTAGTATTAAAGGTAATCTATGATGTCAAGGTAAATGTATTAGGTAAGCAGTTTTCAAACTACTGATTTTAATAGGACACACAAACCTTGTGTATTTTATTTCCACCATCTTGAAACAAACCTAAAAGAAATTATCATTAGTTCCTCCTGGAGTATATATAAATGTGCTTAGTTTAATTTCTCCTATAAATGGTGACGTTAAGGAAAAGAGTTTGAAGTTCAAAGATCTGAGTTTAAGTTTCAGACATTAGCTGTGTGACTTTGGGCAAATTACTTATTTCTATAAACTTTAGTTTCCTTATCTTATCATTTAGTTTCTTCATCTTATTTCTAATTCATGGAGTTGTGAGGATTGAATATGATAAGCCGTTGACTCCATTTTGGTAATAGAATATGCAATCTATTTTCAAAGCATTATCAAATACTATTAATTTTATTGCCTGATTTTGCATCCAGTGGTGAGACATGATGTGGCAGTGGGTCACATGCTCAATAAGAATTTACTTTATTGGATTATAATCAAGATTCTATCACTATATCACTGTGCCAGCTGAGACAAATATCTTGAACTCAGTTTTCCAAACAATCAAAGGGTTGGGGCAGGAGAACATAAAATTTCTTACCACATCAGAGATTCTCAGTGTTCATAATGTGCTGTATCACATGTGATCTAGGGAGCCGAGTACATGTCTGGGAGTACAAGTCTTAAAGTTAAAATGTTTGTATTTGACTAATTAATTATATGGATGAAATCACATAACTTTATAAGCACTTAGTTTTCTCTTTTGAAAAATGGAAATTGGCATGACTATACAAAGACTCATTCAAATCTAGAAGTTGTCAATCTTTTTTTTTTTTTTTAAATTTTTTTTTTTTTTTTTATAGAGGCATGTTTTATTTATTTATTTTATTTGTTTGTTTTGTTTTTACATGCACTGGGTACAGTCAGAAGCATGGGAGGGTGAGAGAATTCACCAGAGCCAGAGTGGGGAGCAGAGCAGGCAGAAGGACCGAAGTACACTGCTGAGGGGAGCAGCGGGCGGCAGGAGAGGTCTGCGCGCCATGTGGGACCCTCCTCCGGTGGCCGGGGAGCAGCCGGGGATCAAACCGGCGCCGCAGAGGCCGCGGGCAGCTTCGCAACCCAGTGCTCAACCGCTGCACCACCGGGGAGGCCCTCTTTTTTTTTTTTAAAGATTTATTTATTTATGCATACAAGAGCTGGGGTACAGGCCAGAGGTGTGGAGGGTGAGAGGACTCACCATAGACAGAGTGGGGAACAAAACAGGCAGACTGACTGAAATACACTGCTGAGGGGAGCAGCGGGCGAGTCAGGAGAGGTCTGCTGTGCCATGTGGGTTGCTTCCTGGCTGGGGATCGAACTCGTGCTGCAGAAGCTGCGAATAGCTTCATAGTTTGCGTCTTAACCCCTTGCGCCACTAGGGAGGCCTGAAGTTGTCAATCTTTTTTTGAAAAGCTAACCCTAAAATTATGTAGTATGTCCCAAGTATATACAATTAATAAATTAAATATATAAAATATATAAAAAGACAGATTCTTTCCTAAAAATGAAAACCTGGCAATTGAATTCATTCATTGCCTTCCCCTCTAAGCCCACTCTACTTTTTATTATGCAGTTGCTTAAAACTAAATACCTATAAATTATCTTGGATTCATTTATACTATTCTGATATGTAATTGTTTACCAACATAATTTTACTTCCAAAATAATTATTAATTCCTGTTTTCTTGTCCAGCTCCACTGCTATTGTGCTTAAAAACCCTCTTGCTTGAGCTATTATAATCTTGGTCAAATTGGTTGTCCTACTGCCTGTCCTTTCCCTACTAATCCATTTCACGGCTGCCAAGTGAGCTTTATGACATGCAAGCTTCAGTGTACCCATTTCTCCTCTCATGTACCTGCTATGAGGACCCCTAAAGCACTCTGATGAAACATCAGTTCTGATTAAAAAGAAATTAATCAGCGACTACAGATGTCCTTTATTTTATAATAACTATAGAGTATTGTTTCTAGTCAAATAGAGTAAATTGAGGAATGCATTTTATCTATAGTACAATAAAGTGATGAGAAGATATTTAAGACTTGGAGTCTCATTCATCTACATACATTCTACTTCATTTTCAGAGTCTTCAGGTGGGAAGGCATGCCAGAAATCCCCCGAGGCCAATTTTCTACCATTGATGAAATCCATCTTATAGCATTCCCTTCTTTAGATAAACTCTAGTCTGTCAAAGTTTTCTTAATTTTTTGAAACCATAGTCTAAGTTTAAAAGAGCCTTTTTTTTTTTTGCCAGTTATGTATTGGGTTGTGTCATAGTATGTAATTGCAGACTATTGAACTTGTATAATTATTGTGGCTTTATAAAAAAAAATTAGTATCTGCCAGGACAAATCCTCATGCGGTTGTCAATCTACAAAATGTTTGTACTATATACTGCATTATTCTTGATAAACTTCAAGTTCTTTTTGTTAAAAAAATAGAGAATCTATTGGAGTTTTCAATAAAAAAATCTTAACTTTGTAGATTAAGAAATAACTGACAGTTATGCAGTATTAAGTCATCTCAATAATCCATTATACCCTTTTATTTTACTTGCTGAAAAACATTTTGCATTTTTCTTTTTTTTTTTTTTAAAGATTTATTTATTCATGCATACAAGAACCGGAGTAAGGGCCAGATGTATGGGAGGGTGAGAGGTTTCACCAGAGAGAGAGTGGGGAACAGAACAGGAAGACTGAAATACACTGCTCAGGGGAGCAGCGGGTGAAACAGGAGAGGTCTGCCGCACCATGTGGATATCTTGCCGGCTGGAGGGATCGAATCGAACCCGCTCCGCAGGACAGCTTCATAGTGCTGTGCTTAACTGCCTGCGCCACCAGGGAGGCCCCATTTTGCTTCTTTCTATATATTATTTACATGGTTGTGTTTGATTCCTATATTTTATATATTTTGATGCAGTTATGAGTATAATCAAAAAAATTACATATTTCTAATTGAATGTTGTTGATATTTAGGAATATACTCTAACAAATATACTCTCTACTCTTTATCTGCTCATCTGTAGAATCTACCTTAAATTGTGTGTTGATCCTTGATTTTACATGAAAGCTTTATTGATTTAAAAATACTTTTCCTGTCCTTCAGTATCAATTATAATTGTTGGGTATGAAATAAATTTTATTTTTCAGAGTTTCTCCACTTCTAGTTTATTTTCTCATTTAGAAATTATGCCTGTGTGATCATAACCGTATTTTCCCTGAGCTTTCTAAATGTAGAACTTCACATTTTGCCCTCTTAATTTTTCCTTTTTTGAGTCTAGTGTTCTCAGAAGATATGATTGACGCCTCTTTCTCAGAGCAAAACTACCAAATACCATGATTGTTACAGTAACAGTGAATTTGATCTTTTCTTCTTGGTGTTTATCAGACTCCCAGTGGGTATGATTTATACAAAATATCTAAGCTTTTCAACTTCTGTTGGATATTCCTTTAGTCTTTCCCCTTTCCTTCATCACATAAAATGAGCTGAACTTTATCACATGTATATATCTAGCTAAATCGTTTCTATAAATAGGATCATCTCAGTTATACATCATTGTCAGGAAATGAGCTATTTGTGTAAGTAAATTTTCTAAGGACATTTCTTTTCAAGTGTCAGAACTTTAAATTTATTTTAGATGGACATCTTTCCAATTTATTTTCAACCATGGTGGCTTGCTTAAAAAAAAAAAAACCAAACAAACATGCTGATGAAGGAATTTAACCATTAAATGTAAAGGAAGAAGAGAAAAAACTGATTTGGGAAGTAAATCTATAAAAGCTTTTGTATTGTGTATTTACACAGAGAGTGATTATAGTCACTAAGCTGGTAGAAAGAAATTAAATGAAGATAATGTCAATGAATGTTGAAAATATTAAGTAACAATGGGTAATTGTACTAATTTTTATTTAATATCCCTTTGTTAACTTTTGTTACTAGGATGTCCTCTCCTTTTCAATGAGAAGCTTAAATAATCATTTAGTTTTGTTTTGTTGCAGATAATATGCATTCTAGGAGGCACTTCTTTCTGTAACTGGTTGTGATGGCTTGAATCATGTCTCCTTCCCAGCCCCTACTCTGCCTCATTCATGTGTTGAATTCCTAACCCCTAGTATCACAGAAAATTTACAGAAGTAATCAAGTTAAAATGAGGTCATTAGAGTGGGCCCAAATCCAATATAACTGGTGTCCTTATAAAAAAAGGAAAATGTGCAGACACACACCACACACACACAGACACACGGAGAATGCTATATGAATAATGAACATGAAGGTAGAGACCAGGGTATTCCATCTACAAGCCAAGGAATGCTAAAGATTGCCAGCTAACCACCAGAAGCATAGGGAGGCACACAATAGATTCTTCCTCCTATCTTTCAGAAGAAACTAACCCTGTCCACAGCTTGATCTTGGACTTCTTGTTTCCAGAATTGTGAGGCAATAAATTTCTGTTGTTTAAGTCATTAATTTTGTGGTACTAGCTCTGACAGTCTTAGCAAACTAATTCACGGTCTTGTATCAACATTAATGCTTTGCTGATTTTATGAAAAGGATTGTCGAGTTCTGCCTTCCAGGTCTCATCTTCCTGTCTCACCACAGTTCAAGAGATTTAGGAGGGTGGTTAGTGAGTATGAAAAGAACTTAGGATATTTGTAGGTATGTTTATACCTAATCTTCAGACATCTAAACTATCAATTATCATCCACTCATCCATAAATATTCATTGACTGTGTACCATGTACCAGGCTCTGTACTAGGTTTTGGGGGATGGCAAGTAAAGCAGACTTTGACTTTGCCCTGGTGAAACTTGCCTTGCAGCAATTTATAGACAGTGTTCATTTGCCAGGACTGCATTAACTAGTTCATGAAAACTGCAAACAGAAAGACGTGAATCCCTTTAAAACACATCTCACTTAGATGTGGAATATAGAGAAATCAAACAAAAGGTCAAGAAAAAAGTTAAAACTAGCACAATGACCATAGATCTGAGGCCTGTACACAAGGGAAGATGAGAGAGGGAGGTCAAAATAGGAGAGGGAAGAACACAAGAGAAATATGGTCATGGTTCATGGATGGTATGGTGGCCAGACAACTATGGGGACTACAACAGTGTAAGAAAAAAATAATTAAAAGAAAAAAATGTATATCTAAACCCTCCATCACTGAATCAGTGATTAGACTATAATTGTAATACCTGCCTTCACTTTTTCCTTGTTTTATTTCCTCTAAGGCTTTGGGCATGTGCACTTGCAAAATCCTCTATTTTCTACTCTTCTGTCATTGATTTTTCCTCCATCTTCTCTTTCAGCATTCACAATAGTGACATTTATAATATACATCTTCTCAACAACAAATATTAATTACAAAAAAGGACTATCAATATATATTCTTATATACTCGTGGTAATGGTTGGTGAGGGAGCTTTCAATTCATTTATTCATCCATTCATTCAGCAAACAAATATTTATACAAACCCTTTTCTGATTGGTGGTAGCTCTTGTGAAAATGCCTATGTGAGTGATATGGAACATAGAAATGACACTGAGTACTGGCAATGAAACTTAAGTTTCTGTAAAAAGATAGACTTTATGTCAGTCCTCTTTCCATTCTCCTCTTCTTCCCTTTCATTTTTGTCTTTATTACAGGTCAAATCACTAAGTTCCTTATTTACTCATTTCAGCTCCATAGTGTTTTTCGGTGCAGCTCCTCACTATCTAGTTGTGTGTTCAAAGGTCCTGTCAAAAGTCGTGATTATCGGGCCTCCCTGGTGGCACAGCGGTTGAGCGCTGGGTTGCGAAGCTTCCTGCAGCCTCTGCAGCACCAGTTCGATCCCCGGCTGCTCCCCGGCCACCAGAGGAGGGTCCCACATGGCGCGCAGACCTCTCGTGCCGCCCACTGCTCCCCTCAGCAGTGTACCTCGGTCCTTCTGCCTGCTCTGCTCCCCGCTCTGGCTCTGATGAATTCTCTCACCCTCCCGTGCTTCTGACTGTACCCAGTGCTTGTATGTATGCATGTATCAATCAATCTTTAAAATAAAAAGTTGTGAGTATCCTGGTGGCAGGGTAGGGCTGTCTTCCCATTTCACTTGGGCTCTTGGAAACACTGGGACTTGGGATTGGGAGGCATATCTCGCAAGAACCTCATGGTAGGCTCTACCAGGCACTTTGGTTCATTTATTCCTTTCTCATAAATATGATGGAGTGAAGCTTGTACAGCTGCATGACCTCTTGGGCAGCTGCCTTTCCACAAACTTAATTAATGAATCAAAGGTGAGTGCTGTCTCTTCCAGGTGTTTCCTTGCCCTCAAAATCACCTCCTTCTCTGCTCTCATCAGTGTCTGCTGACTTATCAGCAATAAACAAAGCATCCTGTATTCCTGCATCCCAACGGAGCAGACCAGTGTTTTCCTCACCTCTCTCTGATTTGAGCTGAGTGTCTTGTGGAGAGCAAAGGAAGATCTCCTCTCTCTCCAGAGACCTGGCGAGGCTGGTGTTTCCCGTACTCGTCTGGTGAGAGACAGTGATTCAAAATCTCCAGACAGAGGCCTGGGAAAGTTTGTTTTCAGTGAAGACATCGGGTGATTTCTGTAACTAGGCACACTTGGAAATATTCCCACTATGGTATTTTGAGGTGAGTTAGTACTTGTATTTTAGTCAATTCAGGCTTAACTTTTCTAAACATTAAAAACAAAACATACCACCACCACCACCAACAGAAAACCCAGTGTGACATAGGAGAAAATCTGGAAATCTGGGTTTTAGCTTGTTTGCTAGTAGACCAGAAAAATTCCTCTGCCTTTTTGGGTCTTATATGTAAAATGAAGAGGTTGGAACAGATTCATTTATTTGTTCATTTGTTTTTTCATTAATCAAATATGTGTCAAGATCTTACTATGGTAGCTATAGTTCTAGCTCCTGGGGAAACAGTAGATAATGAGTCATTCATTGACTCAGCAACTTCAAAAGTGGTTTATTTCTTAATGTACGACAAATTTATCTACTATTACCACCCACTGCCATCCAGTACATGGTGGAAGAATATTAATCGACTTGTAATTATAGTACTATTTCCCTTCAGAGGGAACTTGAAATTCTAGTCATGCTCTGGATGTTAAAGAATTTTCTGAAATTTGTTCTACTAGGAGTGTTTTCCTAGCAGAGCTATGACCCTAAAGACCTGGATGGAATTAGCCTACCTCCAGAAGTTTCCACTTGACTTTCAGAATGAAATGAATTGGGAAAATAGTATTAGATTATTATGAAATCAAGATGGATAAGTTTAATTTTATTCTGAAGTTAAGTCATAATATTAGGTCTCCAAAAACTTAGTCCAGAGCCCTACGTTTTTCAGGTGAGGCAACCAAATGCCCAAAGAGTTATGTGGTAAGTTGAGACAATGGCAGAGTTGAAGCTAGGTGGGTATTAACTTTACTCCATTCACCTTTGCATTTGCTTCTCATTCAACATTACTTCCTACATTGAATAAAAACTTTGGATGACTTTGTTTTTAGGATTAATTTTTTATAGCCTTTTTTTCAGATTCATTCATTCATTCATTTATTCATTTATTCATTCATTCATTCATTCATTCATTCATTCATTCATTCATTCATTTATTTATTTATATAAACACTGGGTACAGTCAGAAGCACAGGAGGGTGAGAGAATTCACCAGAGCCAGAGCGGGGAGCAGAACAGGCAGACTGATGAAATGCATTGCTGAGGGGAAGCAGCGGGCATGGCAGGAGAGGTCTTTGTGCCATGTGGGACCCTCGCCCTGCGGCTAGGGGTCAAACCGGCGCTGCAGAGTCTGTGGGCAACTTCGCAGCCCAGTGCTCAACCGCTGTGCCACCAGGGGAGGCCCTGTTTTTAGGATTAAATTTGCAGCAAGATTGCATTGAGGGGCTTCCCATGTCTGATCTTCCTTGATGTCTTTTTTTTTTTTTTAAAGATTTATTTATTGATTTATACAAGCACTGGGTACAGTCAGAAGCATGGGAGAGTGAGAGAATTCACCAGAGCCAGAGCGGGGAGCAGAGCAGGCACAAGGACCGAAGTACACTGCTGAGGGGAGCAGCAGGCGGCAGGAAGAGGTCTGCGCGCCATGTGGGACCCTCCTCCGGTGGCCCGGGAGCAGCCGGGGATCGAACCAGCAAATGGAGAGGCTGCGGGCAGAGGCTGCGGGCAGCTTCGCAACCCAGCGCTCAACTGCTGCGCCACCGGGGAAGCCCCCTTGATGTCTTTTAGTATTATAAGGCAGATAAAAAGACATCTGGCTAATTTCAGAAAGTACTGTAAGTTCAAGACCCTTCATTTTAAACAAAATTAAATTCTTTTTTTATTATAATTTTTATTTTTATATTCCCCATACAATTGCGACCCCCTTATTTTGTCCCCAATCCCTCCCCTCCCCCTACCCCCCATAGAGTGTCTCTGGTTCATAGTTGTTTGTTGATTTTGATTTTCACTTTCTTATAGTTATTCTTTTTCCTGGTCCCTTATTTAAGTTTTCTAGATTCCTGCTATGAGTGAGACCATCCGGTATTTTTCTTTTCCTTTCTGGCTTATGTTGCTGAGCATGATCCCTTCCAGCCCCATCCATGTTGCTGCAAATTGCATGTGTTTATCTTTTTTGAATGCTGAGTAATATTCCATGGTGTATATATACCACATCTTCTTGATCCAGTCATCTATTTTTGGGCATTTGGGTTGTTTCCAAAGCTTAGCTATTGTAAACAGTGCTGCTATAAACATAGGGGTACAGGTGTTCTTTGGAATTGATGTTTCTGTGTTCTTTGGGTAAATACCTAGGAGTGGAATTGCTGGATCATATGGAAGCTCTATGTTTAGTAGGTCCAGAAATCTCCACACAGCTCTCCACAGTGGTTGGACCAGTTTGCACTCCCACCAACAGTGCAGAAGAGTTCCTTTTTCTCCACACCCTCGCCAACATTTGTTGTTGCTAGTTTTTTTAAATTTGTGCCATTCTCACTGGTGTAAGATGGTATCTCATGGTAGTTTTGATTTGCATTTCCCTGATGACAAGTGATGTTGAACATTTTTTCATATGACTGTTGGCCATTTGCATTTCCTCTTCAGAGAAGTTTCTTTTTAGCTCTTCTGCCCATTTTTTGACTGGATTATTTTCTTTGTTGTTGTTGAGTCTCATCAGCTCTTTGTAGATTTTTGTGATCAGTCCTTTATTTTTTTTTTTAATTTTTTTAAAGATTTATTTATTTATTTATTATTTATTTATTTTATTTTATTCTGGGTACAGTCAGAAGCGCAGGAGGGTGAGAGAATTCATCAGAGCCAGAGCGGAGAGCAGAACAGGCAGAGTGACAAAGTACACTGGTGAGGGGAGCTGCGGGCGGCAGGAGAGGTCTGCGTGCCATGTGGGACCCTCGCCGGTGGCCGGGGATCGAACCGGCGCTGCAGAGGCCATGGGCAGCTTCACAGCCCAGCGCTCAACCGCTGTGCCACCAGGGGAGGCCCTTGTGATCAGTCCTTTATCATTAGTGTTGTGTGCAAAAAGTTTCTCCCAGTTGGTGGGGTTTCTCTTTGTTTTTGTTATTGTCTCTTTTGCTGTGCAGAAGCTCTTTAATTTGATGTAGTCCCAGCTGTTTATCTTTGCCTTCACTATCACTGCTTTGGGTGATGTGTCTGTAAATATGTCTTTGATGTGCATATCATGTAGTGTTTCGCCTATATTTCCTTCTATGTATTTTATGGTTTCAGGTCTTATGTCTAGTTCTTTAATCCATTTTGAGTTGGTTTTTGTATATGGTGTGAGATAGTAGTTAAGCTTCATTCTTTTGCATGTAGCAACCCAGTTTTCCCAGCACCATTTATTGAACAAACTTTCTTTGCTCCAATGCATATTCTTTGCTCCTTGTCAAAGATTAGTTGACCATAAACCTGTGGGTTTATTTCTGGATTTTCTATTCGATTCCATTGGTCTGTGTGTCTGTTCTTGTTCCAATACCATGCAGTTTTGATGATTATGACTTTGTAGTATAGTTTGAAGTCTGGGAGTATGACACCTCCATTCCCTTCTTTTTTTTTTCAGGAGTGCTTTGGCTATTCAGGTTAAACAAAATTAAATTCTTTTAGTACCCAAAGTCCTTGAGATGAGAAAGCAACACTTTTCCTGTAGCTTTCCTAAACTGTCTTTGGATCTGAATTTATTGCTATTTTGTGGGAAACTTTAAATTCATAACTTGACTGAGTTATGAAGAGCAGTGGTTTTAGGTGTCTCATTCCCACAGAGCATTGTCTTTAAGGTCAAGAGGATGATTTAAAATTGGGATGGGGATCTGCCAGGAGAGGTCAAAATCTATTTTGTGGGCTAAATGTCCTTTGTTGGCCTGCTCGCTTATTGTTAGGCCTTTTAACCACCTGTTATTTCATTTGTAAAAGACAAGGAAAAGAAAATTTGAAAAATGATCAGAAATAGAATGAAAACAAAAAATGCGGCCAGAAGCTGCCAAACTTAACAGATATCTTCCTAGTGTCCGGTCCCTATTATAATCCTAGGAGAGGCGAGAGCACACCTAGAGATCATTGTTCTCTGAGCTCAGGCAGAAGCCAGCACAGTCTAGTCCGACAGTGCTTCAGTGCTGTAGCTGCAAGCAGACCTGCCACATTAGGAGGGAAAAATACTCTTCTAAAATATATCCTTTTAGACAAGTCACTTAGCTTTCTGATTCTTACTTTGTCACCAACCTAAAGGACATAATAGCATGTACAGCAGAGAATGGCTGTTAGAATCAAATGGGAAATTGTTGGAGAGTGGTTTTGCACAAGCCTGGCACAGAGTAGGTGGTCAAATATTTCCTGGACCTGTAGCCAAGTACAATAGAACCAGGAAGGGTATATTTCTTAAACATATAAAATAAGGTTTGAATTTACAGGTTATTTAGACTTAAAATGTATCTTGTTAGGACCAAAGAAATATTGCTGAAAATATGTAGGGTCCATCTCTGACAATACAGGAGTATATCAACTGAGCCTTGGCAGGCTTGGATTAGAGGTACTCAGAGGCTAGCCCATGGAATGATTTGAGGTTCCCACCTGTAGAAATGAAAATGCATAAATGTCGTAACTCTTCTTGTGTGTTACTGGGCAGGCAACTCCTGTTCCATACCTCACTCTGCCATCCGCTATCTGATGTGTTGTCACCTCCTCAATTATCTAATCCTTTGCTTTGATTCATTCCCTTACAGTGTGTTTGTCCTCTTGTAAAAGCTACCCGTCTTCCACAGGGTTGGTTATAGACCTCATATCAGATTTCGAGGACTGCAAGATTTGATTCCTCCCTTTTCCTCCGTATTTTATGATGATTTGACATTGGTGAAAAAACAGGCAGCCATCGTTTTATTACAGATGTTACTGTGCTGCAATAGCTCTCTGAGGTTAACACAGCAAACAATCGTCCTTTTGTCTCAGCAGCTTTCTCATCTTTGATAGATGTTTTTGGTAACTATGATCACAAAAAAATTCAGGAAAAATTACAAAAGAGTGGATCATAAGGCTAGTTATCGTTTTTAATGATTTTTCTCACTTTTGCACTATGCTGTATCTACACATGTTAAATCTCTGGAAATAAATAATTGATGAAAGGAAGAAACTAGAGTGCATTTTTTTCCTTCAGTATCTATCAAATTAAGAATTTTCTACCTTTATAGTTCTTGATGCTTCAGACTTCTATGATGTTCACATGTATGCTGATCTTTTCATCTGACAATAGTAAAAACTATTTTTAGTCATGTATATTCTGAAATTGAATGTGTCTGCATTCTTCATGTATTCCTATTGCATACACATATTGCATGCACGTCTCTATTGAGAATATTTTTCTGGCAGTGGAGCTGGAAAATATTCTACTGGAAACCTGGTATTTGTCTGGTGCTTCATGTAAAATATTTCAGTTGAGTTTTACAGCAACCTTCAAGTTATCCCACTTCCCGGCTGAGGAAATAGTGCCTCCCAGAGGTTAAGGTCCTTTTCGTTATTACACTGCTCAGAAGTGGCAGAGCCAGGGATGGAACTCAGCTTTGTCAAAGTATAGTCTGTATTCTTTTAATATATGATATAACTGTGATTATAAGGGACATGTGGAACACACGCTGGGAATGCACAAGAGGCTGCCTTGAGGTGGTTTTCAATGCCTCCTCATTAAAATTTCAGAAAAAGTTTATTTTTTCACTTTGGCAAGTTGAGTATTGGAGAATGTATCACTGGGGAGGTAATCTCTAAAATGCATGCAATATATGTGTATTTGAATTTATTCTCCAAGATGGGACCTCAGCATATGTAATTATAGATGCAGGGGAAGTGTGGGGGGATTCTTGGTTTTGTAGATTGGAATGGATATTGCTATTGACTGGCCATGGTTGACCTAAGAAATCAAGAACTGGGTGTCACTTCTATGTACATCTTTACAAAAGGCCTTGTGTTGACTTAGTTTTTCAAAACAGCAAGGAAGCAACACTCATAGCACATTTATAAAGATTGATCAGTAGAAAGAATGATGGGGAGTTTATCTAGAAGCGAGTTCAAAGCACAGCTTTCCAACTTGGTGGCTAGCTGATCTTGAATATGCTACCTGCCCTCACAGAACCTCAGTTTCGTCATCTGTAAACAGTGGTTTGAAAATAGTCTGCAGGTCTGATTGCCATATTGCACTCTAAGCATGCAAAGGAGACCTGGCCATGGGAAGTACTCTGTTAAGATTAGCTTCACTCCTTCATCTTATTATATCAGCTTTGTATTAGGCTGGAACAATAAAAAATGATTATAAGAAGCTATTGAAACTATTGAAAGAATCCTGTTTCTATTCACAAGATGAAATTTTAGAATACTTAAATCTATATATTGTCAGTCATATCTTAATAAAAAAAGAAAATGATGCTTCAATCCATATTAAGTTCATAACTTACTTGCATATGTATTCTTTATTTCTTACAAACTCTATTTTTTTATTATTCCTTTTTTCCAGTTTTTTATTTAAATTTTATTGTAATGGGGTCTACACAAAAGGAGGGAGGGGATGCTAGGGGACATGCAGGGGACATGATGACATGATCAGCGTACAGCTTCCCTTCCATTGATTCTGCCCCTTAAGACATTATTTACATCTCAAAAAAATAGGAAAGAAAAAGAAAAAAAATGATTTAATACACATTAAGTTCAAACTTTACTTATATAATATGCTTGATTTCTTCCTTGCTATTTATTTGATTACTTCTGTTTATCCTTCATCTAGTTATACTCTTCAAACAAGTATTTATAGATAACATATAGCCAATCATGAGGTTATGGGGAAATAGCAATACACAAGATGATTTGTTCTCTTTTAATTGATGACACTATAGGGTGAAAAACTGAATACAGGGCCTCCCTGATGGCGCAAGGGGTTAAGTTGCAACCTATGAAGCAATCCACAGCCACTGCAGCATGAGTTTGATCCCCGCCTAGGGAGCTATCCACATGGCACAGCAGACCTCTCCCATCTCGCCCACTGCTCCCATAAGCAGTGTATTTCAGTCAATCTGCCTGTTTTGTTCCCCGCTCTGTCTCTGGTGAATCCTCTCACCCCACCCCGCCCCGTGACTCTGACCTGTACCCCAACTCTTGTATGCATAAATAAATAAATCTTAAAAAAAAAGAAAAACTGAATACATAAAAACAACTCAAGAACAAATAACTACACATGAGTTGGGTTTGAGAGAAGGAAAGATTTGGGCAGAAATGAGAGTAAAGACATTTGAGGGGGACAGGCATAGATTGATCAATGTACTATATAGGTAAGGATGAGCAGTGAATTTTGGAGAATATTGAAGATGATTTCTTTCCTGGACTTTGGGATACAGGTTGGACTCCAAGGAGGAGTGGGTTCAGTATATGCCAATTGTCATGTTTATGGTTTCTTTCTTCTTGTTGGCTCTTAATTATGTAAGAACTGAGGCATCTTGTGGCCTGACCTTGATAAGTTACTTATTTTCTGCTCCCTGTGAAGTTAGTATATGATAGTGGTATCTAACTCATCAGGTTTTTCTGAAGCTAAAATAAGTTATTGCATATGCAATATGTATAACCTGTCATGGAAACATTAATAAGTGCTTGCTATTGCTGTTTAAAGAAGAGAATAACAGGTGCATGTGCCTATGTATATGTTTGTGTTTTAAGCTCTCTATTTGACCAATGAGACATATTGAAAAACCACTGAGGAAAAGTGGGCAATTATCCTAAAATTTTTATGTTGGTACCAAATATTCATGGGATTGTCATTTTTGGTAGTTTCTTCAGAACTTAGTGTCTGGAACTCAAAAGACATCTCGAAATGAAAATGAGGGTGTTTTTTTTTTTTAAAGATTTATTTATTGAATTCACCAGAGCCAGAGAAGGGAACAGAACAGGCAGACTGATGAAATACACTGCTGAGGGGAGCAGTGGGTGTGGCAGGAGAGGTCTGTCGCGCCATGTGGGACCCTCACCAGCGGCCGGGGATCGAACCGGTGCTGCAGAGGCGGCAGGCAGCTTCGCAGCACTCAACTGCTGTGCCACCAGGGGAGGCCCAAAAAAATGAGGGTTGTTTTAAGAAACACTTTTGTGGGAAATATCCCAAAATTTGGATTAAAAAGATAAAAGAACTAAAGATAATAACAGACACGTAATCTTTAAAATCAGAGGAACAATGAAGGAAGCCAAATCTTGATTGCATTGGTTGGAAAAGAAAAAGGGCAGAGTGATAGGAGGTGAGTTTGCATTTTGGTTTGTTGGGTGGTCTCCTGAGAAGGATTTTTATTCATGTCTCGATATCCTATTCTTGGCTCTTCCCCAGAAACATGCTGTCTCCTCTATTTTTGTACGTGTGTCAAGCAGCCACCCTTCTTTAGTCTTTTCCATCTAAAAGAAAAACAACAACAACAACATTTCTTCCATAAAGACTTTCAGCAGCGATCCTCCACATATATCAAAAGCATGTCAGAACAAAGTGAAACTTCAAGCTACCAAGATTTAACAAGCAAGGCACAACTTGACCGAACGTGGAACATCTGTCTTAGGAATATTTAGTGTTTTCTAAGAACATGCCATTTGTTGGTCAGAAGTGATACATTATGTAGGACCTCAAATGTATTCATTTTTACATATTTATTTTTTATAGAACAAATATCCACATGAAAGTTGTTACCATCTTGCCATGGTAAAAGAGAAACTCCTTTTTAGGGTAGATTACCTGCATCCTTTAATTAGCACTTTATAGAAATATTTTGATAAGGAGTAGAAACTGTTCTGAGACCTAGGTTAATTTAAAGTATAAAAAACTGTAATGAAAGGCATTGTGAAGATGAGAGCAGCTGAGTATTTGGAAGGCAGTGTTAACTATTGTTCAGCATTCACTGCCATCTATTTTCAGAACCTATCCCCTGTCTGAGTCTTTTGAAGGCCACCTTCACTTCTTTTTTCTCTTTCCCTGATACACCAATAAAATCAGTCATCCCCTCAGCAATAAGCATGTAAAATGACTTCTTCTGTAGAACAAACCCTTTGTGTGTAAATAATTTGTTAGCCCCCTCCTCCCTTTAAGCATTGTGTTGGAAAAAATATCCAACATAAATTGATTGTATAGATAGCCTGATTGTAAAGCAAGATTAATATGAAAACACAAGGAGTCTGCAATAAAACCTCCTAACTTAAATCATTCACATTTGTGTACAAGCATTCATATTTAGCAACAGTCCCAAGGCTGAGATTAAAGCTGTTTGGTAGGTTACTTCAAGGCCTTTTTATTGCTAAATCTTATTATGTCTCTAAAATGTAGAAATTAATCACCTGTCATCAAAGCTGCAGTGGATTATTGACTTCTAAATGTCTCTACAAATTGATTCATGACAGAATGAAACAGGAGACTGAACTAGCATTGAAATTCTTTTGCATGTGATAAAAAAGGTCTATTAAAAGCATTTCAACAAATGCTGCCTATTAGGTAATCATCACAAAGTACTTTCCTATCAAAATGAGGTGCTTCTGGAAGAGTTTTGATGAGATACATTTTTTTCCTCAGCACTGATATGGTAACATGAAATTATTCTGAAACCCCAGGAAGCTGATTTGGAAATCCATTTGATTCATATATTACAGAGTGCACGACTTATTTCTTAGTACTAACACAATATAAAGATGCATAGGAAAAATCCACTACGTGTGTATGAGTGTATGTATCTGTAAAGAGAATTCAGGTTAAGAATTTTTAAGAACAATTATAATCCACAATGATAGGATTATAGTACTTTGCCATAAGGATCACTTTCATTATCACACTAAATACTTTTGAATTATGTTCTGCCTCCTCCTGTCATTAGTGTAAATCAGTTTCTCTAAGGGATCAGTCTTGCCATCCTTGTAACATGAGGCAATGTTTGGAGACATTTTCACTGGTCACAACTGGTGTGTTTGGGGGTGCTACTAGAGACCAGGGATGCTTTAAAACATCCTACGATACACAGAATTGAAATCCCATAATATAGTGCCAAGGTTGAGGAACCTTATTTAAATCATTAAAAAAAAAAATCTCAATAAAACATGTTTGAATCAGGGCAGGAGGGTTTCTTTTTTCTTTTTTTTTTTTTAAAGATTTATTTATGTATACAAGAGCTGAGGCACAGGTCAGTGATGCGGGGGTCTGCCTCACCAAGTGGGTTTCTCCCTGGCAGGGCGGGGATCGAACTCATGCTGCATAGGCTGTGGATTGCTTCATAGTGCGGTGCTTAACACCTTGCGCCACCAGGGAGGGCAGGAGGAGGTTTTAAGCCAATTATTTTTCTTTAATCAAGTTGCCTTTTTTTAGTCCACTCATTCTTCTGTCTTGGTAAACATTGAGCTCTCAGCGATGATTTCTTTCCTTTTCAGAATTTTCTCACAAGGAGCTCCTTTATAAGTCCTATCTCATGCCATGCCTACTCTCTACACATGTTGGTTTCCCTCCAATTTATTTGAATTCTTTATCTTTTTGGCTCTGTAGAGACTCTCAAAGGTCTCTACAGAACTAACTGCTGACCAAAATGCATTTTGACTTTCAATTAACATTCAGGGATAAAAATGACTATTTTTGATTACTATTACTATTTTTTGATTAAGAGGAGAGAGAATATTGCAGAGCAGGAGACTTCTATTTTGGGTTTCTGTTCAGAAGGCTTTCTGCTCAATCCAATTACTCAAAACAATTTAAAACTTTTTGCAAACCTAAATAACTAATGTTATTATTTAATAATGTTGCATCTGACAACATGCTAGCTTAAAAAATATTGCTTCACCAGACTTGTGAGCTCCACAAAGCCAAGAACAGCAGTATATCTTCGTTGTATCCCAGTGCTTAGCTCTCTGAGGGAATAAATTTTATTGTAATTCTTAGTATTTAAACATAACAAGTATAGGCATACAAGTTAATACATAAAATCTTTTGTGTCAGCCACATCATTTACCTGTCTGATATATTTGTGCATGTGTGTGTATGTGTGTGTCTTGAAGAGAGGAAGCGAGAGGGAGAGAAAGATATCAGAATATTGATAAAGACATATTCCTATCCACCTATGTTCTTTGCATGTCCAGAAATATATCATGTGTTTTCCCCGCTTTGGTCTTTTATAAAAGCTTCTTCCTTTAGCTTAGGAGTTTTCTTTCCTTTTCTCCTACTTGGTTCTTTTTTCAGACATCAGTTCCCTTAGGTAGACCTGTTGCTATGTTGAAACCCTTTCTCTGAGCTCATGTGGTCCCCACTGTTATGCGCAGACCTGCCTGTTTATTTATCAAGATTTTGCTCTGGATAGTCAGCTCCTTGAGGGCGGGAGTTGCATCTTGATCACCAAAACATGCCCCTAAATTAATTATCACCCACTAAGTGTATGCAGAATGAATAGAGGATAAATGGAACACATCATTTGATTAAATTGAAACCTCTTTCCTCATTAGAGGAAGCACAATTGGAATGATAGCTGTTCTCTGTGAAGACCCACAGGGATATGACACTAGCAAGGCATGTCACAGAGTCCCAAACTAAGGACCCTAGACAGAGCAGCCATATGCCTTCTAGACAGTCACTTCCTAATTGAGGGGACTGGAGAGGAAGAGGCAACCAAAGTCACACATGCCTGCTGATTCTAGAGCCTTGGCTTCTGCTTCAGATTTTAAGAGGTGGGCCTCCCCTGGTGGTGCAGTGGTTGAGTGCTGGGCTGCGAAGCTGCTCACAGCCTCTGCAGCGCTGGTTTGATCCCCAGCCACCGGTGAGGGTCCCACATGGCGCTCAGACCTCTTCTGCTGCCCGCAGCTCCCCTCAGCAGTGTGTTTCATCGGTTTGCCTGCTGCTCCCTGCTCTGGCTCTGGTGAATTCGCTCACCCTCTCGCACTTCTGACTGTACCCAGTGCTTGTATAAATAAATAAATAAATCTTAAATTTTTTTTTTTTTTTAAGAAGAGGAATTGCATTTGTTCTGTAAGATCTTTGGATATAGAATTACAGGCATGCCTTGCTTTATTGTGCTTTGCAGATATAGCATTTTTTTTTTTTTAACAAATTAAAGGTTTGTGGCAAGAGCAAGTCTGTTGGCACCACTTTTCCAACAACATGTTTGATCTTGTTTCACATACAATTAAAGCATGTACCTTTTTTAAAAGATAAAATACTATTGAATACTTAGTAGACTACGTATAGTGTAAATGTAACTTATATGTCCTAGGAAACCAACACATTTGCCTGACTTGCTTTACTGTAATATTCTCTTTATCATAGTATGTCCAGGGTCCACCTGTAAAGTCAATGGGTAGAAATTACAATGGTTATTTCAGAAAAATAGGTTTTGGAGAATCAGGGCTGTCCACCCCATCACTTCAGAGCAGGCTGGGGGACACTGGTGTGAAGACACTAGAGAGAGGCTGTGTGCGTTCCATAGGACATCAGACACATTTCCCCAAAATGTTCCTTACCAGTGCGGGATTCTTTGCTGTTGGGACATGTGCCTGCAGTCCACGGTTATAGAAAAGCAGAGTAACTGGTCTTACAAACTGTTAGCAAACCCTTCCTAGACTCAGGAGTTTATTTATAAACTTACACTCTTCTAAAGAGGTAGAATTCCTGAATAATGCCAGACACCCTGCCCTTGTCCCTCTCACAAGAAGTCACCCCCTCCTGACCATAGAGCTCTTCACTCACACACGGCTTCCTGTCACCTTGGAGACCTTGCAGCTCCTCCCTTGATGCAAGACATGCCCGATCATTGAGGGAATTCCTTGCTTAAGTACATGTAAGTATTCATTTCTGTTTCTCTCCCTTTCTTGTCCCCTGACATTCTCTTTTTTCTCTCCCTCTTTCCTCTTTGAATCTCTTTTCTCACTTCCAGCTGAATATTTCGTACAGGTGTAAAGCAGTAGAGAGACAATGAAACAAATGCATTGTCTCTACGGAAAATGCAAACACAAGCAATTAACTGTGAGGCAACTGAGGCAAATGATTTGAAATGGAATCTATAGAGATTACTGGGATGCACAGAGAGGATTTTAGATTTTGAACCTGATTTCTCAGAGAGCCTGGGATAAGCCTTGGTTCAGGCATACCAGCTTTTGATAGAGATTTCCCCGCGTTTGTATAAAGAGAGTGAGCACTTACTGCTTCATGCATGATTATGCTGCTACATTCCTCTTCAAGCCTTCTGAGAAGTCATTCCTGAGATATTCTGGGGAAGGTGGTGTCAGTGATCTTGAACTCTCAGCCCCAGGAAGTCTGCTTGCACCAACTATGTATTTTATCTGTGTATTGTTTTCATAAAGCTTTCTCTAGTTCTAGTTTTTTCTTTCAAAACTCTGAGATCATTTCTAACACTTGCATTATGTTTACAAGGAATTGGTTAAAATTTATCTAATACTTGGGGGGAAAACTCTTGTTAGCAAAGACTGTTTAGGAAAACTACACCTCATAAAGAATCTTCAGTCATTTTGAAGACAGAGAACTTAAAAGTAAGCTATTGGGCTGAATGCAAATGTCATTGTCTCTCTTTCAGTTGATCTTGGCAACCCTCATATGTAACCCAAAACCAAAATAAAGTTATATTCGGAAGAGGCAGTCACAATTCAGTGATCTTATCCTGCAGAACTCCTTCCCTTGGCGTTTACATCATATAATTTGGTAAGCGGTTTACACATTTACTCCTGTGATTTTCAAGGGGCTTTTATGATCTGCCAA
The DNA here is from genome assembly GCF_014898055.3 of Talpa occidentalis. Classification (NCBI taxonomy): domain Eukaryota; kingdom Metazoa; phylum Chordata; class Mammalia; order Eulipotyphla; family Talpidae; genus Talpa; species Talpa occidentalis. Next base: position 25,511,323 of record NW_023604861.1, read on the forward strand.
GTGGACAAATGTCAACAGGCTTTAAGGATTGATTTACCAGGATTTCTGTCTCTTGTGGACAGATTACTGTTGCTATGAATAAAACACATGTAAACAAGCCCAGCAATCTTCGTGGAAAATGTGGTTCTCACCAGATCTGGTGACTTGATCAGGAATCCTAGTGGAGTTGCCTCTGTCACTACTCTGTCTTGGAGGAGAAACAGCTTTCCCTTTCACACAACTGGCCTGGAAAGGTTCCCTGAGTCTGCAGTGTGTGTGTGTGTGAAGCCAGAGAACAAACGTGGCAGCGTGTCAGCACTGCAGTTCTCGCTAACAACACCTGCTCTCTTTCTTTGTGGGTAATTCCAGGGGGCTTCTAGAGGGAGACCCGTGGGACTGGGAACCTGTCTGTGTAACCAGAGGTGATGCCTCCTGTGGGTGAGAAGACTCTGTCCTAGGGCAGCAAGATGCAGTTTTCAAGTACTGGGGGGCATTGAACTTCTCTACAAAGCTGCTGGAATTTCCAATTTATTCTTTGTCCAAGGAAAAATAATGTCAAATCATGGCACTTAAGTATTTTAATTTTTCTATTTCCAAGTCTTTGAGTTTTGATTTGTTTTTTTTTTCTTTTTTCTTTTTTTAAACTTTACTCATGACAAAGATCAAAAGGAAGAGAGGAAGAAAGAAAGGGGCCCTGGTTTCTCCAGCTTTGATTTGCCCTGTTGCTCCCCACTTGGTGAGCAGGAGACGGGACCACACTGTCCATGCTCTCAGTGGATTGTGATCCATTTGGGAGGCCTGAAGGGGTAGGGAGGGAACTGGAGAGGGAATGTCACATACCTCTGCACAAGGCTCCCCTAGAACTAGCACTTGGATCATTTTGGCATCTCCACTGCTATCCTAAGAATTTGGGAAAGACTCAGGCAGCCCTATTAGTTTATTCCCTTCTATCTCAGCTCTGTCTCCCTGGTCAAGGCAGACCCAGAAATTCACAGCAACAGTGAGTTATTGTAGAGTCAACGTAAAATTTCCATTTGTTTCAGATTTGCCTGTAATAGTTATTCCTTCTGCTTAGTGCCTTTTTAATCCTATGGAAATGGCAGTGTCTACTGAAAAGACAAATGCTAGGATCTGTCACATAGGCTTATTGTGAAGGCAAATTAAGGAGCATAGATAAAAAGCCTTGCACAGTGCCTGGCACACAGGAGACACTCAAAAATACTGCTCACTTCCCGTCCAAGTGAACCTGAGGCCTCCGTTGCTGCCTGTGTGGGCCACTGGCAACTCACATTGGCTCTTTCAAATCACATTCTATGCCCCGCTGGACTGGGCCCAGACATATGACATGGGCTGATTGGATTGAATTGGAACTTTCAGTTCTGCCTTGAATTGGTTCCCCTGTGTAGACAGTCTGTGTGATATCAACCCTCTACTTCAGGGAGAAAGAGGCTGTTTGGGCATGGGTATTATTTCCTTAAATGCAGAATAAAACGGGATCAGCAGGATATTTCAATGAAATATCTCGTTTGAACTTTCCTATTCATTTGCTCTTTTATGCATTCGCAGCTTGGGGTTTCCAGCTGATCTATTTGATTGCTCTCATGTACAGAGTGTAGAGACAGCAAAGAGAGGATTCCTGTAGATTCTTAACTTGTTAACAAAGGCTGCTATGACTGTGGCAAGCCCCAGAGCTGACAGCCAGTTTCAGTCCTTTGTAGGGGTTAAGAGAGGAAGACAAGGCAGGGAAAGAGTAGGAAGTTTTAATAGAGATACTGAATCTGAAAAGCACCAGGGCAGAGAGAAGTGCCAGGAGGAGAGGAAGACGTACCTCCTGGAAGTACCCCCAGCAGATTACTGTGGACTCAGAGTCCCTCAGCACCTTCCTGCTTCAGTTTCCTTGTGACAGGATTGCTAGACTAAGCATCCAGAGACCTCAGGGCCAGGCTCAGCCCTGACAGCTGTGGGGTCATTGGCACATATTATAACTTTTCTGCATCTATTATTTTTTCAATCTGTAGAAGTCACTTATACGTAGACATACATAGGGTTGTTTTCAGGTTGCATTGCAGAGAGACGTCACAGAACTAAGTGCTTTAATGTTAGGGTAGTATCACCAATTATTTTCCTCTTTCAGAAATTATACTGTGAATATTCTTATCCTTCATTTCTTATGGGGAAACATTCTGGGACTGGGATAAGGAGCCGGATGAGGAGAGGATATAAATTAGGAAGTTTGAAAGTGAGTTATGTAGTACTTTAAACTTAAAAGTAAGCACACCAGTTGGCTTGGTTACTAGTATCTAAAATGTGTAAAATTTAACAGGTACAGGTAAGGTGGATATTGCCCATTATGCTCCAGCCGTATCCTTTCTGACGACGAGTATGGCCAAGATCCCCTGGGCTGCAGAGGTCCCACGATGGAACCCTGTTTCTCTCTGCTTCCTTAGTCTTTCAGCTAATCTTCTTGCAGCAGCACAGACCTATTTCCCAGGCCTTTGTTTTCAAGGCGACATATGGGTTTTGGTTGAATGGTACTGGCTTTTGTGGAAATCACCAGTGGTCTTAGATCCTTTGGTGGCTACTGGGGAGCTGCTTAAGATGCCTGATGCCTGCTTTTCTCTTTACTTACCCTGAAGCCATTTCTTAATAGCAAATCCCCCATGCCCCCTTACTCCCAAACTAAAGAATCTTCTTCGACAAGTGTGGATAACTAGGAAAGGTCAAAGGTAGTGAGTAAAATGAGTTCATTTTTTGGGTATACCTCCAGGACTTGCAGTCGGGAGTCTCTATGCTGTTTTAGAGTTTGCTTTAATTTATCTAACTAATGACATGAAAGATATAAAATTGGTAAAACTATAGTGTTTGGCTTGCTTAAATTAAGTTTATGAGTTTTGCTTAAGCCTGCCAAACAAGTTAAATATTTCATGGCTTTCACAGGCTACAGTTGTAATATTTATAACTCTTGTGTACAGATTTCAAAAAATTATAATTACAACTCCCAGGATCCCAGATATAGCAGATGTTCAATATTTTCTACAATGTTGGCAGAAATGCTTCTCATGCTCTTTTTGATCCCCAACTCATGTATTGTATCTATTGGAACAAGCTGTTGATAAGAAAGTCTACTGTCATTTTTTCGTTTTAACGACCTTGGAAAAAACTCTAATGTAAAATAGAAAAAGAGATGGACAAGGTGATTTCTATCCTCCTAAAAATATATTCCTGCATGGAAATAATGTTTTACCTAAAGGAGAATGACATAAAAATACATTTTGCCATGAGCTGCATTTTATTTACTTTATGATTGTGATATTTTTCCATATAATTTCCATCCTTGTCCATTAAAAATGTAAATTTCCTTTTTGACTGTGATTGATTTCCCTTGACCCTCCTATACTAAAACATCTACCTGTTTACCCTCCAGAAAAATCTGAAAACCCTCTATCAGTCACTTAAGATTTTGAAGGTCTCTGTTTAAAAGAATTATGCTATCAGCTTTGATCATTGTTAAACTTGTACATAGTGAATTAATCCATTTTTTTGGTGTAATAGACAGTCTGAGAGAGCATGGAAACAGGAGAAATTAATTTTGTGTTTGGAAGTTTCTGGCTTATGGGTTCTAGAATGCCTTCTTACAGGATGCAGGTTTAGAGGGCTCTGAAGTATTCAGCTTCCTCTACTTCCCAGCTTGCCTAAAGCTTTCCTTGAATAGAAGGAAGACATGCTAATTCTAAAATAAAAGAACTGATTTTATTCCTCAGCTAATGTACACAATTAATAGCAAGAAGAGATTAAATTTATGAGTGATATTTTAGTTGACTTTCTTAGAATTCTTAGGTAAATATTAGAAAGATTTCCAAACTCACTTTCTGGTAACATTATCTATACACAAAATCTACACAATATATTTATTTATTTATTTATTTGTTTGTTTGTTTTAAAAGATTTATTATTTTATTCATTCATTCATTCATTTATACAAGCACTGGGTACAGTCAGAAGCGCGTGAGGGTGAGAGAATTCACCAGAGCCAGAGCAGGGAGCAGAGCAGGCAGAAGGACCGAAGTACACTGCAGAGGGGAGCAGTGGGCGGCAGGAGAGGTCTGCACGCCATGTGGGACCCTCCTCTGGTAGCCGGGGAGCATCTGGGGATCGAACTGGCGCTGCAGAGGCGGCAGGCAGCCTCGCAACCCAGCGCTCAACCGCTGCGCCACCGGGGAGGCCCTACACAATATATTTAAAAACTTAATTTCCCCCCCCCCTGAAAATCAGTGAACTTCAAATCCACAAATTAATGTCTTTTTGTTCCCACAGTATAGATGGCTTCTCTCTCTTTATTCTCAGACTTAAAAATAGTCTGTGATGAAATGTGACTTCCAGCAGAGCTTCTAGCATGAGGAGATACTGGAGAAAGGCATAACCACCAGAAATGGATATATAAGCAGTTGTACTTTTAAGAAAGTAGGAGTTGTAAAATGCATCTCACAAGACTACTCTGATATGCAGGAAGGTGAGCTGGTTTTCAGGGGTGCACCATGGGGGAGAACACCCAGGTGGAGAACAAGGCCTTTGGATGAAGTGATGTGGTGCTGTCTACTGCTCACTCTGTGAAGGTGCAGAGGCCTGAGATAGACATGACCAGATCATCCGGGCCTCTGGAGTCTCCTTATCACATATTTATTGAGTGCACGTGGGAACGTTGGAGGTGAGGAAACTAAACTGAGCTTTACCGGTACAGGCTTATAGGGCTTCGTCAGCTTTTTCCACTCTTCCTACTCTCTGAAGGGGCGCCCTCTGGAGTTCTTAATTCATTCTTCCTTGGGCCTTTTAAATGAACTGGAAGGGACAATGTGAAAGAGTATCTCTCGTTATCTGTCTCTGAGTCGAGCATGGGGACACAGCAGCTCTTTCCAGTTGCTGTAATTTGTCCTCAGATTTGCCTGCGTAATACTCATAGCCAGGCTGAGGATGTGTATTCATGCTTCAGTTGCTGTGTGGTAGAAGAGTAGGGTATGCACTGCAGGTCCAGGGGTGGGTGGCTTCAAAACCCCAAGGGATGTTATGTAAATTGGTTATCAGAGATTTCATCTATGAAACAGGGAATGTAATGGTTCTACAGAGATGCAGGATTCCAGTGAATGCTTGTTGTGCCAGGCAACTGGCAGGTAACCAGCAGATACTTAACACTTGTTTCCCAGAATCTCCTTCTCTGCATAGTTAATGGAATGTGGAGGACATTTTGAATAATATCTGGAAGACACAAGTCAAAATACAACCATCTTCTTTTGGGTTGGAAGATCTGTCAGGGCATGAGGTACTGTTCAGTGCATGTACCTTGTCACTTACCTGTTGGCTCACCTAGATGATGTGGGGTAGTGTTTAGGTACACTGATATCTCTGCCTTCCACTTCTCTCACTCCAGAGCCAAGTATGTGTTTAGTTCCCTGATGAAGAGCCTCAGCTTCCCCTGCACTCAGGGTGGAGGCACTGATGTGGGTTCTAGTCCATTTTGGCAGATTCCACTTATTCTTGTAGATTTCATTTTGTCCTTGTTTCCAATCTGCACAGTTGTCTTTTCTTCTTCTCTGCCCTACACTTTAAGCTTCAGCAACAAATGTAAAAGCAACAACCTTTGTGAACTGTCTAACCAGCCTCCACACCTGAGCAGAGCCAAGATCCTATGACACCCCTCTTAGTAAGAATGTATGTCCCAGTGGCTTTGCTTCTCTGATGGAACTCTGACTCACCTATCTGTCACGGAGCTCAACAGAGTCTTCTGCCTGTAGCCTGTAGCAGATATCTTATTCATTTCACTTCATATATAATCATTTGGTGAGAATTAACTTTGCTGGATGCTGGGGACACAGAAATGAACAAAGCAGGATCTAGACCCACACATTGCACACAATCTGGTGGAAGAGAGGAAAGCGTCAATGTGAGTACAATTCACTTCTGACAGCTTCGTTTTTGCATAGTTTTTAGCAAGGAAGCTAGAGCTACTGGTTCCCCTGGGCTGGTGAAGGAGGTTGCCTGTCCAGAGTCTAGCCATGTGGGGATACTGACAGAAAAATCCTAAATGGTCATGATGATTTCCCAGGTATGAATTATGCCAATATTTTACATGTCTGAAACTCTCACACAAGGTCATGATGAAGTGGAGAGGGCAGGTGTTATCATACTGTTTTATAGATAAAGAAACAGGGTCCTGGAGCAAGATTTGAATCCAACATTTCTGATTCCTAACACAGAATTCTTTCCACTTGGCATAGATTTTCTCCTTGACAATCCCTGAATGAGGATCTTGTTCAGCAAAATGAAAATCCCAGAGACTTTAAAGATGTATGACTATCCTATAAAATGGTTAGTTATCTGAAGGGTCATATACATACCATGTTTTCCTTTTTGATAACGCCTTGAGCCAAGTCCAAGGCCTGGAGAGGTCAGTGTTAAAATCCTTCAATGCATTTCTTTTGGATACCACCTAGTATTCATAAATAATAGTTCATTTCTCAAAACCCAGCACCCTACATTCTCATTAGGCATGCCTTATGTGTGCTTTCCATAACAAAATCCACTTAATAGCCCACAGAGATTTGTCACATTGGATTTATCTTGCTGCCAGCTTCCAGAAATGTGTAAATGCTACTATCTCCCCTTTTCCTTTTTGGATTAAATCTGATTCACTTTCTCAAAGATGAAATAATTCATAAAACGTTTTTAGGCTAGGGAACCTGAAGCAAAGGCCATTGCTGATGGAAAGAAAGAAGAAATAGAAAGAGAGATCCCTAAGGGAAAGTTAAACGCTCTGTCTTACCTTCTAATATACAGTATGCATTATCACGTATTTTGGGAAAATCAGTGTTAGGCATGTGCATGCAAGTTTTAGTAGGTGATTGTTCAAATTATGTAGCACTTTACACCAACTGCTCAGAAATCAAAATAGCACCCTGAGTTGTGGAATTGATTTACAAACTCATAATGCCTGAGATCTGCTTGTAGTATTCTTTTATTTAATTTAGTATGAAATATTACCTGAGAAATCTCAGGTGCTTAAAAAATATCCAAAGATTATTTAATGTTCATCTAATGCCTAAAAAATAGTTATCTCTGGTTGAGGCCAATGTTAGGGGATGGTGTGGGAGAGGCAGACATGTATGAAATGCTTCATAATTCTTCATAAGGTACATTTGTCATTGTCTTCAAAAATATATGCTTTTAAATATTAGCTCTTTCCCTGTTTTCTTTCCATAAAATCATTTGAGTAAAGATTGCTAAACATTTCAAGAAATATTACAGAATTTCTCTCAAGTCACTAAAACCTAATGTAAAATCACAAAATGGACTTCGTAATGCTACTGTTTTGCATTGGGGTGAAATGCATTTTCATGTCTCTGTTTACTTAGCACACAAGAACAGGTATTTTTTTTTTTCTTGTGCTTTAGAGAAGTTTCTGGGCTCCTATACATAGGTGAAAGTCTATGTAACCTAATAAAACAAAGCCGAAACAAAACAAAAACTAACAGAACATCAGAGCAATAGATTTGAAAAATCAGGATATGCTGTAGTATAAATGCTTTGTCTGTTGATCTTAATCCTCAATCTTTATTCTTACTCTGGGTGGTTTATCTCAACCCCCTGGATTAGAAAAAGTAGCAAACTCACTGCTTTCTTAAATTACTGCTTGAGTTCGAGAATATATCTTTGAGAAATAATCTCAGACACAGAGAACCTTTCCAATGCAAACTTCTATCATGACTGACTAATATCTGGCACAGTGGTGTTAAGTTAAAAATCCACCCTTGAAGATACTGTTGGCAATGTGGTTCTTATGGATGGTAAAGGAGAAAGCCTAGGAGGGCCACGTGGTCTCAAGTGGATAGCATTTAGAATTGCTACTGCCACCTTCTTAATACTGTTTATGGATCTCAGTTGGTGTACTCTCATATATTTTATGAGAGAAATAATTTTTTAGATTTGAAAAAAGTTAAGAAAAAGTCATGGGTGAAAGTCCCAAAAGAAGTTTTCAGTTTTTTATGTTACTTAACAATAACAACAACTCTTCTTTTCATAAAAAGATTTTCTCTCCCAAAATGATTCGGAGTACCTGACAGAGCAATAGAGACTCACTTTTCACTGTGTGCCCTTTCATACTTTCTGAACTTTGTACCATCTGCATGCATTACCTAATGAAAAAAATTAATGTAAAATTTGAAAGGAGAGTTTAAAACAGGATGACTCTAATGCATAAACTTTGGAGCAATATATTAATGTATTTGCTTTTAATTCCACTAAATAGTTTTTACTGAGTAATTTTACTTAGCTTCAATTAACAACTACTATGTGTAAAACTCTGGGCTAGGCCAGGTAGGATTTACCTCCATGAAGTCAGGTTCTTCCTCATCTTCATCCTAGTCCATGTTAACAGAAGCTATTGCATAAGTTCAAAGACTTTTATTTTATTTTATTTTTTTTTTAGGGAAGACCTGGGTCTTCCCTAAAACTGGGGGAAACTCTTGGTCTTCCATCCATCCACTTAACAAGAGAAATGTCTGCTATTGGACATGTCTGCCCCCGGCAGTGAATGATGATGGCAAATGTGCTGAGTTCCTGCCCTCAGGGCATAAGCATCTAGTTGGGATGTATTCAGTTCTGAATTGTATTAAGAAAAAAATGTGGGCCTCCCTGGTGGTGCAGCGGTTGAGCGCTGGGTTGCGAAGCTGCCCGCAGCCTCTGCAGTGCCAGTTCGATCCCCGGCCACAGGGCGAGGGTCCCACATGGTGCGCAGACCTCTCCTGCCGTCCGTTGCTCCCCTCAGCATTGTACTTCGGTCCTTCTGCCTGCTCTGCAACCCGCTCTGGCTCTGGTGAATTCTCTCACCCTCCCGCGATTCTGACTGTACCCAGTGCTTGTATAAATAAATAAATAGAAAAAGAAAAAAAAAAAGTGATCTAGGATATCTTTTTTGTTAGATCAACTTTAATTCAACAACAGTTAATGTTCATAATGGTTTAGTATGATAATACATAGGTAGAAATAATTCAAATATATATGGTGTCTTTTAGACAGATCATTCCTTGATGATGGGCTGAATCATTTATGGGATAAATATCTAGAACACAAATAGGATAACTGAACTACTTTAAGTTCTGCACATAGCTCAGTCAGAATGATTACATTTCTTTCAACAGGTAGGTGATGGATTGTGCTATACAATTTGTTAGTAAAATCTGTTGCCTAAGAGTTGACGACAGAAAGATTTCCATTCCATAAAGCTAAGAGGAATTTTACATGTAGCAATAAACTAGCATCATGATGAAAAACAGACCTATCTACAGAAATATCTGATTAGAAAGAACTATTAGAACTAGAAGGCTTTCTCCTGCAAGGGGACAGTGCTTGGAGTTCTTATTTATTTGTGAGATAAAGATGTCTATTTAAAAAAGATGAAATATATCTGACATATGGTATTTGTATATTTAAAGTATACATGATAATTTGATGAATTTGTATTTTGTAATATGATGGCCATTTAAAAAAATTTTGGTAAGAAGGAAGACTAAGGCTGAAATATACTTCAGTCCTAAAATATTCCCTAGGTTCTAATAGTTTACTTAATTATTTTCACCTTTAAGAAGTCACATGAAAATTTAAAAAAGTCCACATGTTTGTATGTTAATATAATTTATATATTATTGCCATAATACCTACATTATTAATGTCACTTATGGGGGGGGTTCTGAAGATTAGACTATTTTGTCATTGATTTTACTGTAAACCTTATCACTGAAATGATATCTGCTGCCTTGCTTAGTTGTAGACTAAAATGAAGTCGTAATTCTCAGTCTCTAGCAAGGTTAGGCCTTATATGGCAGGATAGACAAATTGAATCTTAAAAGATTTAATCTCCACTGCCTTTTTCTTCTTGTAGCAGTTCTTTTCCAAAAGCTAATATAAAGCTTTTGGAGCTTGAATTGTTTTATGTTATATATTTGTCTTTGTTTTTTATAAATTTAATAGTCTGTAAGTTCATCCTCAAACACTAAACCACTATATAGTAGAGATGAAATCTGATTTGAACTATTCAGCTTTGTATTGCCAGTGATGTTATCAGAGGAGCTACAAGAAGAATTTCTCTAAATGGTTGTATAAATCTCACAAATGTGAAGCTGGTGCTCCAATCTGTATTCCATGTAATGGGAAGCCTTGTTTGAATGAAGGGGCTGCTGTGATGCTAGGCTGATATTAGATCATTGACACTTAACCCAGTGACTCTGATTGAAAATGCACTTGGTGTTTTTAGCTTACTTTGCTTCTGACCAAAATTCACATCGATACTAAATTCATAATTAGACACAAAACAAGCACATCTACAGGAAACACAAGGAACTTCATGAATAAAAATAACTGAAAAGATCATCCTCTAAGGAAACAAAATTCATATTTGCATTGAACAAATCCTAGCGATTGTTCAGCCTGGCCTTACTGCTCAGTGGGGGCCCCCAGCAACTTGACATCTTGCTGCAGGGGTGTAAACCCTTTGCTTGATGCTAATGGCCATTTCTAATTGGTGCCTATTGTCATTTTCACAAACAGCATTTCCTGGGGTGAAATGCCAATGCAGGAAACCTGGGTTTTGCTGTTTAGATTGAAGATTTTTCTTTATACACCATAGAGTTTCACAATCTCTTATAGTTTCACTCCCTTCAGAGATGCTGTACAACAGTGCTTCTCAGAACTTAGTGGGCATATAATTCACCTGCAGATTTTGTGACATGCCAATTCTGGTATAGCAGAATGGGTCAACTTTTCCAACACTGCCTGGGTGTGTCCGTAACTAACCAGCGTCTGGATGTCCCTGACTCTGCTGGTCCATGGACCATGTCAGAATCTCAGGGCTTGGCCAGAAGATTTTCCCATGTGGCTCTTACCCCTTCAGCATCAAACTCCAAACCTACTGAGCCAGAATTGCTAAGGCTAGGACTCAGCTCTCTGTGTTTTAATGCTCTTTCAGGTGATTCAGACCCTGAAGTTTGAAAATTAATGCTCCAATACAGGAAGTTTCAACCATGCCTGGGTATTGTAACAAGCCAGGGATTTAAAAAAAAAAAAAAACAAGCATGGGTTCTCACTCCAAGTAGGATGGTAGGAATATTATCATTATTATCTCCATCTTAGAAATGAGGGGGGTAAAGGGCAGGTAAAGTACTAGTCCAGTTCATGTAATCAGTGTGTAGTGGGGCTGGGACTGATATCTAAGATTTGCTATCCCAGAATTCTTATTCTTTCTGCTCCTGGACCATGTCTGCTGAGGGCATTTACAGGATGGAATCCAAAAGTGGAGACTGATATCATTTGTACTATTCTGCCTACCGTCTGGGCTGAAAAGCCCATCAATCTAGCTTCTTTCAAGAGAACTCTATTCTATGAGGTCCTTCACATCACTTGGCATTTCTCCCAATCAGTCACCAAGTATACACTTAATTTCTTTTTAAAAGCCACCTGGTTTTGTTTTTTGTTTGTGCGTATGCCTTTTTGTTAAGTGGGTGAGGGATGTGTAATCTATCTCATGCATAATTTGTTTAAGACAAGTCATTAAAAATGCACTAAAGTTTAATATGCTGTATATGTTCCTGCTAGAGTTCTTTTTCCTTATGTAAATGATTTTGAGAGTTTTAAAAATAGTTTCCAAGGTTTTATTGCATGCTATTGTTTGTAATACCTCGTTTTAAAGCTCTAAAATTAACATTTCTTTCCTATCAATTTTATCTTCTGTTTGCCTGTTATTGATTTTTTTTTTTTACCCTCTGCGTGTCTAATGGAAAGAGAGCTAATGGGTCTTTGCTTTGTTTATTCCCCTGCTTATGCAGCAGCATTGTTTTGATGTGGTCAGCACAGCTCTAGGAATAGGGCTTTGAGGGGCTGTGGAGGAGTTCGCCAGCACACTCCATTTTATTTGTGCAGATTCTAAAAGAATCTTCTCGGTTGCCCCCTTACACTGTCACTGTTCCTCTTCGTTTGTTTCATTTAGTTGTGTTTTGGTGAGGCAGCCTCATTTTCCTTCAAGGATATCCTTGTGATAATCACCGATGATATATAACCTCCTAGAGTGACTAGGAAGATCAAACTAACTGCCACCTGTGAGAAACTTCACCCTGATTCATGAGGCAATCATCACTTCTTACTAATCCGCTGCCACCAGCCCTGGCTCTTGAGCCAGGGTGAATCCTTGAGGGGTGAGTGGTGGCAGGATGCTGATTGCCATATTTTATCTACCAACCACAAATAACAGGGAACAAGCACACCTTTCATTTATTCCTTAATACATGTAAGATGTATTTATTGAGGTTCCTTTTCAAGGGGTGGGAAAATGCAGAGTTTAAAAAACATGAACACTGTCAAAATCCATCAGACAGATGACTGCATCTTTTGTTAAATTTCAATGCTGTCTGATAATAAGCATCCAGTATAGAATTAGAGACAAGTAGATAAACAGAGTAGAAGGCAAAACAGAGTGGACTGGCCCTGACAAATGAACTAAAGTGTCATTTATTATTGGGTTTAGCTATTTAGCGTAGTATGGACGGATTAAAACTCAAGATAATCATTACATTTTACACATGCGATGGTTTCCATCTCTTTGCTCATCAAGGCTTTTTTATAGGATCCACCAGCAAAGCAGCAGATCTGGCTTCTTATGCAAATATTAACGAGCAGTTAAATGGCCCAAAGGCAGGAAGCAAGAGAGAAGAAAGGGCCTTGATAAACCACAAATGGATAATTATTGTCGAGATAATTAAAAGCTGAGGTTATGCAAGGCAGGGATACAACTCAAAATACTGATATGACAGGAAATGTTTCTTTGCACTGGTGAGATTCTCTTCTGAACTTTCCAGAAATTTCACTTACGGATTTTTCACTGGAAAGACCCAGAAATGATCAGAATGAGGCCCTTTGCCTGTCATCTGTTTCTTGCTGTTCTTGCAAGGATGTGCAGGCCCAGAGCAGAGCTGAGAACTTGAGCTCTGTCTCTCTCCTGATTTGTTGTGCAGCTTTAAACAAGTCACCTTATCGCCAGCTCTCTGTTTTCTTATCTGTTTAGGCAGGATTATGTTGGCTGCTCACCCAGCAAATATATTTTAAAGATTAATGGAAGAGTGCTTGCATAGTAACTTTGAGCTCTTTATGTCAAAATGATACACCATACTTGTTATACCATTAAAGTTAATAAAGAAATATTGAACTCACTTTTATCTAGACACAGAACACCACCAACCCAAAGGCTGTATTTGGAAGACCTAAACCTTTGGTCTCAATAGTTGCTAGAGATAAGAAATAAGGAAGATTAAGTATTGCTTCTGGCTACTATTTTCTCTCAGAAATCTATTGGACATGCCACATACCAGGATTCTCTCCTAATCAATTGATTGAACTTTAAAAATGATTCTTTTACTCTGTTTCCTCCATCCAACCCATCACCCTTGTTCCTAACTGTTCACAGTTGAGAGGCACTGTCTTTGTCCATAACTGTCTGGGGTCCATGACAGCTGCTCTGTTGGTAATTTCAGTGGTATGTGATGAGCAGGGACAGCTACTTGAATTTTGCTTTCTGAAGGTCTATGAGGAATTAAACTAAATGCAGGAAATAAAAGGCTAAGAGAATAAATAAATTAAATGGTTGTGATCATGGATGACTAATGTTGTTTACTAGGGATAAACAATAACTCCATTCTGTGTGGCTTTTCAAAATTATTCAAATATAAAAAAATATTTAACTGCACATATTAAAAAACATACAAGTTAATAAACATATACTGAGGACTTACAGTATAAGAAGTATTGACTGGGTCCTGGATAAGAGGCAGAATAGGTAAAAGATATACCTTCAGAAAGATTATAGTCTCATTGAATAAGTGAATCTACTAGCAATTAAGAAAACTGTTAAATTAATGCACCAGTCTCTTCAGTAATTAAAATCTTAACTAAAAACCATGGCAAAAGAAGACTTAAAGTCAATAGATATCTAATGTTTGCTAATTAATGCTTGCTTTCTCTTATTTCAATTATTATTTAGGTCTGATTTATTCCAAATGTTATATAAACTTCACTAATGGCATGTACATGCTGAATATCAGACCACATTGTGTTGCACTAAGGTGCTGCTAGCTCAGAAAGAGAATGGGACAAGTATTTAAAAGTTCTTCGTAATTTGAAAGAGCCTTTTAGGTCAGGAAATGAGGACTATAACATCTGTTTAAAACTAAAAGAGAATTTTAACTAATTGTTCAAGCTGGACAATAGCCAAAACCCTGGAGTTAGCACACCTGGATAATATCCATATAATGTTTCTAGAGAAATATATTCTATTAAGGAAGCAAATAATAAAACTTTTAAAGACTAATTAGGGGAATGGAGAAATTTTAGGAAATAAACCTATATAGCATGATGTTGTAGAATCATGTTTGAAGCTTTAGAGGACAAACCAGGTTGCATGCAGAAGTAAAGAGAAGAAGAACCATGAAATCTGTTGTTTTAAAAAATATTTCTAAGTCCTATTTACACAAACAGATAAAATTTTTAGTTCTCAACATATGACATGTAGCTATCATCAGGTAAGATGGATTTAGGATTATCTTTCCTTAAAATTTTGATAAATATTTCTATTCTCCTAAAACTGAGAGAGAGAGAGAGAGAGAGAGAGAGAGAGAGAGAGAGAGAGAGAGAGTGCATAATGACTGAGTGAGCCATGCTTAGTGAAGAGAAAAGAGAAACAAGAAATATCAGGTTTTAGGTGAGTAGTAAAAAATGAAAATCCTTAGTAAATGTGTTTAGTAACCCTTTGGCACTCTTATTGTTCAGCTCCCCCCCACTACCCCCTTCCCCAAAAGATGGTCAGTGTATTTAAAAATAAGTTACTGGGGCCTCCCTGGTGGCGCAGGGGTTAAGACTCAACCTATGAAGCTTACCTCAGCCACTGCAGCACGAGTTCTATACCTGGTCAGGGAGCAACCCATGTGGGTGGCGCAGCAGACCTCTCCTGACTCGCCCGCTGCTCCCCTCAGCCAGTCTGCCTGTTCTGTTTCCCACTCTGTCTCTGGTGAATCCTCTCACCCCTCCTCGCACCTCTGGCCTGTACCCCCCATTCTTGTATGCATAAATAAATAAATCTTTAAAAAAATAAGTTACCGAGTGATTGAATTAAAAATGTATATTTCATGAGTGTGTATAAAAAAAGCTAAAAAAACTTTCGTGGTACAATGACAGCACAAATGGATTTCATACTCTCATGTGGAATTATTAAGAGGTCCAAGATAGCTAATGTTAGAGAGGCTTTGTATAAGGTTGATAAGACCATCCCTATTTCTTTTGCTTCATTCTCACCAGTATATTCAATGGTTTGATCAGACTGAATGCCTTGGCTTCATCTTAAAAAAACTGAAGAAAGAGCCAAAATTTTGGCATAAGAGCTGTGAATTGGAAAGAGGACTGTTAGTAGGAACAGTAAACCAAGGATCACAGTTCCCACCACTGAAATCCCAGGGTTCACGAAGGACATGTGACACCATCCTAATAATAGGCACTAACTTGCCATCTGTATAAGATGCCTGAGCAGCAGAATTATTGACCCAAAACAGACTGTGTTTAAAGCTCCAGTGTGAAATTTTGGATTTCTAAATATAAATTAAAAAGCAGTGTCATTCAGAGCATGGAGCTAGGATTAAGAGTAAATTTCTGTTAGAATTCATATTATTACTCTTACCAGTTGTATGAACCTGGGGTATTTATTTTGAGCCTCAATGTTTTCATGTCCAGAATAAAAGTAGTAATATTACAAAAACTCCACCAATATCTTGTGGGTTTGAAAGATGAGTCAGGTAATTCCAGGTACTAGATATAATTAGTTTAATCTCCGTGAAAATATTGGATATAAATATGAAGCGGGAAAATCACTGATCAACCTTTAAATAAGAGCAAAATAATAGCGATAAGCATTTAAAAAAGAATAAATAATGATAAGAAAATCTGATTACTTTCTTGATAGAATTCTGGAAGATTAACTCAATGAAATTGCTGTTACATTTTGATTTTGGTTTTACAGATCATGAAATTATATTTGCAAATTTTATGCAAATTTACTAAGAGATTAATGTTGTC
Organism: Talpa occidentalis; assembly: GCF_014898055.3. Lineage (NCBI taxonomy): Eukaryota > Metazoa > Chordata > Mammalia > Eulipotyphla > Talpidae > Talpa > Talpa occidentalis. Next base: position 25,527,454 of record NW_023604861.1, read on the forward strand.
ATGTTCTATAGACTTAGGACAAAGAAAATCCTGTTAACATCATTGGTTAAAAAATGTATAAAGAGATTCCAAGGTCATGGATTCTGTGTCTAGAAGAGCTGACAGGTTTCATTCTCTTTTTGTAGGCACATTTCTCACCTTTATTTCTCACCTTTTATTACATATCCTATAAATATCTGTGGTTGGTCACAAGAATCTGCTAGAGAAGTCTGCACACTTACTGACAAAGGTTTATATGTTATCATTATCATTATTCATTCTTTCAATGAGTCATTTTTTGAGCTCTTACCAAATAGCCCAGGTACCTTTTGAAGTACTTGGGATATGTCACTTGAATAAAACAGATTAAATCCTTTTTCTGATGGAGTTTGCATTATGGTGATTGGAGGCAAACAATACACATGATAACTATGCAGATTATGTGGTATATTAAAAGGTGATACATGCTATAGGAAAAAGAAAAATTAGAGTGGAGAGCATATTAGGTACGTGGGGTGGGGGTAAATTTTAGTAGAATGGTCAGGGTAGGGCTAATTGGGAAGTTGACTTCTAAACAAAAGCTTCAGTGCCACAAGTGAGTAGTTATATCAGGGAGAAAAGTATTCAAGACATGGGAACAGATGGCACAGAGGTCCTAAGAAGAGAATGTGGTAGATAAGGTCAGTTTTAAGACTAAGTATTTTTGGTCATCATAGGTGGTTTTGCTGTTACTCTGTGTGACAGTGGGGCTCATTGGATAGATTTGAATTGAGGAGTGAAGTGATCTGACATTATTTAAAAGGATTATTCTGGCAATTGTTGAAAATAGACTCTAGGCAAGGATAGAAGCAGCATGACCTCTTAGGAGGCTCTTGTACTCTACAGGATTAATTTTGCAGAATATAGTTGTTTTTGGAATTACAACTTTGAATTTTATAGCCTAAATTCCATAAGTACAAATTTTTTCTTATTTCAATACATATTTAAAATGAAATAATTTTCAGGATACTATTATTGAAATAATATTTGACTCATATTTTAAAGACCATAAATCAAATACATATTTTAATTAGTGTAATATTTTTGTGTGCAATAATTGTAGCTTTTTGTATGGCTTTACAGAGAAGAACTTATTTAAACTAAGTAAAGACTCAGGTTGGAGTGCTGATTATCATCATCCCATCTAAGGTAAAGATAGTTATTCAACGAGTTAATGGCAGAAACAGAATGGCAAACTAGGATCTTTACACCAAGCCAAACTCTTTCTACTCCATCACTTTGCTTCAGACAAGTCTTTGGAATTTGTTATAATAGGACATGACCTACATTAAAATTACTGTTAATGACCTACAAATGAAGGAAATTTTCAAAAGGTATTAAATTGGAGGGGGAGGGGGGTGTGAACAGGCAATTAATGAGAAAGAAATAATAAAAATCAATCCTGATAACTTTGGTACTTTATATCCTGACCCTTACTCTCACCTAAAAATCACTTATTCAAATACTACTAGAAATTGGAACTCACTTAAGGTCAAAACTTATGGTGGTGTGGCTACTAGCCAAAGCTAACTTCCTGTCAAAATTATCTTTAAAAGAGGATCAACTGAAGGTGCTGCTAGGTCAAATATAAAGGTATTTCAAAAACCTTGGGTCAAATGCACCTCTTAAAAAATTAAATGATGTGAGATTGGTCAAAAATTAGTAAGGTCTGTGAGTCTCCATTGAAGAAATTAAACTATTATAAATCATGATGCTTGTCATCCATTTAAGCTTTCAAACTTTTTCCAAATCAGGTTAAAAAAGTCAAATTGTTACTTTAAATTCCTTGCCAATGACTTCCCTTTTCTACTCCATGTGCATCTCAAAACCTCTGAGCAACCCATATACTTGCTGAATGTGAGATATTTCATGATACACAATTTCAAATTCAGACAAGTTTCATCTTGAGTAAGGGTGTGACCTAGACCTTCATCTCTGGGATTCCACCACCATCATGAAACTGACTAGGTTGAGATGATACCCTTGCTAAGTGGACCAAAGGCCCACTTGGTTGGGTCCAGTTCTGATTCCAGAGAAATCATTGTTTCTCTTTATTTTCTTCACTTGAAAGGGAAGAACAGTGTGAGGACCAAAGTGAGAAAAGTTGGGGTGCTGAAATAACAGAATCTCTTCATGAATAAAGAAAACGAGGCTACCTAGGTTGAGTATAAAGTAACATTTATTGAGTTCCTATACTGTATCAGGCACTTGGTTGGATGCTTTCACATCATTTTGTTTATTTCCTGTCAGGAGTAATAGAAAATATTTTTATATTTTATTGATATATAAATTGAATCTTAGGGAGTTTAAGTAACTACTCTGAGAAAAAAGATTCCAATTGAAGATTATTTGATGCCAAATCTCAAAGATCATTTTACCGACTCTCAAAATTAGTTAACGCGCAGGTTTTCTTACACCTGGGTGCCACTGCTCCCATACTCTTCACATTAGTTAGGAATGTGGATGACTTCAGGTTTCTGAAGATGCCATGTCAACACATGTTGTGTCCACAGATTAAATTCATACACTCACTGGGCAAATATTTATTGGGTTGAGGACAGCTCAATCAATATAGATTATGGTGAAAACTGAAGTTAATTAGCTGAGGTAGATGTACATCCTAAGGTCAAATATTATTCAATGACATCTACCCTCTTTATGTGTTCTTTGTACAAACCTGAAGTCTCCACTTGCCATCAACAAAAAGGGCAAGCAAAAGCCAGAATCTGAATTTGGAAAGCTGCTTTTTCACTTTCTAGTTTGGTTAAATACAATTACTGAAATGCAATATTATTAAAACAGGAATAATGCCATAAGAGAACATAAAAAGATTATGATATATGCATCTTAGTAAAATATTGATGACTTCACAAAGGAATGCTGACAGACTATAGGTGAAATCTGATTAGAAAATTAATGTCAGATATATTAGCCAGAGATGATCTCTTCATATAGATTTAAATCACATCACTTGAAAGAACAACCCCTAGTAACTCTCGGTGTTCTTTTAAGTTACACTGACCTGGATTCAGAGCTATGCCCAGTATTCTCTATCTTACCCTACATTGATCTTAGGAAGATATTCTGGAACCTATTTCTCTTTTCTTCCCTATAGTTTGAAAGTTATTTCCTTCAAGATCACTATGCTTTCTTAAAATTAAAAAGAAAGGCATTTATTTTTTCCCCCACTATTAAAAATCATACCTTAACATGTGTCATTTGCATTGGTTTCAAAATGCACTGTCTCTTCTTGAGATCTGTCACTGAGGTGTGTCTGGCTCTCAGAAATACTCTACTGTGTGGAAATTACCCAAAGTAATTTATGAGGTTTATTCTCACATAAAATCATCCCAATTTTATTTTCCTCTATTTATTTAACATTTCTGGTCTCTCTCATGAGGGAAAGGAATTGCACTTACCCACAAACTTAGAGGTGGAGGTGATCTGTCCTATAATTGCATCTTAACTTTGAAATCATAATGAGAAAAATTTGAGATGAATCAAATGATCTAATGGCTCTTTCCTTCTCTTGGTTATCTTTGCTTTCTTCTTTTCTGTTTCCTTTTATTTTTCTTCCTTTTTTCCTTTATTCTAGCTTCCTAGCTGAGAATGACAATAACCTGAATAGCAGAATAAAAAAGTATGGTCCCATAGTATCTTAGTGCTAAAAAGACAGCATAGATACCTACACAATGATCTAAAATAACTGTGTATTATTTCATGGGAAATACATACTGCTCGTGATTCTAAATAAAAATAACTAAATAGGGCCTCCCCGGTGGCGCAGCGGTTGAGCGCTGGGTTGCGAAGCTGCCCGCAGCCTCTGCAGCGCCAGTTCGATCCCCGGCTGCTGCCCGGCCACCGGAGGAGGGTCCTACATGGCGCACAGACCTCTCCTGCCGCCCGCTGCTCCCCTCAGCAGTGTACTTTGGTCCTTCTGCCTGCTCTGCTCCCCGCTCTGGCTCTGGTGAATTCTCTCACCCTCCTGCGCTTCTGACTGTACCCAGTGCTTGTATAAATGAATAAATAAATCTTAAAAAAAAATTAAAAAATAATAATAATCCTGATGGATATTTAATAGAGGAATTGATTGATAATGAGCCTGAACTTTACTATCAGAGAATCAGTACCACGTTCCCCTCAACCAAAGATCATTTGAATTTGGATTAAATGATAAGGCAACTTTTATCTGGTTTTAGATTTAGGATGGTTAAGGGTCCTCTATCAATCAGCCAATGGAAAATGAAACCAGGAGACAGGCTTACAACAGAAGAGAAAGCTGTCTCAAGAGAGATTTAGGAGACATCGTTTTGTTACTTCTCCTTCTAACATATGCCATGTTTATGAATTCCTTCCAACTTCTAAATAAATAGCATCTAGCATATAGCAAGGATGCTAAAACATAACCTTGTCTATTGCAAAAAACCCTCAAGCATCACAAAAAAGACATTTTATTAAGAATGTTTCTCTTAGTTGTGAAGCACATGTATCCATGAAATTATATTTATTTTTTGTTCAGTTCGACTAATTCTTCAAAATTCACTTAGCAAGTCCCCTTCAAAACCTAAGATCCTTTGTGAATTCATTTTCCCAATACAAATGAAATATTTTCACTTAGAAACCATAATGCAATATTTTCCCAAGATATTAATTCTACATTTAGAAAGTTCCACTGAAAACGAACTATGGTTTTAATAAGGGTCCTGAAAGTCAATGATATGTGAATGTTCCCATATAAGAGCACAGCTTACATTCATTAGGTGTGTGACTGAATTTCCTGTTTAATTTTAGGCTAATGAAATACTTTAATGTAGCACTCTATATTTTTTTCTAATCCTAATATTTTATGAATGAACAGGGCCACAATCCAAGTTCTGAGCTTAGTTTCTGCCTCTTCTGCAGGGTCAGAGGCTGGAATTACTTAGCAAACTGACCCACTCAGAGGACAAAGAAAATAGTAGGTGATCCTTTAATAATAACAGAAATGGGACGAGGGACTCTTATAAGGTGAATGCAGTGCTTTCTCTGGTGAAGGGATGTTTCGCCATAAAAGTGCCGGCTACAAAATGGGTGCAGTGATCTCTTTGGGGGGACTTGAAAATTAGTGACCTCACTCAGAGATGAGGGTAAAGTGAACTGACACCTTTGCAGTTTCCAGCAGCTCAGAAAACTCCACACTGACATTTCATTTTACCTTGGCAAACAACTGCAATGAAAAATAGCCCAGACACATTATAGGATATGCCCTTATGCATGATATTTTGTATCAGATATATCAGTCACATTGCAAAGGACTTAGATCAACTTAAAAAAATAAAACCCAATAGAATGATTACAGCCGCTGCCTAGAATGACAAGTATTATCAACAAAAATTAATCAGGCGCATCTTTTAGTGAACTCAATTAATAATGTGCAACAACAGGGTCTCTTTTCTTAAGATGAAAATTAATTAGTGGAGGGAAGGTCACTTGGAGATGCTGACATCACTCATCAGAATGCTCTGGCAGCTCTAATTATTTGTCTTCCAGGCTTGGGTGATCAGAAATTATTGCAATACCTGAGCAACATTTTGAAAAAGCTTTGTGCATGGCTCTTTTAATTAGACCTGGTATTTGATTAATGCAGTGGAAGCGTTTAGATCAGCCTCTTATCATTGAGTGACTTAGAAGTTTTAGGGAATTATACTATGTGAGACAGGGTCATTGAAGAGGTTTGGAATCTATATATTTTTATTATTAAAAGAGTTATAATATTAAATTAGATTTATCTTTCTTTTATAAGCACTCCATTCTTTGCCAAGTAGGATAATGTATGGGATAGAATTTTATTAATTCATATTTCAAGCATTTCTTTGACTCTCACCTAAAATAACCATGCTTGGAGTTATAGGATTGAACTATTTAATCTGAAAATCTTTAAGGACTTAGTGTAGGACAACATTGCAGAAGATGAATACAGTCATTACATCAAAATTAAATGTTAAAAAATGCAATTAGGCTCTTTGATGTACAAATGTTGCAGGCTCATAATGTGAATATAGAGGCAAACTGCTTGGGGAGCTAGACCAGGACAAATGTTGTAAAACTGGTAATGTTGATGTAAATGTACTTATTTCATGATTTTAATGATTGTATTTACATATTTTTGAGGTTAAAAAACTTCATGTGATAAAACTTGTCTATATTAAATATGCAATAGCATATATATTTTTAGTTGTTCATGCAATTATACATGGTATTTATACCAATAGTACCTTCTTGCATAAGGAATTAAATGTTAGTTAAGGTTTGGCTGAGGTTTTTTCAAAGAACATAGGATAGAGCGGTGGTAGGCTGAATTTCATATTTATCTGCAGGGGAACATATTCAAATCTTTAAAACTATAATATAGAAAACAAGTCTAACATTGTAACTGACTTTGTGGTTAAGGATTCATTTACCTGAAATTATCTATCTAAAGCTTCCCTTTTATTGTAGGATTGCAGGGAGTTAAGGTACAGCTGTGTGACTCCCCTATAGGGATCATTTGGGGGAATTCACATGTAGCCCAGCAACTTGGAGGTTCCATTTCCAGAAGATGAAGTTGAGGGCCTGAAGTTCAACACTTTTTTTTCCTTTCCTTCTCCAATCCAGGGAGGCATCCTTGAGAAGGCAACTTTACCAAGGGAGAAATGCCCTGAATTGTGTTTTCACCACTCCTGTTAACAGTGGAAGGGGATATTTCATACTTTGAGAGGAAACATCCCCAATACTCTGTCTTACATTTTTCCCCTATTATTTACTGGTCCTAGTCTTTAGAACCATGCAAGTCTCTGAATGTATGTGATTGCAATAGAAAATCTAAAGCAGATAAGAGTATCAAGAGAGCAAAGCTCCCTCCACCTGCCTCAATTCCACCTACCATTTTCTCCCACCCCATTTCTCCCCACTGCCCAAGTGTCAAAAATCCTTCCTCTCACAGGAGGAAAGAACCAAAGTAGCAAATGTTTGCAAAGGGCTGGCAGGGTTAATGTACTTGCTGTACAAAGAAAGAAAAGGCAACTAGTGAACCCGAAATTTGGGACATGCAATTTTGCTACACACTTACTGACTTAATGGATGTATACACACACACACACATACACACCCCTATTTTGAAAAATATGCCTTGTTTTATATACTCTTGCTGACCCAACTAGAGAAGGAACATGGGGTAATAAAAAGAACTTAGTATTAGATCAAAGAAACCTGGGGTGAAAACTTGACTACTGTTTAGCATTTATGCCATCAAGGACATGGGAATTAATCACTCATTCTGAACCTCAGTGTCTTCACCTGTAAATTGAGACAGTAGTTCTAATCTCACGGGCATTTGGGAAAATTAAATGAGACAACGTATTAGAAAATGCTTATTATAGAAGCCCAATAAATGTTAATTCCATTCACAATCTTAGGCACTGAATTTCTTTGGTTTATCTTTTAGTTATTTGTAAAAGGATCTACCTGGTTTGCATCCTTTTTAGTTTTATGGAACAACCTTAAAATTGGATGGACTATACCTTTTGTTTTCTTTAAAAAGAGTTTTATAGACTTTAAAAAGATTCTATATCCTTAATGTTCCTGAGCATAGCTCTATGAAATAAGGTACATATAATGATATTGAGCCTCAAGGGGTTAAGTGACATGTTCAAAGTCACCTGACTAATAAATAGCACAGCCTGGACACCAACCTAGAGTATCCTAGGTGATCTTTTATAGGGTGGACTATACTTTTAAGAAAATAAATATATCCTTAAAATTGACAACTTGATGATATTTATTGGAATTGTCTGGAATATAGCTATGATTCAGATATTAATGAAAAATAAAGTAACTTGTCCTACGTTCACTGGTAAAACATTTTGGATACTTATTTCTGCTGATGAATTATGCATGCAAAGGCCGAATGGGGCACACTGATTTATTTTCCCTGTTTTATGCCTTGATTTTCAGGCTATGTGCAAAGCGGTGTGTATTTTTTCTGTCCTGCACTCCCACTGACTATATTATGCTCATGGGGCTCTTCAAGTGGAGGAGACACGCAGCTCTGCTCACGAATGGCAGGTCGGCCTATAAAGCCATGGTAGTGAGCAGGCATTTGGGAGGGGAGACTTTAAAATTAGTGTCAGATGTGGAATTGTTGTTGAAGTACAGCATCTCCATTTAGATGTCAATTCCATTCACACTATTGTACCTCTCAAAAAACCTACCATTTAAAAAGTCTATGTGAACAAAAATGTTTAAAAACCTGAGATTATAACCAGACTAGACATGTAAGGTAATGGACCTGGATGACTTTTAAAATGTAATAAACATTTCTATAGCTCTTGCTATGTGCCATGCTGCTGTTCTAGGTCATTACAGGTATTCATGAGAAAGAAAAAACGAAGTTGGGAAATCGTGCAGTTGCCAGAAGAAGACAGAGGGCAACAGATGAAAAGCAATGCCTTGAAAGCATGTATTTACTGCCTTATGTATTATTTAGAGTTATACTGAGAATGTCACCTGCTTCAGATGGAGGAGCATCAGTAGTCGCTGAGGAGAGGAACATTTTCTGTTGCTGCTCCCTCTCTCATTTTCTGGCTGGGCACTCTGTCTGGAATCCCTTTTCTTCTCCTATTCACTTCTAGGGTTGTGACTTGGTGGCATGACTGAGTGCCTCCAGCATCTTGGTGGGGAAGACAGGAACACTCTAGGATTTTGGAGACCCGATTTCACTTTCTCCACCTGCCACTAACCCACTGAGTACTCTTTAAGTTCTAGAAATTCACAGACTTCTAGCTCTGTGACTGTAGGCTCAACGTGGCTGTTGGTTTGAGGGCTTACCAACATCAGCAACTGTATCTAACTCATGTTTGTATCTTTGGTGATGAAAGAAGAAATGGTGGGAGATACAATTTTCCACTGGGGTAATGTTTCCTCCTTCCTTCCATCACTCTGCTGACTTAATGTCGAACCAGCTTCCTATTCAAAGGGCAGATAATTCCCTGCATTATGACAACTAATTCATTCTATCGCTAGAGAAATTAATGCAGAAAGATCATCAGCCTATGGTATGGTACCATGACTAACACCTCATTTAAATGTAGTGATTAAAACTGTTTTTCAACATTTCTTAAAAGTAGTCAGTGCATTTTGTTAGCCAGCATTTTTGTCATTTCATTGTAGAACTCATTTTTGATACTATCCAATTATATGAAAATGTATATCATACTCTTTACTGGCAGCCATTGATTGACTGCTAAGGATGAATGGAAAGCTCTCACTAAAAATTGCCAAAGGTAGAGAAGTTTGAAACATATGGCATGTAAAAGAAGCAAAGCATCATTAATACACCTTTCTTAGAAGAATCTAAAAGGATTTGGATCTCCTAAAATAATGGTACTTCATTAAATAATAATTTAAAAAAGAATCTAAAATGAGAATTTTTGGAGTACTGTTTGAAAGACATCCATGTTGATTATCATTAAGTGCCACAAACCCTTCTAGCTATGGGAATCTAGACATATCTCTTCACCCTTGAGTTTCAGCTATCTTATTTCTAAACAAGTCCGAACTAAGAAGGACTACCTGGGCTCGGCAACTTGCCAGGGTCAAGATCCTGAGGATGACACAAATCACAAATCTCCTAAGAGAAAGAATCTAACATATCTAAATAGTAAAATAATCTCAGATACTCAACATATATTTGTGTCTACTATAGGTATATTCTAAGATCATTTAAAATTCAATAGTGACTTAAAAATGTCCTACTTTTTTTTTTTTTTTTTTTGGTTACAGGTGAGTAACCCTTCACTCCATTCCTTACCTATTCATGTGAGTGACAATTAAGAAGACATTTTACCCTAGGATAATTTACCGAGCAGACCAATATTTATGCACCTTACTTGCCTGTTTAATTTTAAGTACATTATTTAAAATTGGGTAGATCTGAGGTGTTTTCAGATTTGAAGTAAAATATGGTACGTTAGAAAAGAATCTATTATCAGTTGCTTACTAGAATTTGTATTAATTTATAGCATTTGAAGCAAATTATAATAAACAAGCCCTTTACTTCTTAACATCATACATCTTATTGTCTACACGATCTGATGAGTAACTGATTAAATTAGCACAACCTTTCCCTGCATTGAGACACTGGGTGTTATTGGCAATAGTATACATCATTTCTTAACAAATTCCTCTGTGATTTTTCTTAAGCCTGTTTGAGTCTATTCAATCAATAGAAAATGTTTATAAGAAAAATATTGCTAGCACATTCTTATTCTTTCTCAGGACATATCATAGTTTAACTTGTCAGAAATATTTTTATGTACACACAATAAAACCTCTCTGCTTGACAAATATAAGAATGCTGAAGTTGTCATTGTCAAGCATCACCCCGAGCTATCTAGCTAACGATGCGCATTTGATCACCTTGCCAACTGTTTTATATCTGAGAAACAAAGGAAACTACACATGTATATTAAAACTGATTAGCATTGTACCCTAAAGCAATTAAATAAATATTAGAAGAAACTCCCACAGCCCTTTGTTTTGCTATAAGGGGCTCAGCTGTGTTCCTTCTAACCCTAACTACATCACTTCAAATTACCAGTAAATTAACAGAGGAACACTTTCAACCTCAGAGCAGATTTGATCCAAATAGTCTTTAAATGCCATTTCTGTTCCTATTAACCTAAAGATCGGCATAGCAGATATTTTCTCCAGGCTGCCCAGCAGTCCAGGGCATTAACGGTGAAGTTGTGACAGCACTTTTCATGATGATTTATGATTCCATGTTTAACTTGATTACGCCAATGCTGACTCTGAATACTATTTCAATTAGTGCACAGAAGGTCACATCACAAATATTCCTCTATAATCTATTCCTATTAACACTAATACACAGAGTAACCAAATCTTTTCACCCTTGTTGATTCACATCATCCATAGCCCTAACTGCAGGCTTGTTTACCAGTTTACTGCTTTGGACACTTCCGAAATGGTAATTTTCACTCCTTTGAGTATCATTAATAGCTGTACCATGACATGGGGAATAAAGCATCTCTCTGCTGGCGTTTGTGCATTAATAATTATCAAAGTCTCAGATTTATTAAACAGGAGGTATGCTTCCTAAAATGCCTGTCGAAAGCATTATTTCATGACCAATTACTAAATAAATATACAAAAGATTTTTTAGAGAAATGAAACTGGCTTCCGCCTAAAATCAATTTTAGCAACAACTTTCTCTCATTATTGCTCCCTTAACGACTTCAGGGAATTGCTCCTCTAGATATGTAGCCAATCGTAATCCAGTTTTCTTTTTTGACTAATTTCAACGTCTAATCATTGGAGAAAACAGAGAATATTGGGTCATCAGGTCTTTCTTTTCTACCTGCAAACTGCTTATTAAACTGTCCCTGTGGTACAAAATTAAGACTACAAAGAGGAATGCAGTTTTAGAGAAAAAAGTTTTCAATTTAAAAGTGAAACCAACTGCTAGAGACAAAATCCACACATCATTTAAACAGTTAGTGAGGAATGTTCAAAGAGTTCATGTTCAAAGTGCACACAATTTGTAGTGTAAGTTGTATGTGGAAGGACTCTAGACTTAAAGTTAATTAACAATAAACCAAGAGGGCTTCATTGCAGATGTTTAACTATGCAGAGAAGCTGGCATCCAGCGGAGAATGTGTGGGAAGTGGGGGGGAAGCTGGAATGTCACAATGCTCAGTGGGTCCCCAATAAATGCCTTCTTAACAACGATGATGTCAATCTTGCAAAATATTAAAGGCGCTTTGTCTCTGTGATTTGCTTTTTTTCTTATTTTAAGTAACCTGAAAAAAAAGTTTTTATAACAAGGTATTTACAGAAGGGGGATAAAGCCTTAATGGGGTATTGTTTCACAAACTGCTATTGCTAACTCCTTGGCAATCTTTATTTCAGGGATTCTCCACAATCAAAAATCATATTCATATTCCTTTCACAGCTGATTTTACTATATTTTTCTGAGATATTCGGTATAAACTTAGTGCCTAGTGGAGCAAGAAACAGTTTTCCTTTCTTGGTGGGAGAGAATGAATTTATATGATTATGACACTTTAAATCAAAGCAACTGATAGAATCTCTAAGAATATCAATTGCCACAGCCTTATTTTCTTTCCGTGTTTTTATGTAATGAGTCCATACAGTCCTTCAGCAAATGTACATATTTTGCCAATACTGGTTATGTATCAATTATCCCTTTGTCCCCATGCACCAGCACACTGCTCTTCAAAGTTCCTTTCTTCCCATCTGTCTTTTCCCCTTGACTGGATTTCTAAGTCATCTTTTAGGTCCATGTTTCATATTCCAAAGGAATCAATCATCTATTAAACCTGGCCCAACTTTTAACTGACAAATATGATAGCACCCAGTACATACTCAACATGTGATGCCAACTGCAGATTTCAAAAGGAATCTCAGAGAATAAATATAAAAACAAAACTTCACTGTTAAAATGGTGTTTGGTGAGTTTGCAATTTGTGGACAAGAGTATTGTTAAATAATCCCATAGAGAAATAACCTATTTAAATTGTCAATTTTTCTCTGCTTGTTGGCATGCTAGAGAGTTCAGGTGTTGGGGCACCATAGGAGAACAAAGTCTAGGAAGATGCAGTCTTAGTTTCTGAGATGTGCATGTCCAGTCACACACATAAAGCATCCCTAAGGGTAGAGAGAGAATTGACTCCAAGCTCAAAAATCTCTAAATGTTTATTATTTCACATTGCAAATTAAACTCCAAAATCTGAAAACTGGAAAGAAACCATCTCTTATAATAATACATATTAAAATACTGTGTATTTTATTAAATACATTTGATGTACAATACAAATAAATTTGTATTAAATATATTTAATGTATTTTTGCATACTGTGTATAGTGCCTGGCACAAAATAGGTGCTCAAGGAAAATTTGCTTCTTCCTGTCTGCTCGATTGCTTACTGCTCTTTCTCATTCCCTCTATCCTGGACTCAACTTTCAAAGATGAACTGGTCAGTAGATGAAAGTCAACTTTTCAGGAGGTGTGCATTCTACGGTTCCCCTCTACCCCAGCCTCTTCCTTCGCCAGGATCGATGTCAGAGTGCTTTGAACACACAGCTGCTTGCAAAGATTTTTAAATAGGTAAAGGATTAACTTTCAGCTGTAATACCAGAATGCTGATTGAAAATTTATTTAGGAGCAGAGGGAAAATACAGAAGGACAAAGGGGGGAAGAATTTCATGCCAGGGTAGCAAAGTGGGAGAGAGAATCATTTAATTTCTCTTAGTTGCCTGTAGATACACTTAAGGGGGCTTAAGTATGGACTGACAAAGATGAATGCACCTCCTTATTGTTGCATTAATAGGATAGTTAGAGTTAAGGATCAGTGAACATTTATTCTTATAATAAAAGCTTTCTTTAGTTTTCCATATAAATGTACTTCTTTGTATAATAGTATCTATGTAGTAATCATAAGTGATGCTTAGCCTACACGTCTGAGTGATTAGGGAATAGTTATAAATTTTTATATGCATATATCTATATCTCCACATGAATATAGCCTGCCTTCCTTTTACAGGTGGTTCATAAAAGGGTTGTAATAGAAAAGATCCACTTCAAATGAAAGGTTGAGCTGTTACGTCTAGATTGAGAGCGATCACAGAGATTAGCCCCTTGCCCTGAGTAATTTATAAAAAGCAAATGAGGGGCTGGTGGCCATGAAAATAAATATCATTAACCCACTTAGAAAAGCCTTCACCCTCGTTACAGATAGTTTCTGCTTGATCAGGCTGACTAGAGTAACGCACAAATAAATTAAGGAAAATATTCCAAGATTCTAAAGTTTCTTTCTAATTTCTTCATAAATAATTGGACTGTAGAAGAATAGGCCCATTTTTCAAACTCTGAATAAGCACCTCATATATATGAGTCAGTTCATAATTTTTGCACAGATGTCACACTCCACAGGATATAAAAACAAACTAAAGATAGCCGGCCATATAATGTGGAGATATATCATCGTTACAGATGCTCAGTAGAGCTTGTGCATTTTTTTCCCCCAAAACAAATCTCAAATCTACATATTTTGAAGATATAAATTTCTCATTTGTTATTCTTGGACATGCTCTTTATTTTTTTTAAGTGAATTTTTAAAAAGTTCCAGGCCCACAAAGCTGGCATGAAATTGACACGGCTGGAAAAGCAGCCTCTCCTACACAAAGAAGATACAACAAAGGCAGTGTGTTTTTCTGACACTGCCTACGAGAGCCTGCATAGTGAGAATGAACAGAGTCCTATCCCATTAATTCAGGCTTTTGGCTCAGCTATTTGGAGTCCTGTATCCTGACAAAGAGCCCACAAATGTTGCCGACAGGTGTAATTTACTGCAAACCTTCCTTTTGGGTCTGGAACACACAGCAATGCATTACTTAGAACTGGGTACAGGAGGAGAAACTCTTTCTGCATGGTTCCTCCAGTGTATACCTACGAGTGATTCATTTGAGCAGAACCGCTCTCTTCTCAGGCTGATGAAATTATGTGAGCACTGATCCACTACATTTCTGTGACTCCTTAGACAGAGGGTGAATAAAGTTAGGGTGGGTATCTGGGGATTCCGGAACAGCTGCTTTGTAAAAGGGAGAATGCCAAGTATTGATCATTTCCTTTCTTCAGGAAACACCTAAGGAGGAATTGCTCAAGTGGAGGTTCTATTTTGGGGGCAGCATATGGTTCTTATGGGGGCAGGGGATTCTGAGCACCTATATCTGAATACTGTTCTGCTGCATCTTCGTGTGTGCTTTTAGTTGACTAACTTACCTGGCTATACCTCAGTTTTTGCATCTGTAAAACTGGAGCAATAATAGTATTTAACTTTCATTTACTGTGAGGGTTAAATAAAAGAATGAATACAAAGTGCCCGGCACACTGGTCTCAACCTTTTTTTTTTTTTTTTTTTAATTTTTTTTTCTTTTTTTTTTTTATAGAGGCATGTTTTATTTATTTATTTGTTTGTTTGTTTTGTTTATACATGCACTGGGTACAGTCAGAAGCGCGGGAGGGTGAGAGAACTCACCAGAGCCAGAGCGGGGAGCAGAGCAGGCAGAAGGACCGAAGTACACTGCTGAGGGGAGCAGCGGGCGGCAGGAGAGGACTGCGCGCCATGTGGGACCCTCCTCCGGTGGCCGGGGAGCAGCTGGGGATTGAACCGGCGCCGTGGAGACCAAGGGCAGCTTCACAACCCAGCGCTCAACCACTGCGCCACCGGGGAGGCCCCATCAACCTTTGTTTTTATTTTTGACATTTTACATATTATGTGGATGGACTGACTCACTGTGAAGGATTTGCCTACTTCTCTGTAGGTTATTGACTGAAGTGTTCTTAATGTGTGTTATTTGAGATACTTATCTATGATCTTTGGGTGCCCTTTCCTGTAGCAGTAACAAAGGGATAATAATAGGGCTCATTTATTTAGTAGTAACAGTTGTTGTAAGCAATTCTTCTCCTGTATCTTTAAGTATCCGCTCCTAACTTTTCCTTTCTTCTTTATTTGGATAAAACTATCCACTGTCTACATGTGTAATATAAACACCCCCCCCATGGCATTATGAAGAAAGCCCTGATAGGGTAATGAATATGATCGATGATGTATGTTGGTAGGGGTAAAATAGGATCACCTGAAGGCAGATCAAGAATATTGAAACTGTTTTACAACCTGACAAAGGTCAAAGCTCTTTTCCGTAAAAGCGGGATGGGCAGGGATATCGGATGGAGTATGGCACAGAGGTGAGAGGACCTCAGTTTTATCTAATCCTCTATTCTGACAGTGTGACTTTAGGGATTTATTCCTTGTGATTTAATCTCATGTGTGTAACCTAACACACCTGCCTCATAAGTTTGTTGTAAGAATCTAAGAAATGATTTGGATCTGAATGAAAAGTTTTGAAGATTATGAATATTATCCATAAGGCATTATTAATAATAGTAATCATGTATATTGAAAGTCTCCAAAAGTGTGAAAGAATAAAGTAAGGCTGGATGAGAATGAGAAAGCTGTCTTTGAAACTTGGAAAAGTGGAAATTTCGAAGCAGCCAACTAGCCTAACCATCTGGATTTAGAGCATATTTTTCTACAAGCTCTATGGGAAATACAAGAAACAAATAAAGGGAAACACTAAGTCAACCAGAGGGAAGCAAGCTCAGATCATTCTTCAAGGGGTGACAGAGTAAAGAGAATTCAGAGTAAATTTCTTGATAGTAACAACAACAGCAACAATATAGCTATGGCAATACTAGTAGCTAACATTTTTATTATTCTATTTGCTTAATAACCAAACTAGAATTTTGTGTAATAATTCCACTATTGGAATGAAAAAACTATTCCTTGATAAAAATAAAAAACAAAACTTTGCAAACATCTTGTCTGATATCTATTTTGGTAAGTGGGGAGAGGCAGGGAAAGCTTAACCGTGACCTTCAGGACAACTTATTTCCATTTTATGGACAATTAAAATTTGGAAGTTGAATCTGGAGAATTAGGGGTTGGAATGGAGGATGGAGATGAGAGAAGGGGCCTGTGCTGCACCGAGTATGTTATGTTTGTGTATCATCAGGGATAAAGACAGCTCTCCCAGGTCTTTGGAATCCAGTTTGAAACGTGAAAGTAGTGGTAACTGAAGGCCAGTAGAACAAGCATTTCTTAATACAAGCCCTAAGCACCTTCTGCTATTTAGACTCTTGGACTGGACGGACTAGAAACCTAACCTATTATGGTTAATTCTTATGTACTTTCCCCCCGTTCTGAAATGACTACAGATCAGTCAGAAATGATCATATTTATCATTTGCTTTTGGGGCCTACTTTCCCGGATGTGAAGAGTGAGTTGAGGTGTATTGTGCTATTATGAGTGGTGGGCTGGGAGTGACATTATGAAACATGGATGTATTAAAACAGATAATGCATTTGAGTGGTTTCTATGTTTTTTTCCTCCCCTCCTCTCCCCTCCCCTCCCCTCTTCTCACCTCCCCTCCCCTTCTCTCCCCTCCCCTCCCTCCCCTCTTCTCACCTCTCCTCCCCTCCCCACCTCTCCCCTCCCCTCCCCTCCTTTCCCCTTCTCTCCCCTCCCTCTCCACCTCTCCCCTCCCCTCCTTTCCCCTCCCCTCCCCTCCCTTCCTCTTCCCTCCCCCCTCCCCTCCCATCTCCCCTCCCCTCCCCATTTCCCCTTCCCTTCCCTTCCCACCTCCCCTCCCCATCTCCCCTCCCCTCCCCTCCCCATTTCCCCTCCTCTCCCCTCCCCTCCTTTCCTTCCCTTATCTCTGCCTCCCTCCCTCCTTCTTTCCTTTCCCTCCTCTTCTGTTCTGGAAACTAGATAAAATGCTTTCTATATCATAATCTTTACTATGTTTATCACTCATCACAAATTTGATCCTATGTAACTATTCAGTGATTATTTCTTAGAGAAATATACTTTCCTAATTAGAGTAGGTTCAAGGATACCCAAGCTATAATTGGCAGAGATTAAATTGTAAGTGTGATATCTACATTTATAGTACCCGATATTTGCCTTCCATGTTACAAATTCTGGAAAGACACATAAATACAAAAAGGGGATATAATGGGAACTCATTTCTGAGGTGAAGTTGATTTCTAATAAACTTATCACTACAAGGTCTCAATTCTTATTTAAATTAAGAATTCCCCAAAATAGCCTCCCTGGTGGCACAGGGGTTAAGTCTCAGCACTATCAAGCTATTACCAGCCACTGAGGACTGAGTATGATCCCAGGCCAGGATGCTCACCCACGTGGCACAGCATGTGTCTTGCCCACTGCTCCCCTCAGCAGTGTATTTCAATACATCTGCCTGTTCTGCTCCCCACTCTGTCACTGGTGGATCCTCTCACCCTCCACACCTCTGGCCTATTCCCCAGTTATATGCATAAATAAATGCATGAATAAATAAATAAAAATAAATCTTTTTTAAAAAAGAATTCCCCCAAATAAGCTTTGTCTCTCATATTTTTGGTAGACTCAGGCTGGACATATTTTTTTCTTAAATATTATAAATTGCTTGGAGATATGTGAATTGCACCTGATAATTGCTTGCTATTCATTTTAAACCTTAAATTTGAAAAACCAGTGCTATCTTTCTTTTGCCTAAACTGACTTTGCCCTTGTTGAATACTTCCGATAAAAAGTGACAATGCTTATGGTGCCGACAGCTAGAGAGCCTCTTGGGGCTGCCCCAATCTGCACTAGATGAAAAGCTCTTTTCAGACTGAATTTTACTTGTGTATTGTTATTTGTCTTAGAATCCATTTATTAGCCCAGAGATAATGTGACAGTTGACTCTTACAGTAACACAGTACTCATTAGCTAGCTTGACAGGGAGGTGCCAACATCCACTGGAGATTGTATTTTATTAATCTTCATGGCTCATCTGGAAGCCTGGCTGGCTATCTTGTAATGTGCCCTCGTGCTGACTGGGACAGGGATGCGAAGCCAGGCTTACAACCCAAGAATATAAACTTGTACGATAGGATCTTTCCCTTTCTTTGACCTGAAATGCAGAAATCTAGTAAAGCCCAATGGAATGCTGTAGTTACTAGTGAAATTCCCTTCCTAAGAATCTGTAACATTCCTTCTAGATGAATTTGAACTTAAAACTGCTCGATGCTGGTTGATATATATGCTAAAATCCGAGAATGGAATTTAATTAAGTTGAAGGTGAAGGCTGGGATGCCTTGAAATAATGTAGTTTGCCGTCAATCTTTGTTTCCTCAATTTTCTTTTTTGTGGTGATAAAAAGTCTTTTGAGTTGATCCAGGTTTTCTTCAAACTTACTGAATCTGCATAAATCATGCTCTTTTGGTTTTTGAAAATCCTTAGCTTGTGTTTGAATAAGCTAAACTAGACATCATTGACTTTATGTTTTTACTT
Organism: Talpa occidentalis; assembly: GCF_014898055.3. Lineage (NCBI taxonomy): Eukaryota > Metazoa > Chordata > Mammalia > Eulipotyphla > Talpidae > Talpa > Talpa occidentalis. The sequence continues at coordinate 25,546,428 of NW_023604861.1, forward strand.
GGATTTTTGTTGTGAGCATATTTATTTGGCATTTTATGGGTCCTTTACCAATTATACAAAAAAAAAACCTCTTAAAAGGTACTTATTATATTTTCAAAAATGATTTTGATAATCTTTCCAAGATTCCCGAATCATCTTACTTCAGTAACATTCTGGACTATTAAGTTATTTATTATTTGTTTTCTAAATCTCTTCATATAGCAAAATAAATTAGGATTTCTAAAAGAGTTTTTACTTATTCTTACCAATTCAAATGTGTTTTACTCCATATTAACTGAAAATAGATTCGATTTGGATGTTTTCTTTGGCACTACGCTAATAAGGCTAATCAAGATGAGATTCCAAGCCTTAAAAAAATGAAATCAACATGTGGTTTAATTCTCACCACTAATACTACTCTGAAAGACTGTTAAGCTTCTGATAGAAAACAATAAAAAAACAAGGAAATTCACTGTTAAAACGGCAACATACCATATGTCCTTTAATACCTAATTACAACAGGGGCACAATAAGAGAGTCATTAAACCTGCACCCTATTGTGCACAGGTATCAGAGGACATATGGTGTGTTTCAGCCATTAGTATGAATTTGATTGCATCTGTGATTTTCTGTTACAATTTTGACTGTATTTTCCAGAAGAAAATGTTGGTAGACATATTGGTCATTGAGGAGAATTGCCAACAATGAGAAATGGGACCATTTTTACCCCTCCAGAGACAGGTCATTATAAATTGCATAAAGCCCTACTAATAACCTTGTTTTCTCTTTTAACTCTCAATGTCTTTTGGCGCATTATTTTCCTCATCAGAAATTTCTCATTCAAACAAATTATTTGTGTTTGCCAGGTAAGGGAATTTGATCTGGATCCTAGCAAAATATGCATTTCTTGCTAACTATTCCCTGTAATATTATAAATTTACATGCTCGTGCATTCAAAATTATAGATGATGAAAGAGATGACTATGCCTGTGCCTTCTCTTCTTTCTCTTCTGCAGATTGAATTAATATTCAACATTGGTAATATTTTCTCTAGGGTTTGGCTTCAAAGTCTTATAACTATATATATATAAATATGTGTGTATATATGTATATATATGTAAATACATTCACACATTTATGTATATTTATGAATTAGAAGCCCAACTCTAGAGAAAATAAATACACACACACATTTTTAAGGCAAATATCAGGCATGAAGGATCAGTTTAGAAGAACAACGATACCAGGTCTTACCCTTCGTCTCCATATACCTGACTTAGAGTAGCATAGTTATACAAGTGCTGGATATATTTGTATTAGACTATATGACTAATTCATCCATGCTTATGACAGATATTTATTGAGCACCTGTTGGCTGTGGGCTATCTGAAGTGCTTGAATACAACAGTGTTAAAAGCGGACACGTCCTCACCATACATACTGGTAGAGAGGAACAGTGAGACAAGTATAAATATAGTTTATATTTCAGATGATAAATGCTATGAATTAAAAAAAAAAAAGAGTCAAGGGGGTAAGAGTATCCCAAGAAGTGTGGGTAGGGGTTTTGGTACGTCTGTGCTTGGCACCATAAGATGATTAGAGCATTAGGCGTGAGGATTGCCCGGGAGTCCTGGGTTTCATGTGATAAAGAACCGAGTCTCACCCTGATGGTCTCAAGGCAGAGAGTGGGTAGGGAGTAGATAGGTGTTGGGGGACACAGGGGTAGGGTCTTGCCATGGGCCCTGGAGTTCCATGTTCCATCTCCCACTTCTGGGAGAGGGTGACCTTATCTGTGGCTCCAGAACCACCTGGGCTTTCACTGTTTCACTCCCTGGAATTGTGGGAGGGGGCAGGCCAGCCTTGGGGACTCTTCTATCTAGAACATATCATTTAAGGCTATTATTGACCCAGAAGTAGATTAGACTGACCATAGATGACAAATATCTGAGGATATTTTCCACTGTTCATCTTTGTTGCTAAGTATATTTTTCCAAGAGCTGACAAATCATTATTTATTTAGAAAGCTTGAAAAAATTCTAAAAAGTAAAGTTTCATGTTCCATGAAGTCTTAGTAATTGAGAATGCTGTCATGTGTTAAAAATTTATCCTGAAACACTGCAGTGAATTGTTTAGGCTGTAAATATTACATGTTGTCTTTGCCGTAAAATATGAGTTTCTACCACTTTACACATGTTGGTCTAATTGGAATACATGCTTTTTTCAACAAGTTCTGCCATTTTGGTTTGAGGAAATTAATCCCTGCAGCTTGCTGCTGCATGCTAGGAACTGGAGTCAGATTAGTGTCTGGTCTTCAACCCAGACTAACTAGAATTTAACAACTTGGGTTTAGGAAGTTGCTACCATAAATACATTAAAGAACTGAAAACTGGGTCCTCCCTGGTGGTGCAAGCGGTGGAGCGCAGTGCTGTGAAGCTGCCGGCAGGCTCTGCAGTGCCTGTTCGATCCCCACTGGCCCCGGAGATGCCCACATGGTGAGACAGACCTCCACTCTCTCACCCACTGCTCCCCTCAGCAGTGTATTTTGTCATTTCTGCCTGTTCTGTTCCCTGTTCAATGCTGTTATGATTAGTCATTTTCACATGTAATTATTTATTGAGACATTAAAATTTTTATCTCTGGTGAATCCTCTCACCCTCTCACACATATGGCCTGTACTTGTATAAATAAATAAATTAAAAAAAAAAAACTGAAAACTGAACATAAGCACTTAAAGATGGAGGTTTGGCTTTTATTCAAGTCTTATCAAGCTAAATTTTAGTATCTTTTCTAGAACTTTTGAAGCTAGGAAATTTAGTAGAGAACAGGGAAACTTGAGAAGAACTTGTCTTAAATACTGACTTCAGTCATACAAAAGAGAGGACTATATAGTAGTGATTATTCATCCATCCTAATGGATTCTTAACACAACGAATTTATTAGTGACATTTAAATATCATTTCACTCTTCTTGATCCTCATCCCACCAAAAGCATTGAAGACCAACCCATGGGAACATAATTGCAAGTTGAAAATATATGAAGCCAAATACTCATCTGATCACTAAAATATTAAATTGGTGTTTCCAGGTTTTTGTTTTTGTTTTGTTTTTAGTTTTTTATTTATACAAGAGGGGTATAGGCCAGATTTGCGGGAGGATGAGAGGATTCACCAGAGACAGAGCGGGGAACAGAACAGGCAGACTGACTGAAATACACTGCTGAGGGGAGCAGCGGGTGAGCAGGAGAGGTCTGCCATGCCATGTGGGACCCTCCCTGGCTGGCCGGGATCGAACCAGCACTTCAGAGGCTGTGGACAGCTTCACAGTGCTGCACTCAACTGCCTGCGCCACCAGGGGAGGCCCTGTTTCCAGTTTTTTAATGGTAGCAGCTTTTGACAAGTACAAAAGGGGTGTGTTTTACTAAACTTTCAGTGTGATTATAAATTGGGAGTATTCTAGTGTGTATCACTGAACAGAGGTCTTCATTTCTTACTTTTGTTTAAACCTTCAGTGAATTTCCAAAATAGACAATTACATCATGGGCCATTCACACCAAGATGTCCTTGAGGCTCATGAAAATAAACTAACATTTTCAGCAGGTCTGAGAATTTCCATGACTAGAGCAGAACTTAATAAATCAAGAGTTGAGTCAAGATTTAACATCAGAGGCCTAAATTTGCAACAGAATGGTTGGAGGTCCTGACCCAGTCACTTTTTTCTTCTCTGCTAATTTTCTATCTATAGCATTGTGAATATAATTTTTCTGCCTATTCCCAGGGCTATAGTCAGTGGGTTGTGGAAGGCACTCAATAAACTAGGATAAAGATACAAAAATATTATTAACATAATTAGCATAACTGAGACATTTATATTTAATCTACTTTGCACTGATCACTTAACCACTCAGGGTGATTCCTTAACATTAATGGACATAACTTTATGTATGATACTTGAGCTTTGACAGAGAATCCATCTGTTTTTGCTCTATTTCCTTTTCCATTATAAATACAAACTGCCCCTCAATTGAACAAGTCACTGTCAGTTCTCTAGTAAGTGCTCAATAAGTGTTTGATATTCATAAGGATGAGGACAGATTTCTGTACAGGGGAAGTACTCAGTCAATACTGTTATGATTAATTGTTTTGGCACATAATTATTTATTGAGATATTAAAATTTTTATCTCTTTATCCCCTCTTTTATGCCAAAAAATTAAGTGAACTCTCTATTCCTTTGCCTTAAGGTCATTGTTTTGCAAATAGAAAATAGAATTTGCTTGAAGATACTGCTAGGTTATTTATCTTGCATCCAGTCCATATTTACTACTAGTTTTAGATTTCAAAAGCCAGCGTTCTTTGATGCCATTATGACAGGCCCCACCAGAGGGGACAAGAGGAGAGAAAAATGCTTGCAGAAAGAGAGGAAGCGACTATATCTGCATTCGGGTGTAACTCTTCGACTGATAAAGAATATACTTTTCTTTTCAGGCTCTTGAGGAGATGATGGGCCTGGTGGCAAGTTTCATGGTATTTCTCAAAGGCTGTGCTCTGGGCTCTGAGGCTCCAGGCTCTATGAGAATGCCAGGGCCCCACCCACTCCCAGCCAGGGACCATTCAGGTTAAGACTATAGCAAAGACTGACTGAAGATCTTAAAGACCAGAAAACACCCTTCATGATGACTTTGCTTATTGTAGATTTCTGCAATTTCCAGAACAAGTGCGTGATGAAGACTTTAGAGAAAAATAAAGAAAGTGTTTTTAAAAAGTTTGTCTGAAACATGGCACCGAGACTAGCCAGCTGTACAGACTAAATGAAGTAGAAAGAATAGGTGCTATGGAAATAGAACTAACACAGATATCCCAGAGTGATTTAGGGATTTAAGTCCAAATCCCCTTCCAGATTTTCTTCATTTTATTTTTGGAAGTATCATAACACTTCCTCTTTTGGTCATTGTTTGCCTGTCACAATCTGAACCTAACCTGCTTTTCAAGCTTTATCTCTAACTGTATTCTTTCTGCATTCAGCCACATTCAGCTTTGGGTACTCTCACATCTTCCCATCCAAGTTAGGATCTTTGAGTGACCACACTGGGTTTGAACTGCTTTGAGGGATTTTGAACCTGGAGGTCACTGGGTAAATTTGCATGTAGTGTCCTAAGTACCCAGATGCTAAGCAGAAGGGTGATTGTCTTTGTTTCTGAGATTATTAGCAATATGGAAAAAATTAGTACCATTCATATAAAATGTAGGTATTTGACAAGGTGTTTGGAAGCAAGAGGAAATACGGGGAAGAAACTGGGATAAATGAAGGCGTTTTGCCATTGTTACTTATCAAAGCCCTTTCTTCTAATTCTCATCTACATGTGCCTCTGTACTCAAATGTGAATGAATTCTGACAAAGGAGACAGTAGCTGAAATCTAAATAAGATGAAAAACGACAGCAGAGCTTGCAAAAAGATGATTCAGTTACCTCCGCTGCTAGGGTTCCTAGGTCACGTGAGGGCCACTGCCTACGCTGGGCAATGCACATGGGGTCTTTAGAAAGTCAGTGTCTTTAATGACTTTTGTGACCTCTTCTCTCTGAAAAGAGGAAATTTAAAGAAAAAAAAAAACCAACCAAACAACACTCTTTTCCCGTGCTCTAACCTTACAATATAAATACAGGAACGGACACACCGTGTTTCCTGATGCACAGAAATAGGTCTTCAAGTGGCTGTTTTATTTTTCTACTTTATACTTAGTAGACCCAGGTCTAAGTGTGAATTTTGTGGTAGTTTGTGATTTTAAGAGCCAAAACAGCTTATTGCTTTGATTGAAAATGTGTCTTTTAAAATTATGTACTTGATCTCTCTTCAATCCTTCTTAATTTTTCAAAACCTATGCATTATTCAGCATGAGTAGGAAATAATTTCTACATCATCTATGGGTGTAGACTTTTGAATAACATTTGGGTAGGTCAAGAAACTGCTTTAAAAAATTATACTTCACCACCCATACAGACTGTAAAAAAATTCAATTTCAGTGTACCTTATGAACTCACTATTGTTACTACGCTTGTTAGAACCGAGTTTTAAAAACCATAATTTAATGCAGGGTGAAGCAGTTCACTATGCAGACTTGCTTATCAATGGTGCAGAGGAAACTGAAATATAAAACATAAAATCAGAAATTTATTTTTCAGACATAATATGAGCACACTGTTAAGGTACTCCTTAATTTTCAAATGAATTTTGGGGAGAGCAATTGGAATGGAAAGACATGAATTTGATTCTTGACATTCCATAGTAGCTATATATCTCAGCTTCATAACCTTAGCTTCTTATTTTAAAAATTATTTATTTTTTACATCATTGTTCATTTTCAAACAATCTTCAGTTTCCTTTTCTGCTAAATAAAAGATTAGCTAATTTTAGTTACAGGGTTTATTACCCTTATTTTCTATGCAATATGTTTTTGTGGCCAAAATATTATTTTAAGAGAAACTTCTGACAGATGGTTTGATTCTGTATTAATAAATTGTAGACAATATTTTAAGTGAGTATCATTTAGAATGTTAAATTTTATCTGTTCAGAAAAAAAGCATAATTGTTAACGGTATGGACTTTCATCAAATAGAAAGGATGAGAGACATGATGTAACTATAGTTTCTTTTCTGCATTTGTAACCTGTCCTGGCAATAAAGATAGGTTATAAAGCACTTTAGTTTTGAATTGTGGGGTGAATATACATTAAGAAAGATATTGAAACCATATAAAAGTTTGTAGTTCTTTCTGAGATCTTTCAATCGAATGAACTTGACAGTGAAAGAGTTTAAGGCAGTTGAAGGTGTTATTAGAGTCATTTCATTGTCAGAGTCATTTAAATGTTGTGTTAATGAAAAGACAATGGAATCAAATATTTCTCTGCTAATAAACTTAAGAGCAGAACCTAGTAGAACTAGAATATGATAAATAAATACAATGTCAAGTTAGAAAAAATGTTGTAGTTTCATGTTGTTGGTTTGCAAATTGAATTTTTACATAAAATTTACACTAAATGGAACCTCATTATATAGTGATGAGGTCCAGTATGATCCAAATCATTAAAATCACTGTACTGCTTAATGATTCACTAAGTGGTACTGCAGTGCCATAAATTTAGCACTAGTTTCATGATTCAAAACACCAGACTGAGACACCAGCAAATCGTATGTGGATCATTAAATTTACAATGAATGTCAGAGATGAAATAAGGGGGAAAAAACACTTTGAGAGATAGGGATAATATGTGCTCTAAGGTGACATACATCAAGATAAATGATCTTATACCACTTGTGCTTGGATAATAATGGGGGGTAGTTTTTTTTTGTTATTCCTCATTTCATAATTTCCAGAGGGGCTGGAAGTCTAAACTCCTACGAATTAAAGCAGCTGTCACTTTTTGACTACCCTGTGATCTGTTTCATTTATATTTATAATATATACATTTATATATGCCATTACATTTTAAACTTAGCTGATTTTGCCTAGACATTAAGGCTCATCTAATTTCCTATCATATTAGTTCAAAATGATTTTTATGGTTGGATGAAATTTGGACTGGTATTACATGAAATGTACTAAGAATATAAGGTTTAATTCTGAAATCTTTAATGATGTTTTAAATCACACCCTCAAAATCTTAGCATTATCAGTATTTTATCTTTTTATCCTCCAGTATTTGTTTGTGTGAAAATCTGAGTATTAGAACTTATAAAATTTAAAATTAAGTGTTATATATATGCTATTTCATACAATTTGTAGTTGTTTAGAGGATTGAAGAATTCACATTTGAGAGTATGTTGCTTACAGATATGATTTGGAACATGCAAGGCAAATAATTCTTTAGGCCACAAGTAGATCTGCCTCGAAGTCTTTTATAGAAAGTAGGGCATGTATGATATTGTGATATTTAATAACTTAATACTGAAAAGTACAACAGATAGCTAAGTGCTGTCTCTCACACATTGTGTATGTTGCTATTCTTTTGTCAGGACTAATATTCGCCACATGATGAAGATTATAAGATGCTGTTCTGAAGGTCTCTGGTATACTGTACTGATTTCTGTACCAAGGATGGTTTACCTTGGAGTGTACCACAACCTATTTTAGTCAATTATATCAGTCAAAGCCTGTGATCGTTTAGAAGAGAGCCTGGCCCACATGTTATCTGTGCAAATTGTATTGCATAGAATTTGTTTTCTTTGGCTTGGGTTTTTGTGTCTATCAGAAGAATGGCATGAACACAATAAAAAAATCCCAAGAGAGTATAAAAAATAAAAAATCCCAGGAGAGTGTCATGGGGACTGTGCCCTTTATTGAAATGATTGATCTGTTAGAAAGTCCTGTGAAAGTAGAGCTGTATGAAGACTGCTTCCCTTTATGAGTGCAGGTAGAAGAAGGGTGAGGATGGATTTCTTCCTTAAGAGACAAGGATAGTTTGATTCTGTTTACTTGGCCCTGAAGTGGAACATTGAGAGATTCTTTATTCCTTCTTGTAAAAGTAGAAATGCTTTTAAATTCTGCTTTTTTTTTTAAATTGTGGGGCAGGGGTAAGGGTAGGTTTAGAAAAGTCCAGTTGAAAGATTAGGGGAAATGTGTCTGATGAAAACAATTAAGAGTGTTTAGTTTATTTAACCCTTGGGGTTTTCCCCAATTACTTCAGGGATTTGGAGTCTTATTCAAGTTGGCTGAATACTTAAGATAGTTTCTTCTTTTGGAAAAAGCATTATTATTAGTAACCATAAAAATGAATTCATACTGCCTTTCTCTTGTCTGACATTTATGAAGATGTTAGCCTACCCAAGTCAAAGATATGGACAACAAACAAATCAAACACGAAAGAACAAAGGGAACTATAAAAAAAATTTACTCATTTTGTCCTTGAAACTATGAAAACAATTTCTAGAATAAACAGGTTATGAAAACAGGATAGGCTATTCTGTCAGCCCATAGGAGGCCTGTTATCAAAAAATTGCTTATAGCAGAAGGGTAGAGATGGTTAAGAGAGAAGATAAAAAGTGCTATTGTAGTCTTTCATAATGAGCCTTAGGACAAGATTGTAAAATGTGGCAGGTTAGTAAGGTTCTGAGACAAAACATATGGTGTCTAGCATTTCACACTCATCCTGAAATCCAGCTCTGGTCAAATACTAAACTCAAAGAATTTTTCCTCTTTCTCCTCTGCTTCTGATATTTCTCCTAACTCTATGGAAGAAATATAATATTTTATAAACTCTTTATAACCACTTCTGACTTATAAACCTTAATAATAAACCAATTTCACTCTATCAGTACTGGGTCCAGGGGAGAGGGAAAAGAGAATAACATTTTGATAAAGAGGAAGCTATAACACAAGAGAATGTGCTATTTGGATCGACAGTAAAGTGGACTCTTCAATTCCCTTAATATTCAGGTGTGGGGATTTGGGTGAGGAGAAGAAAGTTATCAGAAATGTGTCCCAATATCTTGTCGTTTCTTTCTTTTTTTTTTTTTTAAGATTTATTTATGTGTACAAGAGATGGGGTGTAGGCCAGAGGTGCGGAGGGTGAGAGGATTCACCAGAGACAGAGTGGGGAGCAGAACAGGCAGACTGACTGAAATACACTGCTGAGGGGAGCAGTGGGTGTGACAGGAGAGGTCAGCTGCGCCATGTGGGTATCTCCCTGGCTGGCCAGGGATTGAACTCGTGCTGCAGAGGCTGTGCTTAACCCCTTGCACCACGAGGGAGGCCCCCAATATCTTTTCTTTGTGGACTCTAAGTGGAGAGGAGGTGAGTTAGCTAAGCTAAGAGGCAAGCAAAATGCACAGAGGCGTTTGCCCTACTGGTGGCGGTACGGGGTGGGAGTGTGCTGAGAGACATTGAACAGGGTGTCTATGCATGATATAGGGTGGTCCATATATTGTAAAGCAGCCATAGAGGCTTTAGTTTGCACCTCTGAACTAAAGATGGGGTTATACTGTGGCTTGAAGAATAAGATGAGAGCCAGTGGGCAGTCCTGAAGCTTGACATGCCAAGGACTGAGAGGGACCCTGGAGGACAGAATTTGGATAGAGAATCTGACAGAAACTTTGAGGGATTTATAGCACTGGTAAGAGTGGAGGAGTGGGTTTATAAGATAGCCACCAAGTGATGACCAAGAAAGAATCAACCGGGTCTCCCCAGTGGCACAACGGGTTGAGTGCAGCGCTTTGAAGCTGTCCGCAGCCTCTGCAGTGCCGGTTTGATTCCCGGCCAGGGAGATTCCCATATGGCGCCTGCTGCTCCCCTCAGCAGTGTATTTCGGTCCATCTGCCTGTTCTACTCCCCACTCTGTCTCTGGTGAATCCTCTCACCCTCCCATGCCTCTGGCCTGTACCCCAGTGCTTGTATAAATAAATAAAATCTTAAAAAAAGAGAATCAACCACTGACTTAGCAGCTGCAATTATTAGCTATGAAATATGAAAGAATGCTCATATGTGGAATGAGCCAGCCATTCCTCAGAAGATGTCTAATGGGAAATTCATGTCCAAGTATACCAGGCCAAGGGATCCCATTAATTCCAACACCCTGAAGTTTTACATCTCTTACTCTATACCCAGAAACTGTTTTGGACTACTACTACTAGTATGAGAGAGAGAGAGAGAGAGAACAATTTATGACTGAACATCTTCCAAAGACTGATTTGCAGCAACAGAAAAACTTTGAATCATTGACTTAGACTACATTTTAGTCCAGATTGGACTAAATTTAATTTTCCCTCCATTATTCGATTGGTTGGAGCCTTTATGAGGAAGATCAAATCAGTTATAAAAAAGCCATGTTTTCCTTGCATATTTAGTTATAATGTGATAAACATATGTAATGGGGCAGAAAATTTAATCATCACTGTAGTTGTTGGTTCTCTATGTATGGAAGCTAGGAGGAGCTGCACTTCCTTGAGTCTGAACAAAGCTGGAGAGACCTCGTCTCTACAACTAGGTCATTAGGCTGGGGGCCAGCTGAATGTGCTGCCCAGACAGGCCTGGAGGTCCCATAAAGGAACACATATGTCTAGCTTGCGGAGTATATGCAACAGTATAATTATTGAGCCACTGGTGGAAAATTTCAGTCTGAAAATGAGAGCATCTGGGATGAATGACTTCTCTGTAAATGTCTGGCTTGTGTCTGAACGATCTGTTTCTTCACCATTGTGAGCATTGACTATCCATAAAAAGCTCATCATGGTCAGAAACAATGTTCATTCAGCTGTTGGTCAACAATATAAACAATCTTGTTTGGATCAGGACTTCCATCTCTTTAATGTGATTCCAGGACTTAATATATTTTGCATACTAATGCCCTTTGACTAGAGAAACAACCTTCCACTGATCTCTCTTTTGAATTTTCAGCTTTTTTAAATTGTTATTTTTATTTCTGCATAATATAAGATGCTTGCTATTTCTTTGGAGTAGGGGTAAGAGGTTGTGGCATCAATCATTTTATGAAGAATTTAACTTAATCTTATTCTAAGTGGTTTGGCTCCCTATCTTTTGTGAGATGAAGAGTAAAGAAGAGAAGGAGGTAGAATGAAGAGAGAAAGCAAAGAATGTATAATTATTTTCCCTTTTTAGCATTGCATACTTTAGTTTATTCAGGTATCTATTTTTATTCGTATCACCATTTCTGAACTTTATAGAACCTTGAAACCTTGTCTAAAACTGGGACATAAAAGTTCCCTTTAAGGATATTATCTAAATAGCTTAACTCAATTTAATTTCCCCTTAAGATGGGGTTTCTGAAAATATCTATTCTTTTTTCTAGTCTGTTTTCAGATAACCTCCATGATGAACCATCAATCAATATGCTCTGAATATCTATGATGAACTGAATCTATAAAGATATTTCATCTCCTTCCTCATGGAAGCTTCAGACAAACAACAGCAAAAATTGAGTATTATTGGGTGGGGGTGGGGACATTGCTAGAAGGAGTGTCTGGGAAATGGTGGAGATCAGTGTAGAATATGTCCCTGTTATCACATGTGTATTAAAGAGAACTTGAGCAGGAAGTTGTTTATCCTGGATTTCTAGACCTACTCTGCCATTAATGCCATGGATTATTATGATCCTGTTCACTTTCTTACATCTCTAGAATAATGACTGATTTCATAGCATTGATGTGAATATAAAGTGAAGCCAAAACCTTTGAAAATACTTGTCATAAGAAAATACCACACAACCATGATATGTTAATCATGCCATCATTACTGAAATTAATATACTTTTTTGCATTTTATTTACAGATAATCTACATACCATGACACTCTTTTTACTCCCATTTTTCATTCAAAATCATAGAGCTGCTGCTCCTTATCATGTTAGGGTTAGGGTATCTTCCTTCTCAGGGTGAGAACTTATGGTTTCCCCATCTTTTGATAATACAAGGAAACCCACGATCCCCATCTATGCTGAACTGTGACAGCTGATTTATTGTTAATAACCTTGACAATGTGATTTTTCTTAGAGAAAAAGGAGACTTGACTTCTTTGTTCAGTTTCACCTGAAGAGTAGTCTTGCTCGGTGCACACTGTAAGTGTCATTGGTAGGGAATTGTCCAGGAGGCATTCAGTATGTAAATGTTCTAATTAGATCAATGTAAGAGAGCAGTCGTACATTCTGTTATAGCAGTATGTCTGGTTCCATTAATAAAACCTCCCGAAGGCATGCACTACTAGCTTTCTCAATTAGTTTGTCCCAGATCATTTCATCTTAGGGTAGGGAGGGGACGAAGGGTGGAATAAGAGGGTGAAGGGAGGTAGCAATTTTACAGGTATTTTCTCCGGCTCAGAGAACTGTCCAAATTTGTCGCATATTCCACCTGGTCACTATATTGGTCTTTAGACAAACACATCTCTGTATAGTATTGGGGAAAATAAAAAATCATGACTTTCTCTCTTCCTCTTTCCCTGATAAAACAAATACCTCTGATCCCAGAACCAAATTTTCTTTCCTCTTTTTTCCCTCCTTCTATTCTTCCACCTCCTCCTATATGTGCTTTCACTATCCAGAGAAAGTATCGCCATGCAAAATTTCTAGCAAGTGTTTGGCACTTAATAGCTGTTTAATAAAGCATTTGCTCTCTTCCCTTTCTCGCATATACAGCACAACCAAGCTTCTGAAAAGGCAGAACAAACATCATGGCTATAGGATGCATAGAGAAGAGACCCAATTTAACATCACTGGAAAGATTATGATCTTCCCTCCTTACATGGAGCTTCTGGGGTTGTAAAGCTGTTTTTTTTAATAAGAATTAAATAATTAAAAAATGTTTTTAAAGATTTATTTATTCATGCATACAAGAACCATGGTACAGGCCAGATGTGCAGGAGGGTGAGAGGATTCACCAGAGACAGAGTGGGAAACAGAACAGACAGACTGACTGAAATACACTGCTGAGGGGAGCAGCGGCCGAGACAGGAGAGGTCTGCCATGCCATGTGGGTATCTCTGTGGCCAACCTGGATTGAACTGGCACTGCAGAGGCTGCGGACAGCTTCACAGCACTGTACTCAACTGCCTGTGGCACCAAGGGAAGCCCAAGAATTAAATAATTTTAAGGAGAGAGGTGTGTTGGAGAGCTTTCATAACTTTGTAACTCTAGCGCATGGAGATAGAGGTGCATAAAATCCCGGCAGAGAACACACATCTGCATTATGTTGTTGATTAGTAAACTATGCTCTTTGTCTTCTCTTCACACTGTTCTTTCTCCAGTTATTTTCATTATTTGAGTATAAGCCTTGAATCAGAATTTCTTCCAAGCTTTTTCTTTTCCCACTCTTCTCCTCCCCCCAAAATTTAGTCTTTGGGGTATACGGAGAGTAGTAAGAAGTTGCCCAGAGGAGTAGGAGGTCAGGGCAATAATAATAACATCAGGAAAGACAGGAACAGAGTATAAGTATATATGTCTGGAGGCTCCAAGCATTCTTAGTTTATGTAGTCTGTATATCTTACTCAAGAAAGTAAAAGAATCTGTTTTAACAAGGTAAGCTGGCTCTCTCCCATTCCTCTTGAAAGACAAGGGGAAATGAGGTGGCATGGGAAGAATTAAAAATCAAAAGATGTGAGCAATTAGATGGACTTTCTCACTCCTAATTGCCTGTATTATAGTCACTTACATCACTGAGACTCAATTTTCCCACCTGTAAAATGGAGACATTACTAAAGTGCCTTATATAGTTTATAAGATTTTGTCTTAAATGTGATATTTGAAAATCTTACGTAAATTTTACTACTTTGCATACTGCTTTGCTTGTTTTGGGTAGAAATCACAAATACAGTAGTAGCAAAATAATTCCACAGTCACTGTTTTGAGGTGGATGACAGAAAGGATTTAACTAAAGAATACTTTACCATTATCTGCAAGGCTATTGTACAGAAGAGATGGAAACACCTTGTCTTTTTTTATTTTTGAGGAGAAATACAAAGAAAGGGACAGGGGTAGATATAAAAAAGAGTTGATTAGTGATGAAGTAATGGGGTCAGTGACTCTTGATTAAAAATCCTTTTCTCTGGAAATCTTAATGGGTAGGCATTTAAAATAGTAATAATAAAAAATATAAAACGAGATACACTAGCTATATACACTAGCTATAGTGATGGCTAATTACTACATAAGCTCATTTGTTATTATATTAGTTTAAAGCCACACAAAATTGCTGATATTTGCCAGCTCTTGACCTATAAAAATAGCAGTTTCATATCACCCAGCTATTCTAGGAGCAAGAAGTATCACAATGAATTGTGGAAGTGATCTAGAATGTATGATTGAGAATGAATGGGGAAAGGTAAGGGGATCTAGATTGCTCAAGAAGACACATTATAGTACTTAACCATGGATCCACAAAGGAGAAAGTCCAGGGCAGTTGAGAGTGTTAAGATACTGGGGAAAAAAAAAGAGGTATCAGTGGTATAGTGGTGAGCATGGCTGCCTTCCAAGATGCTGGGGAAATATAAGAATGGTTTGAGTGCTGTTCTCTGTTCAAAATGTTCTTCTGCCACTGCTCCATGTGACTTGCTCCTATTCATCTATCAGATCACTTCTCAGAGAAGCCTTCTCAGTCCTAGGAGAATTGGTTTTTATCTTTCTCTCTTACACACTTTTGTAATGTTCTGTGATTTTCATCACAATACTTAAGAAAATTATTATTGTGTGTGGAGGTATTCTTATATTTCTGTCACATCTGCTAGACAGTGGAACTATATAAAGGCAAGGGCCATGTTCTTCTTTTTCACTACTCTATCTCCAGACAGGTGAAGTGTCTGGCATTCAGAATTTAAAATGTCAAGGAGAATAATTGTGGGTATTATCAAGAAGTCTGAAGGGTAATCAGTGAGAATGGTGATCTGCTACATATAAAACTGGATGGTAAGGTAGACAGGGAGAATGTGACTGGGCTGTGGGAAACAGAAGAAATAGATCTGGTGTTATGGTCTGTAGGCAAAGAGACAACCAACAGTCAGTGTGGTTTGAAGAATTTGGAACAGCCAAATTGGTTAAGTCATTAGAACTACAAAGAGAGGTGATTCCAGAAGAGGGTGATTTATCAATAGTTGTGCAAGTGCCCTTAATAAAGAAGAAGGCTAATGCCCCTCTCCTCATATGCCATTCTTTGAATGGACAGATATTGGGAGAGAAGATGGTCTTCACAAGGGAAGCCATTGCAATTTCAAGGAACCAAGTTCTTGTTTAAAAAATTTGTTAGGGCCTCCCTGGTGGTGCAAGGGGTTGAGCACAGCACTATAAGGCTCTCTGCAGCCTCTAGAGCATGAGTTCAATCCCTGGCCAGCCAGAGAGCTGCCCACATGGCTCATCAGACCTCTCCTGTCTCACCCGCTGCTCCCCTCAGCAGTGTATTTCAGTCACTCTGCCTGTTCTGTTCCCCACTCTGTCTCTGGTAAATCTTCTCACCCCTTGCACCTCTGGTCTGTACCCCTGTTCTTGTATGCATAGATAAATAAATCTTTAAAAAATTTGTTAAAGGAGTAAAGTTCTTCAAGGGACAAGATTGTGAGATCTGAGCCCATATTAAATCCACAGCAGAGTCGAGGTCTCAAAGGAAAGGAGGCAGAAGCCGAGAGAGGGCCTGGGCTGGTTTGAAATAAAAGAGGAAAGATGAATGTTAGCAGGTTTTCAGGGGAGGGATTGGATGAGTAAGAAATTGGGTCTACAGTGGCAGGTACATAGTACAAAATGAGTAAGTTTGTGAGGAACGGGCTGGAATGACGTAGAGGATTGAGGTTTGCTGTGATGAATATACACAAGCAGAGCCATGAGGCCATTGCCAGAAGTCCCAGGCTGTTTGGCACATCCCTGGATTCAGAGAAGATGGCTATGCAGGCACTCTTTCTGCAGTTATCTTCCCTAGCTAATTTAAGATTGAAAAGGTAGAGGGTGACGTCCCTGCCCTAAAGTTTAGTATTGAATTAGGAGAACAAGCAAATCTCTCTCTAATTATTCAAGTTGTTTAATGATATGCTTTAACAGTTATTTTGCTGCATGGCAATTAGATTCAAATGGTAAGTCAGTCACATAAATGAATATAATTAGTAGTGTTTTTGCATAGTTAAATCAGGCATTTAGAGGCCTGTTAGGCAAATGGTGGTCCAGGGAGAAGGAGAATTTGTGGCTCCTAGCACTTCCCCTGCTAAAGGGAATGATTGTTGATCACTCCAAAATAATCTCCTTTCTTTGGTGGTGTTCTTAGGAGGATGGCTGCCTGCCCTCTAATAAGATTATCATAGAACTCTGTTTGTAGTTAATCCTTGTTCATCTCCCCAAACGATGGGCAGATGAATAGGGGTAGATAGACATAGTTTGATGCTGGGTGGGTAAACATGTTTTTTGTCAAGAGAATATTGAAATTCCTGACTTTGGAGAAGTGTCTTGTCATCTCCTGCCTCATTCCCCACCCCCCGCCCCCGCCTCCTGTCTTATAAAATATTTTATTATCTTGAAATATCTCAAACACAGAGAAAAGGAAATAACACATGTTCCTATCCATTAAGAGCTTTAACAGATTTTAACATTTGGTACATTTACTTATAGATTAAAAGAAATGAAATAAAGGTTACACTTTACAGATTACAGATATGTGGGTACCGGTTTAGATGGAGTCCCCTTTTTTCCTACACTCTGATACAATTTCCCTCAATCTACAGGAACCATGATATTGCAGTAAGTACTCACCACTCTTATGTACATTTTTATCCTTTCACTACATATGCATGTTTTCTTAAATATAACATTTTTTTTAATGTTCTAAAATTTCAGATCAACAAAATGTTATTCTCATGAGCTTGAAAAGGTCTATTTAGGAGTTAATTAGAGTATACCCATACTTAAGTTTACATTAACAACATGTAATTATCTTGCAGATCAAGAATCCTCGAGCTAGGTGATTCCAGGTCAGATATAGCTGTTCAACAACACCTTCAAGACCCAGGCCATTTATATATTTCACTTGGCCATGCTCAGGAAGTTGTGTTTCTTTATTTAGCCTGGTTGCCTCAGGGTAACAAGATGACTACAACCAAGAAACATAGTCTCACACAACCACATTTAGGCAAGAGGAAAGCAGGCAGAGAGGAAAATATTTCCCCTGCTAACTTTTCCCCTCCCCATGCACACACTTACATAGTCCTGAGATTGTGAAGATAATGGATTTAGCTCCTGTGATTAGGTTATGTTATATGGCACAATTAACCTCAAGAAAGATTATCCAAGTGGTTGCCAGAGATTTAAAGCGGAGACTGACTCAATGCCTTGTTGCTTGCACTAGAATGGAAGCTTTATGTGACGAGGAATTTGGGCAGTCCCTTGGAGATGACACAGAGCCCTGGCTGACAGCAAGTAGGAAAATGGGGACCTAAATGATTAACCTTGCAAGAAACCAAATTCTGACACCTAGAATAAGCTTGGAAGCAGGTTTTCCCCAGATGGGAACTCTGTGTAGGCAATACCTGATTTCAACATTGAGAAACTCTCACCAAACTATTCTTGCCATTCCAGACTTCTGACTTATAGATAGTGGACTAATAAATGAATTATGTTTTACGATACCAAGTTCATGGCAATTTGTTACCCAGCAAGTGAAAATAATACAGCCTAAGCAAAATATTAAAATATATTTAATGGAAATAATATTTTACTACTACTAAAAACTATATTATCAAAGTATATTTAGTGACATTAGAAATGGCCATAATATGTTAAGCAAAAAACAAAACAAAACATGTAACTTCATGTAACTGTATATAACTGTTACATGATCCTAAATGTGCAGTTGAGGTCTTATTAGCCAGTGACTTGGTCAAGTTATGTAGTCTCACTGTTTTTCAACATCTTTACCTGTAAACATGTAAAATACAATTTTACACTAGGGAAAAAATAAACCTGATATAACATCATTAACTATTTGGTTTCCTTAAAATAACAATCAGGAAAAGTAGGATGAATGCTTGATACTTTCCCTTTGTTTACCAAGTTTTAGAATGGTAAATTGGTGTCCTATTAACCCCCCAAATTGTTTTATGAGGTTTATAGATATATATATAAAATATGCAATATTATATATATATATATCACTGTGGACTCATAGTTTAAAAAAATGGATACACTTTATCAATTTAATTCACTGCAGTTACTATTCTGATTGATGCTCATATCATTTTGTTTTGGGCTACTGAGAACACCTTCAAGTTGTTTCCTGTGTCTTTAAACATGACCATGTGGTCTTTGATGATTTGATGCTTTCAGCAATAGTCATGTATTCCAGACACAGCCTGGTACTTTTCCTGCTCAAAATGGCAACCAGCCGTTTCTCCAAGGAGTCCTGGCATATTTAAAGTAGGAAATGGTATGTAGAAACCAAAGTCTAAGTAATAGGGTTAATCCAAATCATTAAATTCAGTGGGTACTAGACCTTTCTTGTATTTTGAACGAGAAGACAATCTTGTTTCTGCTGACATTAAAATAAATCTTATTTGACTGATTCTTTTATTTAATATTTAAAATAACAACAATGTATCAGTAATAAGATATTGCTGAATGCCATTCAAGATGTTTTTGTGCTTTTGAATTTTGTACTTGAGGTACAGTCAACTAAGAATGTACAGTTGTAGGGTAATGTTTTAGAAGCATTTGATACAATTATGGAATTTCAGGGAAGTGAATGCCTGTGTAGCCATTTGTGAGCAGAGGTTGGAGAGAGCCAAAGGCTCGCATTTACCCTTTGAACCTTAAGGCAAATGTTTTGAGAAGCTTCACATCAGTCTCCTCTGGTGGTCCTTCAGCATTAGCACCACTCACTCTAAAAAATTATTTGCATACAAATCTTTGTTTTAAACTCTGCTTACAGAGGAACCAAAGCTAAATCATGGCCCCCAAACAGGTTTATTTTTAATTCTGTTCACAGCTAAAGCAGTTCCTTGTACTTAGTAGATAATAAATATTTGTTAACTAAATGAGTAAGTAAATGAGTGCTACTGTTTATTTAGACTAACAGAAAAATGAGTCTGTTAGTAATATTTTATTTGAAAGATTTATTTATTTATACAAGAATGGGGGTACAGCCAGAGGTGTGGAAGAGTGAGAGCATTCACCAGAGACAGAGAGGGGAGCAGAACAGGCAGACGGACTGAAGACACTGCTAAGGGGAGCAGTAGGCAAGACAGGAGAGGTCTGCCCTGCCATGTGGGTATCTTCCTGGCCAGCCAGTGTCGAACTAGTGCTTCAGAGGCTGCGGACAGCTTCACAGTGCTGCACTCAACCTGCTGCACCACCAGGGAGGCCCAGTAATATTTTATTTTTAATGTCTAAAATATCTAGAAGTGAGGAGTGGAATGCAATGCTTAATGCACAGTTTCAAAAGCCTATACATTTCTTGTATAGATTTTTATGTCTATCTTCTAGTGTGTGTATAGCAAATGATTAAGGGAGGAGTACTTTCAAAACATTAGGCAACTAGCGCTAGGGATTAAAAACATATCAGGAAACAACCAAAATCTCTACTGTGAAACATTTAGTTTGAGGTAGAGGTACAGAAAGTCTCCTCGAGGGCTGGTGCTGTGTTAGCAGCTTACCCTCTGAACATGTTGCTTACAGATCAGACAGCCACTGCAGAACCTTGGTCAGCCTTGCTAAAAGAGATCTATGCATTGTCTCCATCTCTGTCACCTTGACTACTCTGGATGTGGACCCATCATTGTTCAATCAAGTAGGTAGGCTAAGGACCGACTTTGGCTGATTCAATTTCTGAGACATAATCTGTCTACTCAGTTATGTGGTATCTCTTCTTCAGTAGTTGCTCTCTGGTATAAAATAAGATATGATAGATCTTCACATTTTGTACTTATTCAGAAAAATTCACCTGCATGTTTTTTTTCCTGAACTCCTTGTCCCTAATATTTCCTCTTGCTCCTTCCAGATCTCTGCTCATCCAGTCAAGCCATTCATTACTGCCAGGAGTCTTCATATTTCCTTATCTTGGGCCAACTTTCTCTCCACAGAAAGTAGTTCAGACACGCACTTGAGTTTCTATGCAAGAGGGCCATTTCCCTACACCGCTGTCTTTCAGAATCATTCTGTAATTGCAGCAGCCATCTATTTTGGAATAGCAACCATGTACTGGGCTGGCTCACTTGAGAATCAAATCAGGTTATTTTCTCCCCTCTCAGCTGCCATAGGGAACTCTCCACAAGACCAAAGCTGTGATCTGGGCAAGTGCAGTCACTGCAACTGCAGTGATTGATGTGAGCATTTACACAGCCCTTTGTGCAGCTTAGTTATACCTCTGAAACTGCTTGAGCCTGATCCTGGTTCTTCTTAACCCACCCAACCATATAACTTGCTGTGTTTGACATACCCAGTGAATTTTGAGTGGTTATAGCTGTATGGTTGTTTGATGTCCCATGGTCAGATGTTCCTTCTTTACCAAAACCAGAAGTCTGGCAAAAACTCTAGTAATAGGGTGTAGTTCTCTGCTGCAGATGGCATTGTTTTAACTTCAGATTATCTATGACAATAGCCCCTAGTTGTACAGTCTTTGTTGCTTTTTCCTAATAGCAATGGTGCCCCGGCCATTTTTTGTCCTCTTGCCTGTGACCTGTCACAGTTAATCACAGGTATGATTTCATTCCAACTTGCCAGAGATTTTAATTCTTAATCTACCACCAATAATGTAGTCCTCAGTTGCTTGGAAACTCTAGCATCAACTCTAGACTCTCAACTTTAGAATTTCTTTGCTAAGACCAGTCCTAGTACAAAGTGTTATCTTAGAAGTAGGACCTGATTTAGGAATTAGATGGATATTATTTTCTTTCTCAAGAGAAATGGAGGACAGCAGGGTAGGCAGTGGAAGACAATGAAGCTGGGATGCAGTTTCAGATGGGGTTCTACTTGACCTATTGCATGGGGAGTATCAGGGCATAACTGTAATGTCAAGTTGGATCTTGAAGCAAGCCTATCCAGCCCCCAGGTGGTCACTGACTGTGATCTGTTCTCAAAAGTGGGGGTGGGGTAGAACACCCCCCCCTGCCCCCGGCAAGATGAGGCAATTTTTGCTTGGTTGAAAGCAATTACCTGGGAAAGGTTTCAGTTTCATGTCATTAGTAGCTAACAACAGCGCCATCTAGGCGGGAAGGTAGACCAGTCTGGGTAGAAGGGATCTGGTCAGGACATAGTTGCATTCATTGTGTTAAAAAAAAAAAAATACTCTAAGAGCAAGTTAGGAAATTTGACCCAATGAATTGCAATACCAGTGAGGTTAAATTTTCAGGGATATTTTGTCTTCAAGTTGGCAAACCTACCTTCTGATCCTTTTCTTGTGAAGTGAATTAAGCTGATAGTGCAGATATTTGCTAGCTCTGACACATCTGGATATTACCTCTAAAGACAGCCACAGACATTAGCATGATTTGTATTCTGTAAACTCTATGAATCTCTTCTAAAATGATGATGTTATTTCCATCAATTAGTCCTGCAATTTTTCAAAATTTTTGAATATTTTGAGCTCTGAATGTTCAGACATGGGAAGTGAGTACCATCCCCAGCTGCCATCTGCTCAGTCCACATGTCCACACAGAATCTGCACACTCGTTCTTTGAACAAACCAGCAATGCTCTTTTGTTCCCCTGCAGTCTCGGGTTCAGGGTGTTTAGACGTCTTGTCATATTCACAGGGATGTACAGCCTTCCGAGCCACTGGGGGTCTGACAAGTTGGGTCTCTCAGAGCTTATTAATTCCAAAAAGTCCTTCATCTGTGGTAGCAGCTCAACAAATATCTTCAACAAATTTCTGTGACTCAATCATTCTCAATATATTAAAAAAAAAGAAGCCTCTAAGCTCTTGCTACTCCAAATTCTTTCTTTACAAAGTATGTACACTCTTCATGATGAGAGGGTATATGATGGGGAAAAAAATCAGTTTTGATTTCTCTACATCCTGCAACGAAGTTGAATTATACAGCTCATAGCACAGTGGTGCTTTGGAAGCAGAGCATGCTGGCCTGTTTTTTGACTTGAATAAATTGTTGAAACCTTCTCTTTCTTTTCAATTCAGGTGCCTAATGGTGCCACTTGAACTTAACTTCTCCTGTTTAATCCTGTTTCTCTCTTTTTTTTTCTGAAAAGCTACTAGATCTTATTAGTGTTTGAGTGCCAACTAGTGAAATAAAACTTTATGTTCAGTTATCTTTGCTTTTTTGCTTTTCTTTGTTCTCTATCCCCCCATATCCCTACTTACCTCTTCTTCCCTCCCTCCCTCCTACTCTCCTGCCCTTTTTCCTTGTTAAGGTCTTTGATTGGAAATTTCTGGTCACTCCTGGGAGAAGAGATGCTCCAAATTTAATCTGCAGGGCTGATGTTTACTTTGGGCCAAGTGAATGACCTTTAATTCCATCCAGCAGAAAGTTTTAGAAGGTAGAGTCATATATAACTTTCATGCTGTACAGAGGAAGAAACATTGAGACAGGTTTTGAACTTAAAGCTAAATTTATTCTTTGGAAACTTCATTCAAGGAACTTTTTAAAACTTAAATCATTTCTTCATTTCTAGGGAAAAAAATTCTTGGATTTCTATGAGAAAATATATCTTCTTTGAAAAAATTAGCTTTGAAGTTTAAGGAGTCAAACTCCTAAGCAGAAAATGTTGATAACCAAAACTTCAAGGGTAATATGTTACACCAAATGCATTTATTTAAGTCATTGGTTTCTAATATACTTGACTTCTCAAAGAGTTTAAAGTACATAAAAAAAAGAAGAGAATAAAATATATGTAATCTTTTCCATGACTTTTTTTTTGCCATTAGAGAAGAGGACCTAGAGAAGTGAAATGATTCAAGGCAAGCTTTTCAGATGGATGGGCATGGATTGTAATGGATGAGATGTGAATTTGAAAGATAAGGAATTGTTAAAATTTGCGTTTAGGAACTGGATGGATCATAGTGCCACTTCCTGAGAGAGAAAAAGACTAGGAAAGGAGCACTGGAAGCCAGGAAAGTTGTAGAATTTTAGTTTGGGGAAGTTGCATTTAGATTCTTATTGATATCCAAGTGGAAAACTGGAAATGTCAAGTGGGCATTGACTAAATGAGTTTTGGGTTAAGCAGAATGCTCAAAACTGGAGATGGATGTTTTAGAAGTTGTTTATTTTTTTATTATTTTTTAAAGATTATTTATACAAGAGCTGGGGTACAGGCCAGAGGCTTGGGAGGGTGAGAAGATTCACCAGAGATAGAGCTGGGAGCAGAACTGGCAGACAGACCAAAAGCTCTACTGAGGGGAGCAGGGGGTGAGACAGGAGAGGTCTGCCATGCCATGTGGGTATCTCTCTGGACGGGACTTGAACCTGCACTGCAGAGGCTGCGGACAGCTTCACAATGCTGTGTTGAGCCTGCTGCGCCACCGGGGAGGCCTGAAGTTTTAGAAGTTGTTTAAAGGTGATATTGGTATCTTAATCATCTAAGGGAGAGTAGAAGGGAAGGACCTCACACAGTGCCTAAAAAAATTCCATGTTTGGACGTCAGGAGAGTAGGAGGAATTTGCCAATGACACAAAAACAAATGGTGACCAGTTTTCAAAGAGAATCAAATTACAGCTATGTTGACTGCTGCTGAGAATTCTTTTATTTCATATAGAATAAGATTTTCTCTTGGGATGAAAAAGAATCATGCATAGAATTTTTCTAGGTGATCTTATAGTCAAATGTTCCATCAAAACTTGGAGTTCCCTCTCCCGTTCTGCTTGTCACCATTCATAATTCCCTCTTTAACATTCACATTCTCCTGAGAAATTATGGCAGCAGATCTATGTAGCTTTTGGACTTTCAAACCTCTCAATCTCTGCAATTTAAAATCTTATGTAAAAGTTCAACAATTGGTCTATTATTATAGTTACGTGCCTTGATTTTCCACAACCTTTCAAGAAAAGATTGTTCTTACTCCTCTTCAAACTTATTGGATATGGAAAATAATATCTCTCCTTAGTTTATCTATATTTTCTGCCAACATTTAATTTCCTTTGCATCCAAAGGTATAGAAATAAATAGACTAACTTTAATATCTCTGAAATAGACAAGCTGTTCCAGGCGTCATTGCATCTAGAAAACACTCGTAATTTCTAAGATAAGAACAATGGAAATTAAAGAGAAAAAATTCCTGTTGCTGCTTGTAAATTCTGACATTACTGTAGTGGTAAGCAGTGGGTATTGTTAAATAGGTAGTAATTTAAGCGTGGTTTTTCTTAGTCACTGGGGAGATGTGGCCAGCTCCTCACTCCTTATGGATAACAACAGTTGGTGATAACTGATCCTTGAGAAAGACAAGGCAAACTGAAAATGACATGACATTTTATTGCCTTATCTGCTCTTGATGCCATTTCCTACTTTTTCTGGTTTCTTTCCTAATAAGAGTATGTTTATGGTGAAAACTAAATTTCCCAAATGCCTGTAATAGGTTTCCTTGTGTGCCTGCTAATAATTATAGTATAAAAAGGGAAAACTTCAGAGTCAAGTATTTTTAAGTGCAATTAAAACTGTAATCATAGTGCAACAGATTATAAATCCCTGAACTTGACTTTAAGGAGGAAATCGCAGGACCAAGATACCATCTGAAACTTGCTTGGGAAAAAACCCCAAATCTTCTTGCATCGCTTCCTTGGTTCTCCTGTTCTTAAATCAGCTCTCAGCTCAATTCCTGGCTTGGACCCTTCGTAATAGGAACATGCTTCAATGCTCTGCTCTGGAGCTTGGGTAGCAGGTGTTATTTTCCAAAAGTAGCCTTAGATATATCCCAAAGAACTTACTCTTTCAATATGATGTTGACACTTTTCTGTTAAAAGATGGGCTCTATTATGTTCCCTCTTTTGGAACTTAGATGGTCCTGTGACTGTAGTACTAGAAGTAACATTGTGTAACTTCTGACACTGGGAAAAGACAAGATACCTTCTGCCTGTTTTTTTCTTCTTCTTGCATTATTTGTCTTTTAGTTCAAATGCTGAGAAGCTGCCCACCCTATCCCTTGCAGACCCATGGAGAGGATCAATTAGCCAAAGTCATTTTACTGGTAATAAAATTCATTAATATCTGATTTGCCAAACAATCTATTCACACCCAAGTTGTTTACATCAATTGTCTGAGATAGTTTAAGGGCCTTTAAATTTTTCCTGCCCCTACGCTTTTTCCCTCACTCTCCAGTGATTCCAGCCTTGTCCTCTGGTCCTTTGTCTTTGTAGTATCTTCTCCCTCATTTTCTCTTTCTGTTTTATATTCTCTGCTCTCTGTCCCTAGCCTCCCTGTGGTCCCCTCCCCTGACTCCCATCTTCAGGGAACTTTTCCTTCTGGTTGGCTTTCTGGGCTGGGCTGATTTTCCTTCTCC
Source organism: Talpa occidentalis (assembly GCF_014898055.3). Taxonomy (NCBI): domain Eukaryota; kingdom Metazoa; phylum Chordata; class Mammalia; order Eulipotyphla; family Talpidae; genus Talpa; species Talpa occidentalis. The sequence continues at coordinate 25,572,302 of NW_023604861.1, forward strand.
GTTTTCCTCACTGTGGCTGAATGTCTCCATTCCACCTCCTAATTTGAGTGTATTCCAGCACCAGATGCACATTGCACATTCTTTAAAATGCTCCTATAAAGTCAAAATGAAAACAAACCAATTAGCGATTCACAAACCACTGTAAACTTTATTAGGAAAATTGTTTTGGTGAGTTGGTAGAATCAGAAAATTTAACAAGTTGGTCATTTGGCAAACTAGTTACTCAGTGAGTTGACATAATACTTGAGGTCCTAATTCCTGTTCCTTGCTCAGTAAAAATTCCCTTTATGCAAAGGTCAAACTCTACACTCCTTGCAGGGCGTAAATAGTCTGACCAAACCACTGTGTGCTACTTCAGCATCCTTTTCTACCACCCTCCCTGATACCTTATTAAAGCTCCAGGAACACTGAACCAATGAGTTTCTGCAAACACCTTGCTACCCTGCCTGTGCCCTTGTGCATATTCTTTCGTCTGTTTGCAATAGTCACTCTGCCTTGTCCATGGGGCAAATAGCTTCTGAGGTTTTAGATCTCCATATCTTCTAGGCCACCTTGCATGAACTGTCAGCCATAACTGCTGCTGCCTTTACACAAACCTCCATCATCAGAAGGGTGTTTCATCACAACAGAATTGCTCCGCTGGACTGTTAGACCTTTGAGGGCAGGTACCAGAGCGTTCATCTCTGTATATTCATGATCTGGCATAAATGGGTACACAGTAAGCTGTTAATAAATCTTCCTTAAGAGAACACCCTTTATCTAGAAAATATTACCCAAACCATCTGCTGTTTAAAGATAATTCCTTCACAAAACCAATTTAAAATTACTCCCTCAGGCTATATTATAAAGAGACATATAAAGAACATGTCTGTATTTTGTTTAAGACTTCCATTAAAATCACAGTTCACTTTGTGGTTTTAAGTCTCTTGTATAAATATCCATGTTACTAATTTCTCTCAGTTTTAATGGAAAGTAATAGCTTGTATCTACTGGCCCAAGGCATGCTTCCTTTTATTGCATATTTTATCAGATAATGGGAGGTGTGTACCCCTCCTTACCCCACCCCACTATTTTTGCCTTTACTTACAGGCAGCTCAGAACTGTAAATTTGTATGTGTGTGTGTGTGTGTGTGTGTGTGTGTTTTCGCCATACTTGGATTCAAGTCTGAGTTCTGTTTCTTCTTAGTTGAATGACCTTTCTGGGTCTTAATTTCCTCATATATAAATTTGGGTTATCATAGTCAGTCAACAGACTCACAAAATTTTTGTGAGAATCAAATGAAACTCCTTAGGGAGAAATATTTTAGAAAGTGTTATTCCACTGTGTTATCATTTCCATTTTCTTCCTGAAGTACTGATATCTTAAATTGGTTAGCTCTTCCTACCATATTTTTACACACATATTGTGTGTAAAACATTGAACACATATCTTTAATTTTAAGTAAACTCAAATCCTTTTATAAAAGCAAATGGGGTATGTTAAATCAAATAAAGCTTCAACAAGATGGAGCTAATTTGCTCCTGAAAGAGAAATACATAGGAAACTAGAGGATATTTAAAAAAAAAATTATGCACTATAATAATATTTATTTATTCCTTATTTTGGACTCAAACTGTGCTAAGTTCTTGAATGAATTACCTTTTATTTATTTATTTATTTATTTATTTATTTGTATAGAGGCATGCTTTATTTGTTTATTTATTTGTTTGTTTGTTTGTTTTGTTTATACATGCACTGGGTACAGTTAGAAGCACGGCAGGGTGAGAGAATTCACCAGAGCCAGAGCGGGGAGCAGAGCAGGCAGAAGGAGCGAAGTACACTGCTGAGGGGAGCAGCGGGCAGCAGGAGAGGTCTGTGCGCCATGTGGGACCCTCCTCTGGTGGCTGGGGAGCAGCCGGAGATCGAACCGGCGCCACAGAGGCCGCGGGCAGCTTCGCAACCCAGCGCTCAACCGCTGTGCCACCAGGGAGGCCCTGAATTACCTTTTAAATACTACAACAAACCTATGGACTAGATACCCATTATCTACATTTTTTTGAGGAGAGGAAACTATGTTTTAAGAACAGTAAAAAAATCACATGGCTAATTAGTGGCTGAATTGAGATTCTAACCCAAGAAATTTGTCACTATTAGTGAAGTATAATACATTGACTTAAAGTTGGCCAGTGTTAAGAAATAAGTCCAAAGAAGATGTTTGATCCCTTTAAAAACTTGTGTAAATTGTTTTTTGGGATAAATTATCTGTCTATCTATCTATCTGTCATCTCTCCATCTGTATGGAAATATATCTGATATAAAGTAGAATATGATTTGAATCTCCTAGTCTCTGAATGAATGTGAATCTATCTGGATAAATGTTCCATCATTATTCAAAGAAGATATTCCTTTTGTATGCAGAATATGTCACTGTTATAAAGTGATCCTAGACTTAACCTTGCCTGTTACCTTTTGTCAGTCCCAAATCCTTTGTTTCATACTCATATATTTTACAGCACTTAGCAGTGTGTCTAGCGCTTAGTAATTACTTGATAAACTCTAGCTATTCATCTCCTTCTCCTTCTCATTGAACTGCTCAATCTAAGTCATTATAATTTCATGTCTAATACAACCTTCTAATGTGTCTCCCTTGCTATGATATCTTCCTTCTCCATGCTATAAGCCTATGTCAGAAGAGTATTTTAAAAAAATGTCCTTGCAGAAAAAGACGTTGAGGGTTTCTGGTTAACCCTCCAAACTTTTCAACTTCTCTTTCAACATAGTTTTTGTTTCCTTGTCCGTTTTCTTTTCCACTATTCCCTTACAGGGATCCTCTTCAGAAACATAACTGTCTATTCATAGTATCCCAAACTCAACCTGCACGGCCTCTAGAATCTTTCCCTTTGTCTACATTTCCCTTCTCTCCTCTCCATGTATCTCAATGTTGTTTTTAATTCTATCTTCAATTTCAAATTACTTCAGAGATTATTGATAATCCAGTAAGTATTGTCATTTAACTTTTTTCATTTATGCCCTGACTCCCCAACGAGATCAATCTCTTAAAGACAATGGTCCCATTTAACTTTGCCTCCAACTTAGTAGATCATCAATAAAAGTTGATGAGTAACAATGATTCTTCTCACTAGGTCAGAAATATCTGGATTTAGGGAGATGTTACATGTCAGCTTCTTGCTCTTGCTTGTCTTCACATCCAGATGTGCAAGCTAAGCTTCTAGAATTTATCACATTGGGCAGAGCCCCCTGAAGTCCAGTTTCCTTTCCAGAGCTGGGTTGACCAGGCATGGACACGGTGCCCTCTAGCCTCTTCCTCTCCTTTATTTTTGACCTGAAATAGACCTCACTTCAACCAGATCAGTAGCCACAGTTCATTTCTGTCTCTTGTGAAGAGTTCTGTCAAAAATTGCTTTTTGTCTACCTTTGTTGTCTTTGTTAAGAATTCTTACTCTTCCAACTTTTGCTAAACAATTAAAGTTTCCTTCTTCCTGAACCACCCTGAATAGCTGTTAAAGAGGGAAAATCAAAACAAAGCTTATTTGGGGAAACGTTTGAATAATTTCATTCACAATTATTCAAGAAAATGTAGCTGATTATAAAACACTGTAAAATTTATATTTGCAATACTCCTCCCTCCCTCCCTCTATGTGTTTGGTGAAAACAGACACCTTGTTAATTATATCCAGTTACTTTACTGGGAGAAACATCCAATTTAGAAACATTAAGCTTTATTAAAAGTAACAAACTACAACTACAACGGAAGAGAAAAACTGCTTTAATATACTCATGGACTTTTATTGCTTCAGTGAGCAGGTGAGGAAGAGAAGCAATTCTTTATTTCTAAATTATAAAGTACGATCAAATTTGAAGCTGTGAAAATATTGAACTTTTGCTAGAAAAAAATAAATGATTTGAAGCGCTGGTGATCACACGGAGAATCCAGACAATTTGACAGCTATGAATTTATCTCACTTGTGAATGAATAACCTTTGTAACTCACTTGGGACTTAAATATTCCAAACACATTTCCCTGGAAACACTTCAAAAGACATAGTTCATTTCTGCCTTTACCAAACAACTCCTTTGGTTACCTTTAGTTTGCTGGCTTTGTGGTTTGAGCACAGACTTGAAAGTTAGAAAATTAACACAGTTAAAGCTTGCCAGGGGTTTTACTCTTGCAAGAATGAAACGAGATTAACTCTTTGATTATTTTACAGTGTAAATAGCTTCTTTTCCCTCTGTAATAAAGGCACTTCATTGATATTATTTACAAAATTTCGGCTCTGCCTCTGAGCTAAAGTTCAATATATTTGTATTTCAAAGAAGAAATATTCCACCAAAGTGTTTGGTACAGACTAGAATTACACTGATTTCATTGAGCTCCACATGGTTCTTAGAAACTTGCTTAAAACAAACTCCTTTTTAGTTTGAGAGAGTTTTGGGAGTTTCCTGTTCTATTTTAGTATCAAAAAGTACAGATGCACTTCTAGCATTGTGCTAGGCTCAACCTTGGGAGTCAATAGCCCTGCTTCTTGTCACTTAGAATAGATTCATTTTTCTGCCTGCTCTGTGGGGCAGGCACATTCTGAGTACTCTTGTTGGAAGAAACACTCCTGGCGAGTGACAGGTCAAATGTGTTCCCATCAAACTTCAAATATCTTATTAAAAAGCACAATTAAGCATTCAATTTAAAGATAAGCTTATTTGGAGGATAGTTTTGAAAATTTTTCGTGTCTACAATAGTCAACTTCTCTGCTTTGCTCTTCTTTGAGGACATTTCCTGTTGGAAGAGGTACTTCAATGTACGAGAAAAAGATTTGTCCATTCCAATTTGGAGGATATTTTTGGAAATTGACTTAGAAAGATTATAGTCAAGACATTTAAAATTTTTAACTTTTTAGAAGCTGAAATTTAACCCACATTTTAATACGATTTGGTTCGTGTGTCTTTTATTTCAACATAATTATGCTTTGTGTCTTTAACAATGATTCCAGGAAATATTCAGGATAAGCCCAACTTCCTTCCCATTTTGACTTGTTTTTTAAAGACCTTCAGGGGAAGTCTGGCAATGTCTTAGATCACTTTTACCAGATTTTCTTCATCCTGCCAAGGATCTCTGCTGTCACATGTGCTCTTTGGTGAGAGAATTCCAGCCATTGTCTTTACTTAATTGACTAAATTGATGTCTCCAGCCCCCTGCCATAGCTTTACTTCTGGAATCCCAATGGTGTGATCGATGCATATGCATGTTTAAAACTGTACTCAGCATCTCTCTGCTATCTCCTCCTAAAATCAGCTTCCTTTAGGCTGTCCTATTTCAGCTCATGATCCCTTGAGTCAGTAAGATGATGTTTTCTTTGCTTGGGATAATTTTGTTGCAAGAGACAGACATCTTTTCAAACTAGCTTAAGCAAAAGGAGACATTGAGGGAGAATACAGAGAACCTGACTGAACCACAAGCAGGAAGAGCTTCTGGGACTCACTAGGGAGGCAGAAACTTGCCAGTAAGCCGGACCAGGGCAGACACTGTCTCTCTATTCCAGTTTCAACATGTCATTTAGCATCACCATTGCTTTTCTCTGCTTATCTGCTCATTTCTTCACCTCCTCATTCTCCTCTTCCTGCTCTCTTCCTCATCCTCCTCTGTTTTTCCATTCTCTCTCTTCCCCTAGCTTGCCCCCCACCCCCATTCTTCTCCTTACCTCTCCCTTCCTAGCTCCTTGTCCTTTCCTCTCCCCTCCCTCTCTTTACTATATTTGCACATGGCTCCTTTATAGATCACTCAGAATGGTTCTCTTAGTCCCGAGTTTGTATCATCTTAATATTCTAATACCTGCAACTCTCAATCTTTCCAGAGTTCAATTCTAAATGTCAGGGTGAGGGTGGCCTAGAACAGTCCCATGCAGTGTCTAACCCAATTCATTCCAAGTCTGGTCAGCAGAGGGATGGATGATGTGGGTTAAGTATTATGAACTGTAAAGAGCCTTGCTCCAGAGCTGTGAAGGGCCATTTTAGACAGAGGGATATGAGCTCAGCACACTGCAAGAATCTGCTGTGTCGGTATCGCCCCCCCAAAGAGATCATGTTTACCCTAAGGGGTTCCAGATCTTTATTTCCAGTATGAACATGTTTTGTGAATTAGCTGTAGTTTAATTTGTGGTGAAAGTGTGTGCCACAGTGGTAATAAAATGACACTATCTTAATCACCCAGACTTTAAAATATAATAATATCATAGGTGCTTTCATCCCCCAGTCTTACCAGTCACCAACTTTTGTCAACAATTTCTTAAAAATGTCTCTTGTTTCATTTCTTTTCCTAGTTCTGCTATTACCAGTGCCCCTATAATTTCTGAGCTTCTGGTCATCTTTCCCTGTTTCTCCTATTATAGAGCCTTTCATTTTAATTATTCTCCCTGCTTCTAATCTCTCTTCTTGCCAATTCATCATTCATATTGCCAACAAATTGGTCATAAAACACTCTTTCAATCTTGTCATTCCCTCATTCGAAGACTCCAGTGACTCCACACAGCCTACCAGATGAAGACCGAATGGCTCATTCTGACAGTGTAAGGCCTTGACCATTGAGCTGCATACTCTGCAGACAGCTCTAACTACTCACCCCATTGGCTCTGTACTCCAGTATAGCTGCTCAAAGCTACCTTGAACTGTTCAGATTTTGTGCTTTTGCTTAAACCAATGCTGCTGGCATGGAATGCCTTTTTTTTCCCTCTCCCGCTTTCAGTTCCATCCATCATTCAAGTCATAATGTAAATCCCTTTTTCATTGTAAATTTTTCCCATTTCAGTCCAGTCCAACTGATATTTTATTTCTCTGAATTGCTAGACAGGTCCCTACTAGCCTGTCCCACTCATTTAATTAATCTTCTACTTCCAATAATATATTTTTGCTATTTTATGAAATTTTAAAATTTTGCAATTTTTTTTGGTTGTTGTTCTTCAGTTAGATGTCATATTTCATGGGGACAGAGACCATGTCTTCTACTTAATGTTCCTCCTAACATCAATTATCATGCCTTACACATAGGAAGTGCTCCTGATATGCTGACTCTTAGGACAAATATCTCTCCGGATACTTTGCTACAATGCTGAATCTATATTGGACTGCTAAAACTTTGTTGATTTTCTATTTTAATTTGTTTTTCTCATTACAAAGAAAGCAAATTGGTGTTAATTTGTGGACTTCTAAAATTGGAACTATTTTTGTTTTATATTAATACTGATATTATAGATTAACATAACGTTAGGTAGCAGTGTGTAAGATATGAGATTATTGACTGACTTATTATCTATAAGTATCCAAGTATCTTATTAGGCATATAATGGAAAAAGAGGTGAACAGAATTGATTTCCAGGCATAGGAGTATGTCCTTTGACTTATGGGACTAAGTGAAAGGGAAAGAGGTAGTATGTCAAATGTTAAAATGAAGTGGCTTTTCTCCAAAAGAAATGCAAACAGCATTAAGAAAACCTTGGTTGACCTAAAGAGTGAACTACTTGTTCTACAAGTTCCTAATGGCTTAGGACAGGATTTTTGTCAAGAGGAAAAGCTATCCTTTAACTTCTCTTTCATCAGAAGTTTCCACTTAGATCCCTGGTTGCTTTTCCCTTTTTGTTTCTGTGGGAATAGATCTTTGATAATGTATTTGGAATAAATGGAAAAAATAAGATTTATTTGGAAAAAAAGCGGAGCAAGTTTGCTTATCTATTCAATAAATTGAGGACTTGATGGGCTAATTACCAATGATACAATTCAATTATAGTTTGTTCTCATTCATGAAAAAAGAGTATAAACCAAAATAATCATAAACATAAGGCCACAGAAGTCAGCTGGAGGTAGGTAGGGTTGTTTTGATTATATCTGTGCTTACCTTGCTTAAAATGATATGCATGGCTATATAATTTTCTTTCAGTTAGAATTCTTTGTTTACAATTGAATGTGTCCTTTATTTGAGATTATTATTCTAAGGACTCTATATTCTAAACTTTAAATATATTTGAGATTTTAATGTGACTGATTAAATAATTCCTTAAATTTGTGTCTCTTAAAGTGTTGAGTACTGAAAATGTTAATCTTGGTCATTGATTCAGACATCTGCATTTTAATGAGTGTCTATATATGACAGGCACTGTGTTGGTGCTGAGAACAGAACATAAATCAGAGAGGCACAGAATTTTAGTATCAGATGTTCAGTATTTAGTATTGACATTTTTCCCTTTATGGTAATGGTATATGCAAACTTGAAGGGCTCCTTATTATGAGTCTGTGTAGTAGGTATTTCTCCTTGACCTTGAACCTGTGAAAGCTTTAAAAGCCCCTTTGTTAACACTTGCCAATCATCTCTGTTGAATCTGTTTAAAATTGGACTTTATCAGAAAGCTCCCCCCTTTTCCATACAAATTTCTTTACATAACTGTAAGTAGTACAGAGAATGTAAGTAGCATAGTTATCACCAAAGCTAATGGAAAAATGTTGATGGCATAAAATATGTAAAATGAAAGGTGACATTATATAGAAAGGAGGGAAAGCTAACAAATACCAACTAAGTAAAAAACATGCAACTTCTTGCAAACTGGTCCAACCACTATGGAGAGCTGTGTGGAGATTTCTGGACCTACTAAACATAGAGCTTCCACAGGATCCAGCAATTCCACTCCTAGGTATTTACCCAAAGAACACAGAAACATCAATTCCAAAGAACACCTGCACCCCTATGTTTATAGCAGCACTATTTACAATAGCTAAGCTTTGGAAACAGCCCAAATGCCCAAAAATAGATGACTGGATCAAGAAGATGTGGTACATATATACCATGGAATATTACTCAGCATTCAAAAAAGATAAACACATGCAATTTGCAGCAACATGGATGGCGCTGGAAGGGATCATGCTCAGTGAAATAAGCCAAAAAGAAAAAGAAAAATACCGGATTGTCTCACTCATAGCAGGAATCTAGAATACTTAAATAAGGGACCAGGAAAATGAATAACTATAAGAAAGTGAAAATCAAAATCAACAAAAACTATGAACCAGAGACACTTTTTGGGGGTTGGGGGCGGGAGGGGAGGGATTGGGGTCAGAATGGGGGGATTGCAATTGTATGGGGAATATAAAAATAAAATTTATTAATTAAAAAAAAACCATGCAACTTCTACATTTTTTACATCTGGGAAAAGAGAGCAATGCCATTATTTCTATAAAAAGATAACAATAAAAAGAGAAATAGGTAAATATTCAAGAAATTTTTTTAATTGAGAGTCAAATATGATAACAAATACCCCAAATGTTTAGAAGAAGATTGTGAAGACTTAGAACCCAGTCTGCATGGCCAAAACATAGCAGACAGCAACAAATCCAAGTGCAGAGCTCATTTGGTGGACTCAGGCAGTCACACTGTGCTGACTTTTTTTTCTGCTATTGTGTTGAACTTTCTAGTTCCTAAAAGGGAAGAAAAGAAGCTAATATTTTTTGATGAAAATGTTATTTTTTCCTGGGGTTTTTTTTTTTTTTGAGTAGAAAAGGAACTTCTGATAAATTAAAATGTCAAATAAGATCATAGAAACTACTGAGATGCCTCTGTGTGTGTGTGTGTGTGTGTGTGTGTGTGTGGTGTATGTGTATTTTAAAACTTGACCCCAGATTTTTGTTAATACAAAGACTGTCCCATTTTCCCTAGGGTCATAGCTCCCATGAAGCCCCATTTAGAAAATTTACTTATCAAATTGCCTGTGTCATATTTCCTGTTTTTGAAAACTACAAACATGTTATCTTCGACCAGTGAGTCCCACGGACTTTTTTTTTTAAGATTTATTTATTTATGCATACAAGAACTGGGGTACAGGCCAGAGGTGTGGGGGGATCGAGAAGATTCATCAGAGACAGAGTGAGGAGCAGAACAGGCAGACTGACACTGCCAAGGGGAGCAGCGAGTGAGACAGGAGAGGTCTGCTATGCCATGTGGGTAGCTCCCTGGCAGGCCGGCAATTGAACCCTCACAGCAGAGGCTGTGGACAGCTTCATAGGGTGCATCTTAACCCCTTGTGCCACCAGGAAGGCCCTAGACTGTTTTTTTTTTTTAATGGGGAGTCAAATATGGTAGTAGATGTTCAAAATGCTTAGAAAGTTGTTTGCGCAGAGAACCGGGCCTAATAAGTGGTGGGAAAAATGTAATTGGTGAATCTGGAAAAAAAAAAATAAACCAAAAAGGGAAGGAAAAGGAAAATATCCTTACTGAGAAAAAGAAATCCCTCAAATACCTAGGTAGGCCTGAAGAGAATGATAAGTTTAGCGTACATTCATTTAACTGATTATAGAAAATATAGCTCTGTATTCACAGCCAAAGAAAGTTGAGATAACTTGGCATGAAAATCATTGTTGCTAAAATTTCAGAAAAATATACAGCGTTCACTGCACTACATTTAATTAATTATAATTTTTTTTTTGCACTTGGAAGGTGAACATTTAAAATAAAAAGTCAATGGAGGAGAGAACATTTGGCATCTTTTCAAGATTTGAAGAAGCAAGTTCGTATTCTTTCTGCCAACAAGTATTTAGGACTGATTCCAAATCATTCTTTTAGCCAAACACCTACATTTAAAATTTTTCAATATTTTCAATATTTCAGAGCAAGTATGAAATTACCACCTTGATAACCTGCTACATTTAACTGAAATGTCTTTATAGTCCTCAAACAGATGAGACCCTTATAGCTGAATGTAATTTTTCCCTCACTTATTCATCTATCTTCTCCTTCACGATTTGTGAAGGAAAGATCTTGATCACATTCAGAACTGTTCTAAGAGTTCTTTCGTCTGCACCTAAATGAAAAAGAGACTAAAAATGATAGACATAAAAATGAAAAAACTAGTTCTTTGAATTCTGTGTGACTCTCCACCTACTAATCCAAATGGAGCACACCAAGACCTTTTATGCATAGTTGATATTTATGGGCTTTACCCTAAGAATAAAATAAGACAAGAATATTCCAAATCTCCTTCTATAATAATATAGCCACAGTCAATAGACTAAGTTAAATGAATTAGGTAAAGTATCCCATAACATATTTAGCGCATAAGATTACATAATAAACATTTTTATAATGCTGTAATTTGCAAATCTCAAAATTATTTTCTACATGCAAGTATTTTTTCATCATCAGAGAAAATACTGTTATTAATTCCTTTTCAGTGTGAATACCTTTTTCTTTTATGTATTTAGTTTTTCTTATAATTGATTTTATTATTTAGATAACTTTGGTTTACAGCACTGAATATGATTCAAGGGAATAAGTTCACACCTCATCAAATGTTTATCATCAAATCCCACCCACCACCTGAGTACCCCTATCTATTCCACTGAGGTCTCTCCTCCCTTTTGCTTACCCCCTTTCTTGCCTTCTAGTAGCCTCAGTTCTACAGTCATGTATCAAGGCTTTGTTTTGGTTTAGTTTTTCATTTCCTTTGTTTTGTTTCTCTATATACACATCATTAGTATTTGCTTTCTCCCTCTGGCTTATTTGATGGCCTAGGATATCCCAGAGAGGCACAGGATGATTTCCCAGACAATACAGACCATATATATGTGTGTGTATATAAGGTTAGTATTAAATATATATTATATATATGATAAAGTAAGCTTATTTTTAAATTATTATTTTAATAATTTATTCATTAGGCACAATAAGAGATTAACAACAACAAAACGGCAATACAGCGATCATAAAAATGTACTTTAATATGATGTAAAGTGATATTTCCTGACGTTTTCATGATAGTCAATGTCCTATTATTATATTGCCTGCTGATATCTCCCCTCCCTACCTCTGTTTAACCATGTAACAGAACATTTTGTGTTTCTGAACATTTACATTCAATTTGTTAAATGTCAGTGCGAAAAAATAAAACGGAGAGGACATCAGTTAATATTGTACTCTTACATTCCGTCATCCCATGATTCCATGTCTCGCAATGTTGACCTAATTTGCCATGACAGGAACATGGTCTTGGTTTCAGAATATTCCAACTGTAGCAATCACTAACTGCTATTGGGAATTTTTGCCCCCTTAGAAAATTGAACCAGATTGCTTTTCTCAAGACCATTTGCGATGGGTATCTGTGACAAGGATGGTGGAAATGATGGCAAATTGGTGAATGGATCTTTCTATTACAAAATAGTGAAGTATATTGTAAATGAGTATTATTACAGAGTCTGATTTTCACTGCTAAAGATTTCAGGAGAAAATATTTAAAAAGCATATCTTATCAACAATATTTAACTATGTGACCTTGGACAAATCTCTTAGTGTCCTCAACTCTGAAATGGGGATAATCAAATGGACCAAAATTAAATTTGTTCAGTTAATAAACTTGTTAATAAAGCAACTAAAAATGAACAGTAAATCTGAATTATCATAAAATAAAATTAGTAACATACTTAGTTAAATGTTCCAACCACAAGATCTGAAAGGTTCACACTTAAAAATATGAAAAATTAAAAAAAACATAATATCCCTATATAACAACAACAACAACAACAATAATAATAGTAATAAAAATAATATACTGTATTTTGGGGTTGATCAGACAATTAGATGGCAATTCATTCTAAGTAAGCATTTTGAATAATACCCAACACTCAACAAATATTCTAATTATTATAATTTTAAATTTAATGGTTTTGAAATATAAGTGTTCAGTTTATTTTCATAATAATAAACAAATTTTAATATCTTCAGCTGACTCAGAAACTACAATATATGGATTGTTTTATATTTCTATAGCGACTTTTGTGCACCAGTACTTGATCATAAGTATGTAATCCACATGTATGTTTCATGCTTTACCAGCCCACTTGAAATAATAGTATTACTTAATCAAGATTAATAGTTGACTTTTCATAGTAACTGGATTCCACATATTTGACCCAGAATATAAGCTCCCATTTTTTTTTTTTTTTTACATCTCTTCTGGGAGCCTCAAGTATTAGGAAAAGATTTGCTAGTTTTAATTTTTAAAAATTATAAAAATATATATTTTTAAGATTTATTTATTTATTCAAGCACTGGGGTACAAGTCAGAGGCATGGGAGGGTGAGAGAATTCACCAGAGACAGATGGGGGGCAGAACAGGTAGAAGGACCAAAATACACTGCTGAGGGGAGCAGTGGGCGGGTGAGACAGGAGAGGTCTGCCGCGCCATGTGGGTATCTCCCTGGCCAGCTGGGAATCGAACTGGTGCTGCAGAGGCTGCAGAAAGCTTCACAGTGCTGCGCTCAATCCGCTGCACCACCGGGGAGGCTCAAATTATAAAAAATATTAAAGTAACATTGGTTTGTAACATTATATGAGATGTAGGTATACAGCATTATACTTCAACATCTGTATACGCCACATCATGATCACCACCAAAAGTCCAGTGTCTGTCTACCAGCACACCTTGGGTCCACCAGCACACCATGTTGCTCATTTTCCAACCACTCAACCCCCTTTCCCTGCAGTGACCATCAATCTGATTTTGTTTTGTTTTGCTTGCTTGTTTGCTTTGTCTTTATCTTTCACGTGTGCGAAAGAAATCATATGGTGTTTCTCTCTGTATCATGGATTTTTCTCAGCTCTTAGTAAGACTGTGACTTTTTTTTTAAATATATTTTTTAAAGATTTATTTATACAAGAACCGGGGAACAGGCGAGATGTGCGGGAGGGGGAGAGGATTCACCAGAGACAGAGTGGGAAACAGAACAGGCAGACTGACTGAAATACACTGCTGAGGGGAGCAGTAGGCAAGTCAGGAGAGGTCTGCTGCGCCGTGTAGGTTGCTCCGTGGCTGGCGGGATCAAATTGGCACTGCAGAGACTGCAGATACCTTCACAGTGCTGCGCTCCACCGCCTGCACCACCAGGGAGGCTCTGTGACATTTTTTTTAATATATCAAGAAGTTGGCCTGGGGAACTAGAGTATCAGGGCTTGAATTTTTGGTCTTATGGTGCTTTTTAGTCTTAAAAAAATCTTAATGATCACAAAAAGCTTTTGATTATGTGAATGAGTGATATTTATTTATTAGAACTTAAAGCTGAGAATTTGTAAAAATATTTATTTAAAAGTTCATTTTAATATGTCAATAACAAACCCATTACATGTTAACATGAATGACATATTTTCATTTAAATAATCTATATTTTCTGAAACTAGAAAAAAATTAGCGTGAAAAATGGTACCATTTAACATTTTTGCAAATGTCTGGCCTAATTGAAGACAGCTAGAGGCTCGTATGTGCTTCTGCTCTCAATCTTTTATGATATCACACATCATCATAACTTCTGGAAAACCCCACAGAATATCAACAAAAGTGAGACTGAAAAGGGCCAATAACATGGCAGTAATATGACAAAGACTTTGACTGTGTGGACCTGAAAGAAGCTCCCTGGACCCCACTTTGAGAACTTCTTCACTCCAGCTTAGGTACTTTATTCTTCGGGGAGATCTCATAATAAAATGTAGATAACACCTATCTTTGCAAGCCTTGGGGAACTGTAGGTTGTTTATGGGGAGAGTAAGATAGGTGAGGTGGAGCACGGAGACATCACTATGCCTTTCTGGGTGCAAGTACTGCCTTTGTGACATTGGGAGTTGCCTTATTCAGGGTGTCCCTGGGAGACACCCTAATGTGAGGGCAAACATGCTTCTTCTAGTGGAGGTGTGAGTTTTGCTTTCTTGAGCTGTAGCTTGTACCTGGGTGCTGGAGGCAGGGCTCTGAAGGAAGGTGAATAATAGACTTTGAATGTGAGGCTCGGCAGGGAAATCATGGTACTGGGCATGAGTTGGCTCTGCTCCTGGGGACTGTAGGGCAGATCTCCTGAGGTCAGGATTAGGGACTTTTCAACACCCAAGTTGCCAAGCTGAATCCTAGTCAGCAGAGATGACTGCATACCCTGACCAAATGGTGAGCGAACTGACCACAGACACTGCTGGGCTGGGCAGGGCATGGGGGGGGGGAAGTGGGGTACAGAAGCTTCCAGGGAGCTGAGATTGGCTGCCTGAGGAAGGTAAAAAGACCCATTCTAGAATGCAGGAAGGTGTAGTGGGAGAAGTCAGACAAAATGGATATTTGTATAAAAATGGGTATGTTTCTTAAAAAAAATATTTCAGGTTGGTATGCTGACAGAAATCAATGTATTATGTGACTAAAATGTCATTGTTTCTTTCCCCCCTGCTACTTAATATGTTGGGACCGTATAAGTGAGCTCAGGAGGACATAGAAAATAGACACTGTATTTCTTTGAGTGGAGTATTTGAGTGAAGTATCTTAAATTAGTAGCCCCATGTATCTTAAATTAGTAGCTCAAAACAAGTCTTATAAAAGAGGAAAAATATGGTGCTTTTTTTCTCTTACCTCCTCTGTGTCTCCATGTCTAAAACCTCTCACCTTCCTTGAGCTCCAAATAAGACCCTCATGCTACCTCGTATATATATAGAATTTGCAGAGGTGGTGACCTGCTATAAGCATTAGAATACTGTGTTCTAGTTCACTAAATCTATGCATGGAGGTAATTTTAATAGTATATTCTTTAAAAAAAATCTTTGAATTGTCTGTGTTTTTAAGACAAACACAAAGCATTTTTCAGGCAAAAAAGCATTTTTTAGCATTGAAATAAGGAGTTTGTCTTTATTTTCCAGCTATTTTTTTTTTCATAAAATTTCACATGCAACAATGTACCTGATCTGAATGACTGATGCGATGTTAGCCCCTCTAAATCTACTATCCTCCATTCTACTTACTGAACCCTGCCCTGTACTTTGAGGGGGATTTATCTGGAATAAGCGGTGGGCTTCCTCGCTTGCTGGTTTGTTGTTCACTGGGTTTCAGCAGCTGAGCGTACCATTTGGGTATCAAAAAAAGTACCCTACTTGTTTTCACTCCTCTGATTCCCTGTCTGCATGGGAGTCGAGGGCTGTTTGCATCCTTCGCTGAAACTCACAAGCTTTGCCAGGCAACTCTCTTCTTCCAGCCTCCCTTGTCTCTTGGTTCCTTTAGGTTTGGAGATGATGGCCATCCTACTAAGGCTTGACTACTCCACTCTCCCTGTGGCTTCCCTTAATTCTGTTCACGGTTTTGTAAATCATTTATTGAACACTCCTCTTAGTGCCTGGTGAACCGTGATTTCTGACTGGGACCGTGACTGGTATATGTGTGTGCCTCTGTTCCTCTGGTCCATTTCAGTAATAATATAAGCCCCTCTTTATTTATTTATTTATTTATTTATTTATTTATTTATTTATTTATTTATTTATTTATTTATTTATTTGTATGTTTGTTTGTTTGTTTGTTTATACAAGCACTGGGCACAGTCAGAAGTGCAGGAGGGTGAAAGAATTCACCAGAGTGGGGAACAGAACAGGCAGACTGATGAAATACACTGCTGAGGGGAGCAGTGGGTGCGGCAGGAGAGGTCTGTCGTGCCATGTGGGACCCTCATGGGGGGCCGGGGATTGAACCGGCGCTGCAGAGGCTGCAGGCAGATTCTCAGCCTAGTGCTCAAACGTTGCACCACCAGGGGAGGCCCCCCCTTATTTTATTTATAGATGTTTTATTTATTTATTTATTTATGTCTAGAACCAAAATATGAAGTGATCTGTAAGTTAATTACATTTTTTGGCTTTTGAATTTGGAGATTTTTTATCGAACTTCTTAAAGCCAGGGAAAGAGCAATCCTTTCATCACATTTAGGCAGTTTTTGTTTGTTGAGCTTCTTCTTTTCTTTCCTCTTCCTCTTTGCTTTCTCCCATCCCTTCCTTCCTAAACATGGTTTCCAACTGGTAAACAATGTCATGCAGGTTACCAACAATACATGCAATTTGTGACAGTTAATGCCATAGGATCATATTTTTTTTCTTTTGTATCAAGATAAAACTTTTAAGACACTTCTTTCTGATCCTGGATGATGGAAATTCACTGGTACAAGATTTCCAAAGGTCAGACCCAATACATGCTAGAAAAATGATAAAAATAGTTCTTATGTTAAATCTGAGCGAAACTGGTGGTGTAGAGCAATAATTGATAAAAATGGGGGTTTGGAACGTCATAAGTTTACAGTCAGTTAAAGATAGTGAAATCCACCCAGGAGAATTCTGAGTCTGAATTGGCTCACAGCTGAAAAGGCATCAAATCAAGTTCATCATCCCTTAAATAAAGAGTAAGCATTAGATCTCAGGCTAATATTATAACTGAGACTTTGTAAAAGCTATCTTGAATATTACATGAAGATGGCTGTCAAGATAACTGTGTATTCAATAGCACATCAAGGATTTTCCTATTGACAGGATAAAACACTGGGACCAAAGCAGCTGCTGGCGTGATAATACTGCTTTACATGTGCTTGGAGTGATTTGCATTTGATTTCATAAAGGAATTCTTTGTTTCTCTTAAGGAGTACAGCAAAAATGTTCAAAATAAGGAATCTTCATTTATACTTTCTGTGTGTAAACACTGGATGTTTAAAATATGGATCTCATCTATGGAGACTATTTCACTACAAATAATTTAGTCAATCACCAAATACCCTGAGGGTTATCTTATTGAGGTTATTGAAAAATATACATTAAACCTTGGGCTTCAACTCACATCTCCAATATCAATCTAAAGCACTTGCTTTCACGAAATTTTGATCTGAATTCACTACTGAATTTGAGAAAAGCCTTTGAATCACTGAGTCACAGCCTCCCACTTCCTTCAGAGTTCTCTTGTCTTCTATTTATCAAAAAGGATTTTGATAAGTTTGATCATTAAACCAAACACAAATGGCAACTTCTCAGGAATCTTTACCACATTCCCCAAGTCCTAAATAATTGTTCCTTCACATTATTCCAGCGTGAAATATCACATGTGCCTTTGCTTAGCCCTTATTTATTTCTAGTTTATAGTAAACTCAATTTAATATAGAAGGAAGATTCTTGGAAACTACCATCTTCAGCTTAGTGATCTATAGCAAGAACAGGTCCTCAAACAATGCCTTTGGCGGGGGGGGGGGCTGGCATTTTTTTTTTCTTCTCAAAGTGTTATGAAACAACATTGAATGAAATGACATTATTCAGAGACCTACTGTATATATTATTAAATGTAAGCTTTAAGGCGGCTTTTTATTTACTTAACAAAAATCAGGTACTGGTATATTTTCTTGTGTTTAATCAATGTAGCTGGCAGTTTTTTAAATTAACATATTCCTAGGTACCATGCTCAATGAAAATGTGTTCTAAGCAAGTTATATACAGATCATAAGTGCTTAGTATGCCACAAAGAATAACTAAAAAGAGAGATACTTTTCTTCAGATCTAACTTTAAAAGAAAAAGAATTTTGGAATGTATATAAAAAGGAATTTTCCTTCTTTATTAGAAAGATTTCAAAGAGGATATGAAGAATCTTGAAGTTACAGACTCTGTTCATGCTGAAGAAGATTCTATGAATTACATTTATTTTCAACAGGTTTAGGAAACTTGAAATTTGCTAATGACACTACTGATGAAAAAATACTGACTAGCAACAGTTTCTTGTTTGAAACCACTCTTTGGTGCAGGGTTTTCACGCACAGCATGCAAATGTGTGTCATGTTCATAAATCCAATCACAAATGATGGTTTTACGACCAAACTGTATTTCTTCCAAACAAAGTGGTGGTAATATTTTTAAAAATCTGCAAGCCCTTTGAGAGTCTTCAAAAAGAATTTCATCATCTTTTCTCATTGAAGTGAAGATATTTATAACAGAGAGGATGCTGTATTGCCACTATGGGGAAGAATTGCATTCCCCACCTAAAATATAGCCACCAATAGTGTACATGTTTTGCATTTAGCATTCAAAATATATGGGGAACAAGATCTAAGTAGATGCAGTAGGATCTAGAAATTAGCCTAAGTCAGCTCTGGAGACCAGATTTAGGGAGGACTATAAATCATACCCTTGGAATAGAACATTACTGTTCAGAATACTCTAAAATGTACCATGGATCAGAGACCTTTTACTAGTTGTTCTGTATGTTTTATCAGTTGCTCTCTGTGGTTTCATAGAGGTCATTTACTCAGTTTGAATGCTATGTTAATATTGTTCTATAAAAATTGAGTCTCATGGATACAAAGTTTTCCAAGGCTCTATTTCAATGTTTTCATAAAAATTAATCCTAAAGACTGAAGAATATTCTTTTTAAAAGAACATTTCATACTCTACTTCCTTGAAGAAGAAGTTTTTAATTTTTCCCCCTTATCAGTCTTATGAAAAGCTAGAAAGCACATTTTCAGCATAACTCCTAGGAACATTTACATCATGATTATAAAAATTTATAATGATTTCAACACTTCTCCAAAAGGTGGAGCAATATTTTGGAAGGCATTTTCATTCATTTATTGACTGGTATCAGCTCTGTCTTCACCAGTGGCCTATAGTTTCAATGAACCCTATCATCAGTGAGTAGTGCCATGAAGAATCTCTTCTGGACCTGATAGAATTGTAAAATAATATGAAGATCATTAGAGTATGGGCTGGGATAAAGATCCTGAAACTATCTAACATGAACCTTCATCTCACAGATTCTGTGCTCCTTGAATTTCTAAGTGGAACACAGGCATAAACTTCACATGCAGACAGATAAATGAATGGCTGACCCTACCCACACATATTCTGGAGCACTTACACTTTGAGTTTAGCTGTCATATGGTAAGAGTCTTCTGGCAATCATTTATTCAGAAGATAGTTACTGAGTATCTATTGTCGACTTGGCATGCTTTCATGCTGTGGCTGCCATGTTGAATATGACTGAGTTCTTATTCTTATGGATTGCATCTAGAGGAGGAGAGAGGCACCACACAAGGAAATGGACATCGGATGTAATTCTAGAGAGTAGTAAGTACCGTGAGGAAACATAAATGTTAAGGGTTTATTTTTGGGAGTTTGGTCATGGAAATTTTCTCTGACAATACATAGCATTTATGCTATGGCCATATATTTTATGTGAGATTAATTTACAACATGCAAGGATTTGCTTGGTGTTTTTCACACATATGCTTTGGTTTCTGGCAGGAGGAACCATTGAAGTGTTCCTTGTAGAAGGCACATAAATGGCAAGCTGACGGGGGTGGCACTGCAGGACAGGCAGCCTGGCTCTGCCGTACAAAAACTATATTCTCCTTAGGCTGTTGATTCCATTTGTGAAATGTAAACCTCTGAGCAGTGTTTCCTGGGATTGGTTAGAAATATGGCTTTCAAGGTCTTTGGTGAGAAAAATTTCTTACAATGATTCTTAGAAAGATCGAGGGAGAATCTCTTTTCTTATTCAATCAATTAATTCTTGTATAAGACAGTAAGTCAAAATGGTAGGAATTCTAGGAGGCAGGAATTTCCCAAAGGGGTTTTCAAAAATATTTCTTTTTCTTATTCTAAGTAATCTTAAGTAATGACTAAACAAGTCTCACACTAATTTCTTAGCTCTCTCCCTTATCTGTCCTTCACGAAAACTGCAGGTGAGAAAAGAATGGTGAAAGTTAACCAAAAAGTCAGCAACAGGGAGATCCTCTGGGTTGCAAGTCAAGACTTTTCAGTGGTATCTAGGATGAAGGGTGAGTAAGTGAATTTATTACTGCATTGTCCGAATTTCACAGATCTTCAGGCATGAGACTGGCTGTTATTCTGAACTTTATTCTTCTTCATGACCAGAATGTGTCTAACAAAAGATATCAGCATTTGATGCTCAAAAATAGATGACTGGATCAAGAAGATGTGGTATATATACACAATGGAATATTATTCAGCAATCAAAAAAGATAAACTCATGCCATTCACAGCCACATGGATGGAGCTAGAGGGAATTATGCTCAGTGAAATAGGCCAGAAGGAAAAAGAAAAATATCAGATGGTTTCACTTATAGAAGTAATATAGGGGAACCCAATAAGACATCAGTATAAAAAATAGCACAAAACACAATAAAGCAAAAATGGACAATTACAAATCAGAGACATCATGCAGGGGAGGAGGCGGGAGAGGGATCAGAGGGAGGGAGGGAGGAGCACTGGGGACTGAGGTGATGATGGTGTATGGGTGCCTTGGGGAAGGAAACTCGATGGGGACTACACCTGAGGGGGTGGGGAGAAGCAAATATTGTTTAAAAATGAACAATGATATAAAAAAATTAAAAACTTAATTCAAAAATAAAAAAATTGACTGTGAATCAAAACAACAAAAAAAAAGATATCAGCATTTGAACTCCAAAATGTAAAATCAGCTTTTCAGCATGCTCCCAAACATTGTTTAAAGCTCTTTGTAGACCTGGATTTTAAAGTGGTTTTAAATAGTCAAGTGCTTATTCCTAGTAGTATTGATGTCAATATATAGTCTTGACTGTTGACATGCATACTGCTTTCTCTGCTACTGATTTATTAGCTTTCACTGAAGAAAGTATTCTGGGCAACTCCTTCCTTACACAGTTATCACCCTTGAAGGCTCAGAATAAGATTAGAGGAATATATAGGAGAAATTAAGCCAGCAGGATGTCTGGGTACAAAACACTAGAATGTTACCATAAGATTTAAGTCTCATATTTTTTAAAGATATCCATTGCTTCCCTATTATACTTCCACAGTTTAAGCCTATTTTATTATAAAGCTAATCATTTGTATTATAACTGTGATACTTGGACTTCATGAGATTTTTCTCACATCCAGGATTTTCATGACATATCAGTTGGGAAATAATATGACTTAATCACTTTCCAACATTACTGTTTTTCCTTTTTCTTTTCTCTTTACACATAGAAGAATGTAAAAGAAATATTTAGTATTTGATATTTAGTACTTAGAATTTGATGGAGTTAATTACAAAATGTCTTTTCAAGATATGATGTCACAACAAAAATTATATAATTTGGGAATCCATGTGTCAACCATGAAACTTTAATAGTTTTGCCTTTATACAAACATTAATATGATTTGACAAATAGGAGATAAAAATGGCAAAAATTCATTTTGGGAAATGGGAAGGGAGATACTTTAATCCTTTGTAATGGCAAGATGACATAAAATGAAATTTGTATAATTACATGTTGTGTTTTCAAACATTTAGCCCTTTCTCAATTGTAATTACTTTTTAAATGGGAGGGGTTAACTTTTTGATATCATTTGAAACTTACAGAAAGGCATAAAATATAGAACTTCCACGTACCTTTTATCTAGGCACTTATGAACTATTTATATACGTACAGATATTTTTATTTAGAGACATTGTTTATATGTGTATATGTAAATATGTATATGTAAATCAGCAGATTTTTGCTCAATAGTCAGATGAAAGAATTAGTGCTTTTGAGGCAAAGTCAGAAATATATTATGATCTCTGAAAGAATTCAGATAAAATATATTTTACATATGACTTTCAATATCCCTTCTCTTTTTTCATGAAATCCTTTAAAGCAGGAGAGACACTTAAAAGTGTTGACAGGAACCCAGGTTCAGGCTGGAGGATAAAACTGTATGACTGTCTTGTGATTCAGCCTCTGCCAATTTGTGGTTCTAAATTAGAGGCTGCAGCATAGGGGACCCTGTGAACATTAGAATGCAGTATGAAGAAGTCTTTTGGACTTCTTTGGTGTAGTAAAACTTCTCCATCGTTAATAAATAAATTCATGAAGTCAGAGAGAATACAGAGACTCAGTGTGAAGAAGTTGAGCAAAGATTCAACACTTTTAGATCTGGTCAGAGCCTCAATTAAAGTCCAGGAGGCTTAGTTTAAGCAGCCTTCCTGAAGGTCATTTTCTACTGCTGACAATGACTGGGCATCTGAATACTGAAGATTCAGCAGATACTGTATTTGGTATGTGCTAATTTACTGGAACTATATGATCTGATCTCATCAAGAAACTTTTGGATTTGTCACTAGGCTGATTCTGATAAGCTCATTCCCTTCAGCAAGGCAAATGAGGAAGTCATTTCTGTAAGCAGAGATTCATTTTAGACTGACTCAGTTCTCTGAGATGAAGGTGAGGACTTTGAAGATGCAATTTCCACTGAATTCAACATGCTGAATCAGATGTACTCAACTAGTGACTGGCACATAGTAGGAGCTCAAGTCATTGTTGAAATTTTATTCTGATTTGAAATACCCTTAAATTTGTTTCAACGTTTTTCAGAGGCTAATAACATATAATCTGTGAATTCAGTTAAGACGTTAATTGTTTCACTGCTTATCTCCTTTATGTTTTCACAGTTTGTTAAGCTTGAGAGAGAAAGTCAAAATATATGAAGCCCCAGCTTGCCAATTATTTTTGTTAGCAACCTGACTGCAATTTGGGCTTGAGTTTTAAACAGCTGTTTAAAAAATGTCTTGGTTGATACTTGCATTGATTATTGCAGTCTCTGTTCTATCAATGCCTTGGATAACAAAGAACATATTTTGTTTGTGGTACTCTATTACTTTAATTCTGTTAAACTATTTTGGTATCTGTCATTTTTAAAAGATTTATGCATATTTATTATTTATGCATATAAGAACTGAGGTGCAGGCCAGAGGTGTGGGGGCGTGAGAGGATTCACCAGAGACAGAGTGGGGAACAGAACAGGCAGATTGAGGAAATACACTGCTGAGAGGAGCAGTGGGCAAGACAGGAGAGGTCTGCTGCACAATGTGGGTAGATCCCTGCCTAGCTGTGGATTAAACTTGGTGCTACAGAGGCTGCGGATAGCCTCACAGTGCTGTGCTTAACTACAGGGAGATCCAATCTTTGTCATTTTTACTAGTAGTAATTTTTTTGAGAGTATTTACTTTTTCTATTCTTTCTTTATTTTTTATTTTTTTATTTTTAAATATTTATTTATTTATACAAGCACTGGGTACGGTCAGAAGCACGGGAGGGTGAGAGAATTCACCAGAGCCAGAACGGGGAGCAGAACAGGCAGAAGGACCGAAGTACACTGCTGAGGTGAGCAGTGGGCGGCAGGATAGGTCTGCGTGCCATGTGGGACCCTCGCCCGGTGGCTGGGGATCGAACCGGTGCTGCAGAGGCTGCGGGCAGCTTCGCAACCCAGCGTTCGACTGCTGCACCACTGGGGAGGCCCACTTTTTCTATTCTTTTTCTAGGTTTTTGTTACTTATTCATGTTTTTTTACATTGTGAGACTCTCTAGAAAGAATTAAATCAATGACTACTGAAAGTAATCATGAAAAACAAAATGCTATTTACGGAGTAAGACTGAATCTTATTCACTCCTAACACCCCCAGACCACCTCTCAGTTTCTAGATGTTGGCTGTCACTGAGCACATGTGTAAGTCAGGGAGTGCCACTCATGGGCTGCAAGAATGACAGGTACAATAACTAGTACAATAACTAATAGGGTCCTGTTGTGACTAACTTACTCAATTCATTCCCAAAGAAAGTGAAAGAAAAAGAATTGTGTTCCTATGGAACTGTATTAGCTTATTATTGGAAGCATTTCTCACACTCACAGACAAAGAAAGATTTTTGTCTAAGTCTTGATGGCAAAGACAACTGCAGTTACCCAGTGGGAAAAAGCTTAAATTTACATCCCTTTTCTTCATAAATTGTGACCATGGTCACAAATACTTAGCTTTTTAAAATGTTAGGTGCTATTTCAAGGTAAAAGTAAAGTAAATGTGGCATTGGACCTATCTTTATGTCAAGAATCCTATAAAGATTTTCCTTAATATACTGAATGTCCTTGCCGCCATCAAGATTTACCATTAAATAGAGTACCTAACAATGAGAAGACCACGAAGTATAATGATATTTCTGAAGTTTAAGCACCCACGTTTTATAATTTTAATTTAAGGAGATAAAGGAAATGATTTGAATGATCTTTGACCTGTAAGGAGTCATTGTGCTGATAGACTTTTAAAAAAAGAAGTCTTACAATAACCTCATCTGAGGTAATTATGCAGCTGTTATAAAGATTCTCAGTAAATCTTGGAAGAACTTTTTATCCCATGACAAATGTGTAATTATTACCTGTCATCATATTAGATGTGGGATAGAAGGCTGGAAAAAATAAACAAAAAGGCCAGAATGTGTACATTAAACTGAAAATTGTATGAAAGAAATGAATGCTTTGGTAAATGCAGACATTTCAGAGACTTAGAGAGTCATGGTTAACCACAATGCACTTACATTAATAGTACAGCTGCCAGCAACACCATCACCATCATCACCTCTGAGAAAGATTATAATCACCTCTGGGACACAAAGAAGTGTGGAAGGAGTATTAGGTTGTTGACAGAGCATTCCTGATTAAGGTGGACGAAAACTGGTACTGTGGTTCTTTTGCCTGAATGAACTGTCACTCCTGACAGTATTCTGCCCAAATGACATTAAAATATTAGGTGGGAAGGTGGACAGATAGGAAGTGGACCTGCGTTGGTTCCTAATTGTCTAGGTTAGGCCCACTTGCTTGTTTGTGCAATAACAATTTAATATGTGGAAAATTGGTTCTTCCTTTTTCCTTGGTTGGGTGTCAGAAAATAATGTGTTTGAATAGTTCCTACAAGTGAGTCAATAGTCCTTTCATAGGTGTACTTGATAAGGAAAACCTCCGTATTTCCCCATGTCTCTCCATACATACAAATAAAATTAAAAGCAATTTGGGAAAGTTGGAATTTTGCCAGTTTTCTTTCTAAATTGCCTTCATTGATTATGCAATTCTAACTTTATTTTTTCCTGGCAGGCTTGATTTAAGAATCTAGTTTCTTTCAAAAAAAGAAAGAAGACCAAAGGAAATAATTTTTGGAAGTCATTGAAAGTAAAATTCTTTATTGATAGTGAAAAATATTATGAAGAAAGAGAAATGGAAGAGTTTGCCTTCACAAAAATCTGTTCCTAAATTATGTTTGGCCAATCTGTGTATGCAAATGTGAGCAGACACATTGTTGGAGAGAGGGGAGGACTTTTATGTTCTTGTACTTCATGGTCAAAATGCATTTTAAACAAGGAATTTGAAATGAAACCCCTACTTATAATTTAAATTCCTTATAAAAAAGTTATACAAGTAGACAAAAAAGTATAAATAATACAGAGGAACAAAGTAATTATACTCAATTCAAGGATGAAATTACAATATAAATACAGATTTTCTTGTCTATATGTGGATAAACAAATGTGTTTAACATTGTGCTGCAGTGTATGTAGGCTGCCTAAATAACATTCACAGATGAATTTTTAATTTTAAAAATGTTTTCCTTATCATCAAATACATTTATTATTCTACTTCTCTATATAAAGGTCATATCAGGTTTATTTTTAAATTTTTCTTGCTCTGTAGTTTATAACTCAGGATAGAATTGATTTGAATATACAATAGAGTATGCAAGTTAAGTCAATATAATAATGAAAATAGCAAAATGTATAGAGCTAAAGAAAGAGCAGGGTAGAAACAATAGAACGAAAGGTTTCCTGTTGACTCAGGGTAGTAATACAAAGAAGGGTTTGTTATTTCCTTTTTAATTAAGGCAGACTTCGTGGAATTGGCCAAAATCAACACCTCCTATCAAAAAATGACAAATGTTTTCCAACGTAGGAGACATTTATCAACTGAATTTTTCTTGTGTTTATCTTTTTTTGGAGATTGGTCTCATTATAATTATTTAAAAATTGATCTTTTCCATTGCCTTACTTTAGGAAACAAAAATATGGCCCCTATCCTAGACACACCTCCTCTTACCCTTTTAGTTTGGCATTTTCACCAAGTTGTACCTAAGTGTGTTTATCATACATTTTCCTTGCTTAGCCGAGGAAAAAGGTAATCGTAACAATAATAATAACAGCAAAAACATCAGAAATGGATTTGAGTAGTGCTTAAATTATCAATCACTTCTCTATAATGTATTTCACTTACCTATACAAAAACTCTATGAAGTTGATAGGGCTGGTGTTGCTTTTTTTTTTCCCCCCTAAAATGGAATCACACCAAGAAAGGTGAAATGATCTTGGCCAAGGTTATAGGATTAGTCAGTTGGGGATTAGTGATTGAAATTCTTGTTGATTCTCCAAAGGAAGAGTGAATCAGAGACATAAGTGTGTGTGGGCCGGACCTGGAGTGAGCTCTAAGCCTTCTCCTGCCACTCTCCTTTGAGCTGTGTGCATTTTCAAGTCCTTGACCGAAGTGAATACTGAGCTCTTGGAAGTTCAGGGCATGGCATTGAGAGAATTCAGAGGGCTAGGATCCCTTAGTGTAATTTACTATTTTGTTGAGTACTTAAATTACATGGACTAGTGTGAGGATTAATTTGGAGAGTTTTGCAATCATAGTTTGTATTCATTGATTTGTATAAATATATCATGGTTATGTACATTTATTTTTGCTGTGTGAATTAATCTTTTCATAGATATTCCTGAATTTCATGAATATGTAGATCTACCCCTAACTATTCTAGATGAAAGCTGGCCAGATCTTACATCTAACTTTAACAGAAGTAAA
Source organism: Talpa occidentalis (assembly GCF_014898055.3). NCBI lineage: Eukaryota > Metazoa > Chordata > Mammalia > Eulipotyphla > Talpidae > Talpa > Talpa occidentalis. The sequence goes on from NW_023604861.1 coordinate 25,599,764, forward strand.
AATTATGCTGCCTTAAGTGGAGAGTTTATGGTGTTTACTAGGACAAGAGTATACACAGGTAAAATGAAATAGAGGGCAATGAAACTCTAAATCTTATCTGGCTAGACTACTAGGCAGCTCATCCCTACTTAGCAGGTTCTCTCTACTGAAAAAAAAAAAAAAAACAACTAATGCCTTATATCTTTACTTTTTTAGCAGTTAGTTTCTCCAACTATCATGTATTTTATGCACACACGTATGTATTTGTATACACAAATCTTTTCAGTATTAGCTTTTAAAACATTTTCCTCAAGGTTCCAAGCCTTCCTTTTTACAATACTTTTATTTTTTCCCTCTTTTTTCTTATTAAAAATATTATTAAAAAAGTTAAGCTTTCACACTTACCTCTTTAATATAGCAGAGTTTGAGATATCCTTGAATATTTGAGACATGAATACATTTCTCTCCAATATAAGTTGTCATCTAGAATAGTCTTATATTAACTTCCAGAATTTTAGTTTGTCATTTTCTTCACCAGTAAAATTGCTACAAAATATAAACCTTTTCTCTACTTAAGTACCCTTTCAGTTTAGGGTTTATCACAATAAAATAATGGAATATTGCTTCATCTATTACAGTAGAAATTAGTTCATGTTATCCCAATTTACAAGTTGCTTCTGGTAATACAGAGTAAACTGTACAGTAAGCATTGTTATTTGCATTCACTTTAAGAAGAATTACTTTATAGGTACAAAGTAATTAAGCAATAATACATGACAGTCATTGCATTTGGGGGGAATTATTATACATCTCTGATGTCTTAAGAGATTTGGGCCAAAGGCTGAGTGGCTTCAGCCACCCAAGACATATAATAAACCCTCAAGAAATGCACCACCTGTCATATCTTATTGCTATTATGAAATGGAAGTCATGAAACCAAAACAGGGGAAAAGGTTAGATCTTTGCCCTTGCTGAGGAATTACTTACATGCCTATGACATCACTGACAGTTCTATCTGTGTCCAGAGAATTTTAAAGTCATTGCATAATTATTGCACAAACAACACAACTCATTTGAAACTGCTGCTTCAGCATTCTACAATGCCAACCTTGTCATATACCAGTCCCCCAATGTCCTCTTTTCACAGAAATCATATTGGTTCTCTTAATCCCAAGCTTTCTTCTCTCACCGATCATTCAGCTTCAGGGGCTGGGGAGGGTGAGTGAGAGGAAGTGGAGATTGTTATGTAGAAATAATCTTGCCCCCTAGAGGATTGGAGGCATTTGGTTCCTTGTATGTCTTGCAACACCCCAAGGTCATTATCTCATGATAATCACATCTCCTGGAGTTGCCTTATTGCTTAAGTGTAACACTAAATTTTAATTACAATGAAATAGAGCTCTTCTGGTAGTTTACACAACATCTTGTGTTCTCATTGCCAGATGGAAATAATGCAGAGCTTTTACTGTAATCGTATGTGGTGGTCCCTGGCTCCAATGCAATAAACACATATTGTTGGTTTGTTGAGAAAAGCATTTCATTTCATGGAACTATCTACTTTCTTTTGGAATATTTCTAGTCAATGGCTTATGGAAAGATTTCTGCTCTGTTTAAAAATAGTAAAACATTGTAACAAGTCAAGGAAAAGAAATTTCCTCAATTTGACTATAATGAGTAAATTTAATTAAAATATCAGAATCAGTGTTGCTCCCTGATAGACAGGACAGATTATTTCACATGTAGAATTTTATTTTCATGACTTCTATTTAGTTGTTTGTGCCATGTGAAACTAAGTAAACCCAAAGTCTCATTTCTAAACTACTTTGTATTTTCTCATGTATTTACCAACACTTTCCCAAGTGAGTGCTGTGTCTGCCTTTGTGCTAGCATTTGGTCAGCTTTTCATTCTAATTGCTATTAATAACAAATTATCACAACACTTGTTGAAGAATGGTACAGCAGACCTTGGTGGGTGGGGGGAGATGGGGAAAGAGGGGACAAACTGTGATAGGTGTAGGTACCACTGCATTGGGGTCTTCCATGGAGGAAAGTGACTGGGCTCAACTCTGCACACAATAAAGAAAACTGGGAATTTATAGCCAAGGAGCAGAGTGGGGGTCAGCAGATGGGAAATTACTAAGAATAAGCAATGGGGGGAAGGGAGACTTTGTCAGACAGGATTCTGGATAAACTAATAGGATTCTTGCTGAAAGGCAGATTAGGGTGATCAGACATCTCCTGTGAGGATAAAGAACCTGATTAGATATTGAGAGTGATCAGATTAAAAAACAATGGGAAATTCTGATAAACCATGTGTGCAGGACTTTTGCAAAAACTGTACAATGCAGAGTCAAACAAGAATGTCCAAAAGTTGAGGCCTACTTGAGAAAAGAGGTTGATTAGAGTTTGGTCAAGGAGAGAATCTTTTGTCATTACTTTCTAACTAGTGCTTGCTTGTCAGCTAGATGATAGTCGTTAGACTCTGAGCCAAGCCTGAGTGCTTTGCAGCAGCAGTGGAGCTGGTGATAACAACCATCCTTGAAGAAGGACAGTAGTAAAAAATAAAAATATTAAAATATGAATAAAATAATCTTTAGAATATTTTTATATTCTTACTGATTTGTGACATAAATTGGGAGTAATACAACATGCTTGGTATTGCAAATTCAAAACGAGTCCCCTAACCACCATTCCTTCCTTCCATGTTGCTATATTGAGCTACCCTTTATTAAGATTCTGGGCTTCCACTTCATCCTCACTGAAGAGCTTGGTGTTTTTCCAAAAAACGTCAAACCTACCTTAGCTACCTGCCTGTAAGTCTCTTCTCTCAGAAGCTTGGCAAACTTTTTACCTTTTTAAGTTTTGGCTGACAAGTCACCCCCTCAGGGAGGAACCTGCTGATCACTCTACTTAAAATTTCCTTCTCCTGGCCTCACTCTTGGATCTCCTTTATCTTGTTCTCTTTTGTCTTCTACGGTATTTATCATCTTCTAAACCACTATGTAATTTAGTTATTTATTATGGTTAATATTTAATGCTTATCTCCTGTTGGTAGAATGTAAACCCTCTGAAAGCAAGTACCTTTTGTTTTTTATTCCATTGACCAAGGAATAATCAGGCTGTGGTATCAACAAGAGAGTGGTTATTGTGAGAATAGAGATTATGACCTGATTCACAACCATAGGGTAGTTGTGAAGTGTTCTACGAGGGTCAGGACATAGTGCACATTTTAAAGGATCTGTAAGTGATGGGGTCTGAGCTTAGGTTATTTGTTCTGAAACTTAGGATGGATTAAGTCCATATATAATTCTATGATTGGTTGGCAAGTGTTTTCAGAAAGAAGGCTGCAGCATAGGGTCTGTTGTCACTGTCTGTAGATGGTCTCCTGTTTCTTTGCAGTTGCCAATTGCTGTGCCAACAGTTCACCCAGTGGCTTCATGTTTGTTGCAGCCATGTTTACTATAGTTAAACTATGGAGACAACCTAAGTGTCCCAGAATAGATCAGTGGATCAAGAAGAGGTGGTATACTTACAAAATGGAATATTACTCAGTCATCAAAAAGATAAATTCATGCTGTTTTCAGCAGCATGGATGGAGCTTAAAGGCTAATGCTAACTGGAATAAGTCAGAAGGAGAAAGATAAATACTGGATGGTGTCACTAATAACATGGGGAATATAAAGGATCTACATTAATAGTCAGATAAGATACAAGTTGCAAAACTCACCCTTGATAGCTGACTACAGAACTGAAGTACCAAGGTGGGGAGAAATTTGACGAAGGCAAAGAACAAAGAAGGAAGAAAGGAATATATGTGTGTGTTGGTAGTGCATGAACTTTGGTGGTACTACCTGTTAGGGTACCCCAATACTACCTCAGTTAAAAATAAATTAATTATAAAAAAAATAAAACTCTGCCTCAGAATGTTTAAGACTGGTCATATTTATTTTATAGTACATAAGAATTGACTGAAAGTGTAATTTTATATGTCAGTGTTTATACCCATCGGATTTTTTTTCTATTGTTGCTTTCCATTATAACTCAGTAACATTTGCCTCAAGAATAATTTACAATGTTTCTAAGATACAGTCTAGTTTTAATTTTTTTAATGTATATATATTTTAAAAATTCTTCTCTTTAATTTTTCCACCACCCAGTCATCCTATTTTAGTCCTTTGGAATTTGATTAGCTCTTATCACATATTATCAAAGATCACTTAAAATTCTTAATGGCTTTAGAATAAAATTCAGACACTTCCCAGGTCTGTAAGACCTGGTTTGAGCCATTCTCCCATTTCATTTTGTGCACTCCACCTTATTCATAGGTCCCAAGTTATATGAATTTTTCTAAGTTTCTATAACTCTCTAAGCACTTGCTCTTTCTTCAGAATGTAACATCTTTCTATGGGTTTTCAGAAAACCGGTCAGTTCCTCTCCTTTTAGGTCTTAGCTTAATATCACCTCTGTCATAATCTAAGCTTCTCAAATTTGTCCTGTTTTTTCTCCATAACAGAATTCATACATGCCAGGAATTCAGTATTCAGGAATGAATGAATGAATGAATGAATTGAATGAATGTTTGCATTTAAAGTTGGGATAGATTTAGTAAATATATGCCTACTATTGGGAAATTTCTTTATATCACATAATAGTATTCTTATCCCTCCAGGATTCTTGTCAAAAGTTGGGCAAGGACAGGATTGCTGTAAAATAAATATCCATTAGAAATAGGGGATTAAAATTTGTTAGGATTTTTTGTTAGCACTAACTCCCTCCTTACCGATGGCAATTGCATCCTTACTTACTTACCTCAGACCATGGTAGGGATAAAATTTGTGCTTTTAATTGCACTAATTTATTAATTCCACTGATAGTAATATTTTGGTTTATTTTTATTTTTTTCAAGATTTATTTATTCATTTACACAAGCACTGGGTACAGTCAGAAGTACGGGAGGGTGAGAGAATTCACCAGAAGCCAGAGTGGGGAGCAGAACAGGCAGACTGACGAAACACACTGCTGAGGGGAGCAGTGGGCATGGCAGGAGAGGCCTGCGCACCATGTGGGACCCTCTCTGGCCGCTGGGGATCGAACCAGCACTGCAGAGGCTGCAGGCAGCTTTGCAGCCCAGCACTCAACCACTGTGCCACCAGGGGTGGCCCTGATATTTTGTTTTAAATAAGATTTTGCTAATATAGTTAAGGTTAATGGAGGGATTTAAGAGGTGTTTTAAGAAAATGTCTCTCAGTCATTCGTTCTATTGGTGCACAGTACGCTCTATGAAAAGAGATACTTCAGATACTTCAGTTTCATCAAGAAATCATTTTGGTTCTTGCCCAGCTTGAAAGTTTTTAATATATTCTTTAAAGTTGTTATTTATACCATGAGAACCCAAATTACCATGCTACCCAATACCATGAAATTTGATTAAATTTTTAGTTTTTCTAATTGGCCATATAAAACAATACAGGACATGTAGGATGCTTCAGATTTACTGTTTTATTCCTGGTAGTTCAGTATAGACTGAACTTGATTTTCTCCCGTAGCATGACCAAGTGAAAACATAAAGAAAACATTCAACATCTTTTAGTAATTGTCTGGAAACAGGAAACCAAACTATTATCTATAGCACAGGGCAATCCCATTGTGAAAATTTCACCCTGACTGTAACCTCTTATCTTGTTCTGCTCTTACATGCGGGTCATATTATGCACTGCTTTGTGCTAGTTTGACAAGAACTAATGTGGATGCTTAAATATTTTAAAGGCTGAACGCTTCAGAATGATAAAATACAGAGCTGATCAACCCTTCCTGTTGCGTTTGTGGTTAATGATAAAGTAATTTAATGCTTTGCTTTTTTTTTTTCCTTTTTCTTTGGGTCTATTTGTAGCTTCCACAACTAACATTAAAGTCCCTTTAAGGAAAAATCTTCAAATAAGGCCAAGCAATGACACTTTTTAACTACAGTTGTTTTTTATTCAGCCATAAAATCTATCTTTCATAAAGAAACCCACTTACATGTCTTACTTCAGTGAAGGTTATTTGTAGACTGAAGGTCTTTTCTTGTCAAGATATGATGAATACCATGTGTGAAGACAGAAGAGCATCAGACCTGTATTAGCTGGAAAACCCACTGATCTGTGAATAACCTAAAAAAGAAAACCTGAAGATTAGCAACGTCGCTTTTAAGAATGATCCATCAAATTCAACAAGCAGATTCACAGAGATGAATCATCTGGTTCCTTTTATACCTACTATACAGTAAAGGTTATTTCCTTTCCCTACAAATAGAAGTTTGAAAATAAAGGAAAGGGAGACTTTGAACATTCCTTAGTATAAGTCAATAATCATGAAGTGTTTCTGTTTTTCAATTGTAAATGTTTACTAATGATGATTAAAATCACATAGTCAGTTCTTTCAATATTGCATTCATTGTCTGAGGGGATCAGTCTCATTTCTTTCGTGAATGTGTGTTAGGGGAGGCCAAATTCTCTAAGCACAGCCTCAAAAATTTCAACCAAAATTTTACACCAATCTTTAATTTTGTGGCAAGTTAAATATGTATTGAAATTATTTTTAATCCTACATAGCTTGAGTCAAGTTTTATTGAGATAAATAAAATAATTAGGTAAGTTACTCTTTTGGATTCTAAAGTTGATTAAAATAATATATGATTTAAAACATGAAAATCATTACTCGGACTTAGATTTGCTAAAAGTAAATGCTTTGCTTTTCAATATTCTAAATTTCCAAGTAGATTAAAAAATACAGGTTTATAACACACATTCTGCAGTCTAATTTTCTTTTCAATTTTAATGTATTGTGTTTCTAGTGTTTTCATTTACTTCTTTCACATTGAGCTAGAATGAACATGTGACTTAAAAATATAAAGGACTGAAAAGAAATTACTATAAGCATATAAAATTTTTTAGTGTCTTCAAAAATAAATCCTAATATAATTTAAAAGAAATTAATTTTTATTAGATATGTTGATAGTAGACAGCAGAAATAATTACATGGTAATATAGCCACAGAAAGTGACTTTTCCTATTTGACTTCCTAAAGAAAATTTCTGGCAAAATATACTTTAGTGATCCAAATTAGTCATCAGGTGATCTCTCTTTTGTTAAGTTAGCAGTAATTTAGATTTCAAATTTATTTTCTTTTAAAATGTAAGTCTCATTTTGGGAGGGTTTTTTTGAGTGAAATTTCAATCATGCCTATTTAAATAATTAGTTTCCAACATACCCAATACAATGAAAAAATATTTTTATAGTGATTGAATGGCAGACTTTCTCTATGTTTAAGCAATTAATAATCATTTGTACTTTGATATTAAACATTCTGATAACATTATTTATAACCAGTTTCATTATGTAAATGAAATAAGAAAATAGAAACACCATTTCTTTAAGAGTGAGTTATAGTTCATGAATGAGAAGCTTGAGCTTGCTATTAGAAAAATTTTAATGTTTGTAACTATTCAAAGGCATTTGAAGACTTCATCTCTCATGAGATTATCTTAGAGTACTGAAGAAATAAGGAGGGACTAAATGTCTTTATTGAAGGGCCTAAGCTGATTTTGTTTTATACAAATTTTGAGGACATATTTTATAAAATTATTTTTTCTAAAAGTCAGATATTAATTATTTTAGAAAACAGATGGAGCTTTGAGCTTTTAAAAATTCTATCTTTTATGAGTTTCTGAAATTGAGAATGGCAGTCTCAGTTCAGAAAGAGTAAGGAATGAAAACTCCTCTGGTTATTGGAAGCCTAAAAACTGCAAGAAGCCTTGAAGCTTCCGTCCCACCTACTAGAACAGCCATAAATCATAGATGAACATGGGAGAAAGAACCGTCAGTGATGTTTAGATATAGGGCAGCAGCAAAGTGAAAAACACGGAGTTTTAGAATTTAGCACCTAAGGCCCAGCTAAATATTATTGATTTTAACTTGAGCTGAAATAGTCACCCGTTCAATTTAATAATCCTTCCTGCAGATGATAAAATAAACTTTAAATAAAACATGGCTTTAAAGAGATGTGGCATTTATGATAGCCAATGAATGAAACAATTTAATTAAATGATAATGTTCCTGGAGCTGGAGCAGTAAACAACTTATGCCGTTGATTAGATGCAAAAGGTTGTCCAGTTCTTTTGGAAACAGTTGTCCACAGATCCTCCTTGTCCTCTCTTCTGGTGGTGTAACTCAGATGTAACTAAAGGAGAACCTTAGACATTTGGGTTTTGTTTTGTTGGTTTTGGGTTTTTTTTGTTTTTTGGTTTTTTTGCATTTCTCTCCTCTACTGATCTTTGTGGCAATGTTCAGCCACTGACTGGATGTAAGACAGAGTTTTAGAATAGGAAAGGACCATTCTTTTTCATTCAAAGAAGAAAATTCATATAAAGTCTAATGATTTCTTCTGGGTACCCTATTGGTGTCACAAGGCATTGTTGGTGACCACTGAGGAATTACTTTGTATTTCTTAGGTTGTTTTAGGGTTTATATATATGATGCTCCAAGAATTGAGGTTGATTTCCCAATGTCAGTTGTTTTCCAGGAAAAAAGCTGAGTTAACTGAGACAGGTACTGTTTGGGAGTTTATCAGTAACTAAGTTAAGTTCCAAGAGACAACTAGACTATGGTCAATTCCAGAAAAGAACCAAGACATGAAAAGAAACTAGGTGAACTTAGCATCAACATACTTTGTTCTGATGTAGTTGCAGAATTTTTTAGCAATTAGAAGAAACTTTCTATTTAAAAATCTCCCTTTAAAATTTGCTTCTGGATATTTGGAGATACTGTATTGCAGGTGAATGTATATTTATGATTCAATTTTTTAGGTTAAACTTGAATATGTGCTGGCATGCATATTTGTATGTGTAAGTTCAGGAAAGTACACTGGGAAGATTAGAACCTATGCCACAAAATCTTAATTGTAGTAAGCACTGACCCAGTTTTTATTTAAAGTTTCAATAATGGGTAATGATTGGATTATATTTATGCGTGTGTGTTTGTTGGTACCTATTTTCAAGGAGTAAAGTGAATTTTTTTTATTATAAAATAAAAAATAAAGTGCCAAACACAAAAGTGAATAAAAACCCAAACAAAGGGAAACCCTTTAGGATATGCATTGTGATCACCCCTATAGTGTGTAAAATTTGAATTTATTTTCATAAAAACATACTTACATAAACGTGAAAAGTAAAAATTAAAAAAAAATACCTTGTTTTGTAATACACACACACACACACAAAAAAAAAGCATTGTTCATTTTTAAACATTATTTGCTCCCCGCAGGCACCAGGTGTAGTCCCCACAGAATTTCCTTCACCAATGCACCTGTGCACCATCACCACAGTCCCCTGTGCTCCTCCCTCCCTCACTCTGATCCCTGCAGGATGTCTCTGGTTTATGGTTGTTTGTTTTTGTTTTGTTTTGTTGTATCTGTATTGTATTATTTTTCCACTGATGTCTTATTTGTTTCCCCTATATTCTTCCTATAAGTGAAACAATCCAATATTTTTCTTTTTCATTCTGACTTATTTCACTAAGCATAATTCCTTCTAGCTCCATTCATGTTGCTGTGAATGGCATTAGTTTATCATTTTTGATTGCTGAATAGTATTCCAATGTGTATATATACCATAGCTTCTTGACCCAGTCATTTATTTTTGGGCATTTGGGTTGTTTCCAGGTTTTACCTGTTGTAAATAGTGCTGCAATAAACATAGAGGTCCAGGCATTCTTTTGAATTAATGTTTTTGTGTCGTTTGGGTCAATCCCTAGGAATGGGATTGCTGAGTGTTATGGTAGCTTCATTTTTAGTAGACCGAGGAACCTCCATACAGCTTTCCATGATGGTTGAACCAGTTAGTATTCCCACCAGCAATGTAGGAGAGTTCCTTTTTCACCACACCCTTGCCAAAATTTGTTGTTGCTAGTTTTTTTTGATATATGCCATTCTTACTGGTGTAAGGTGCTATCTCATTGTGGTTTTAATTTGCATTTCCCAGATGATAAGGGATATTGAACATTTTTTCATATGCCTTTGGCCACTTGCATTTCCTCTTTGGAGAAATGTCTTTTAAGTTCTTCTGCCCATTTCTTGCCTGGATTGTATACTTTGTACTTGTTGAGTCCTGTGAGTTCTTTCATTATCTTTGTGATCAGTCCTTTATCAGCTGTATGGAATGCCAAGATTTTTTCCCAGTAAGTGGGGTGTCTCTTTGTTTTGGTTAATGTCTCTTTTGCTGTGCAGAAGCTTTTCAGTTTAATGTAGTCCCTGTTCCTTAACTTTCTTTGCTTTGTGTGATGAGTCTTTAAAGATGTTACTGAGATGTATATCTTGTAGTGTTTTAATTATATTTTCTTCTATATATAAAAATAACTTATGTTTTTTAAAAACTTTTATTCTAGCTATTTTAATGATTAAATTAATGTAATAATATAAATTATTAGTGGATATTAGCATACCAAAAATATTTAAACAATGCTAAAAACTTTCAACTTAATACTTAAAAAATTGATTTAAATGTTATTAATATATTCAAATAACATAATTTCTAATTCTAGTGTTCAATTGATTTTCTAGTAGTTAACATAAATAATTGGTATTTTGTTTTTTGCAAATGTCGTGTAGGCTTACACATGCTTAGGACCTTGTAACAGCTGTTTTGATGAAACTGGGTAAAGGTTTACTAGGAAGCATTTCTGTGGTATCTGTGCAGGATAGTTACTAAGCAGGTTTTTCTGAGCAAAATAAGTCAGGAGAAAGACAAATACCCAATGGTATCACTCAATTGTGGATAATAGCATAATAAGATAAAGGATCAGATTAAGATAAACTCAGAACTAACCCTAGAAAACTGATTATAGAACTAAGGCTACCAGAGGGGGAGTCATTGAACACTAGAATTAGAAATTATGTTATTTGAATATATTAATAACATTTAAATCAATTTTTTAAGTATTAAGTTGAAAGTTTTTAGCATGTGAGGGAGGAGAGCATGGCAGGGAGGGAGTACCACAGGTGTCTTGGTGGTGGGCATGGTGTGGTAACCACCCCTGAAGGGGGAGCCTATACTTTCAATGTACAAAGAATGATGTAAGCTAATGTTGCCTCAATCAAAAAAAAAAAAAAAAAAGAATATTTTTCAAAAGAAAAAAAAAAATCCTGAAACATAAGCCACAAAAAAAACCCCAAATAAAAAACAGATTATGAGTTGTATCATGTGTTTTATAATACATTTAATTTTGCATGTTGTCTGTGATATATGGGTCCTATAAAGCATGAGGTCCATCCAGGGCAGAAATTCCTCTTACCGGGATCTAGTGGACATACACTTTATTGCCTTTTCAAATCTGTAAAAAATATTTACTGAGCACCTGTTATGTCCAAGGTACTGAGTATTCAGAAAACAGAAGAAAATATTTCAAATGATGCTCCTGTTGAGCAGACTTTTAACATTTTAGGGGTGCTGTGAGATAAGAAGCACTCCCATACATTGGCACATGGAGGAGGCCGACTGCAAACATTAATTCTAGTTAGGGTTATCATGGAGTAAGTGGCATTTGAAATGGACTCTGTAGAGCTGTTAGGATATAAATAGATGAGGAGAAGGCATTCTACTCACAGGCACCAGCTTTTGAAAAGGGATACTAGTGACTAAATATTCAGGTTATGGAGACAGTCTAAGTGTCCAATGACACTGCAGGATGTCTCTGGTTTATAGTTGTCTGTTTTTGTTTTGTTTGGTTGTATCTGTATTGTTATTATTTTTCCACTGATGTCTTATTTATATATATATATATATATGATACAACTCATAATCTGTTTTTTATTTGGGTTTTTTTTGTGGCTTATGTTTTTTTTTTTCTTTTGGAAAATATTCTTTTTTTTTTTTGATTGAGGCAACATTAGTTTACACCATTCTTTGTATATTGAAAGTATAGCCTCCCCCTATATATATATATATATATATATATATATATATATATGTTCACACACACACACACACACACATGCAACAGAATACTACTCAGCTCTTAAAAAAAAAGATAAACTCCTACCATTTACAACAACATAGATGGAACTAGAGGGGATTGTGCTGAGTGAAATGTCAATAGGAGAAAGACAAATACCAGATGATTTCACTAATATGTGGAATATACATAAAACAAAGGACCAGAAAAAAAAACACAGTCAAAACAAACCCAGAAATCTGACTGTTGAACAGAGGCTACCAGAAGGGGAGAATAGAGGGCAGAGCAAAGAGAGGAGAGGTTCAGTGGACTATGGTGAAGGACTAGGGGTGCCTGGTGGTAGGTGTGGTGTGTGACAAACATCTGAAGAGTGTGAACCTGTACCTCTAAGCTATGTATAATGGTGTATGCCAACATTACCTTAATAAAAAAATAATGCAATTTAAAAAATTGGGTGGATAAATGTAGTGGATGGATTTATTCAGGATGGTGAACATGTAACTGGGTGGTCCCCAGGAAAGGGGGCCCCTCTCCCTGTCCTATAACAAACAGACCAACAATTTAGATTGATTAATTTGTATTTTATGTATCTATATGCTGTGCAGGAATATAAAATAATATTGAGCAAGGATATTGATATAATCACTAGACCAGTTTTCAGTATACACTTAATTGAAATGTTCCTGCTTGTTTAAATAATACCAATCCAGTAACAAGCTTGTCAAAACACAGACTATAGATGGATTTGGATGAAATTAAATATTTAATGGTCACAAGTCCTTGTCTAACGCCATACTGACCAAAGTATAGGCAGTTCCCAGAACAAAAGATGGATTATAAAAGCCAGGTATATTATTCCTTAATTGCTGTAGAAGCTAGTCTCCAGTTACAGCATTGAGCTTTAGCTGATGTAAGAGTGTTTCAGCAAAAGTTAAATTTAATAGAATGCATTAATTCTTCCCCATAACAACCAGAACCTAACACACATTTTAGAATTCATTTATAGCATGTTAAAAGGGCAGACATTTATAAGGATATAACAAACCACCCCACTAAGTTGTAGTTGGAATATAGGTATATAGGCTATCATTCTGTAGAATAATTGACTTCATAGCTCTTTTCAAAAAGTAAATGGCAAATGCACTTATGAAGTAAGTGATTTTATGGAGACTATTTCAAAAGGTGTGGGCTATTGCTAATTGAGTCATAGTTAGTATTTTATTCTTTAACAAGTTTTATTGTTTGAATGAAGAAAAGACAATAGGGACCTCCCTGATAGCCTAGGGGTGAAGTATCAGTGCTGTCACCACTGATGTTGGAGTTCAATCCTGGCCAGGAAGCTAACCCATAAGGCACAGCACACCTCTCCTGTCTTTCTTGCTACTCCCCTTAGCAGTGTATTTCAGTTAATCTGCCTATTCTGGTGCCCACTCTGCCTCTGGTGAATCCTCTCACTCCCTGCACCTCAGGCCTACACAGAAAGAATTGTGTCTTTTAGGAGAGACATTAAATAGTAAGATAAAACTATTAGGTGGTAAACATGAAGAGAAAATAACCACAAAGATACAAACAGCACATACACACAATCACACACACATACAATCAGATAAACTTTGGTAAAGGAATTTGAGCCTTATTTTTGGTTGTTTCTCACTGAGAACAAACTGGTTGTTTTCTTTATAGATTGAGGAAATACCTAAAATATCATCAATATTTGTCACTCATCCAACTTACTTTCAATATTGCAGATTATCTAGCTGGTTTATCCCACAGATCAACTACCTACCATTCAGAGCATTCACTGGTTCAGTTTGAAGGATTTGGAGGCTGAGTTGTGTCAGATAGGAATGAGAAGACATTGGGATGGAGTAGTTTTGGATTCTATGGTAACAGTTTTTGCTAAACCCACAGTAGTCACTTTGTTTACAACTGACAGTAAGGTCTTTTCTCCAACACCTGAGAGTGAAAATTCTCGAAAGCACAGTGGGATCAGCCAGGAGTGTAATTTTGTCTGTGGATGGGGGAGGATTAGTAGGGACATCTGTGATGTATCTTGCTAAACATCTGTGAGGTATCTTGTTGTATGTAGAAACATACAGCAATAGGAAATATTATCACCTAATAGATAATCACATGTCAGCATGATTTTAGTAAGCTGCTTTCCTTATCCAATATTTGCCACTCAGAGGTGAACTCTCATTCCTCTGACCCTTAATTTTCTTTAAAATGTTTATTTTTCTTAAGTGCTTATTGCTGTGGTATTTAGCCCCTTCTCAGATGTTTTGGGAATATATAAAACGATATTGTATTTAAAGCCAGAAAATAGAAAATAAGATCTACTCTTCTGAAAATCAGAAAATGAATTAAGAATTTACCTAATTTGATGAAGAAAAACATCTTATTTTTATATTCTCATTAAATGAATATTCTTTAGAGAAGTTTTAATTTTAAGATTTTATTAACAGTGTTGGTGGAACTTTAATCAATGAGCACATTTCTGCCAAAATGAATATTCAAAAATGATTTTATGAATAATATAGATAAAATAATTATATCATCTAAGGAAAGGATGTCTGAGTACAGAAATACACTGCTTCATCTTGGATATATGTGTTACCAACTGTTCTCATCACCTTCTGGTAAGTCATGACCATTTGGTCACACTCAAGGCAACATGATGAGCAGAGTTTAAACTGGCTTGTAAGGACCAAGGACTGATATTAGACTGTGGTTCTTTATCATCAGAGATATTAAAACTAGAAAATACCTGTGTTGCTGTCTTGGCATATACTGGCAGGTTATATAGCCATCACAGGAACATAAAGCAAAGTATGAGAGCCCAATATATCCCTTAGGAGAGAAAGATTTGTTAGAAGGTGTTAATGGTTTAGCATAAAACTTCAAGGTAAGTCAAACAAGTTTTTAATTCTGAAACATGGCTTTGCTCCCTATGACCCTATGTTTTCTTAGTGGTGTCACTAAAAATCTTAATATTTATTGAGAAGGTTCTATAAAGTTTGAATGTGTAAGACTGCCAAACATTAAGTGGGTGATATTCACATCTGACATATAAAAATAGGGGCCTCCGTTGTGGTATAAGGGGTAAAACACCACACTATGAAGCAATCCGCAGCCTCTGCAGCACAAGTTTGATCCCCAGCCAGGGAGCAACCCACATGGAGAAGCAGACCTCTCCTGCCTTGCCCACTGCTCCCCTCAGCAGTGTCTTCGGTCATTCTGCCTGTTCTGCTCCCACTCTGTCTCTGGTGAATCCTCTCACCCTCTGCACCTCTGGCCTGTGCCCCAGCTCTTGTATGCATGAATAAATAAATCTTAAAAAATATATAAAAATACCATGACAACAAATTAGAGTGGGTCAACATATAGTGGAAGGAAAGTATAGCTTCTGAAAAAGTTTATGCAACAGTAAAATAATTAATTCATTGAGTCATTGATTAGTAGTTCAGAAACAGACCTATCAATCAGTCAGTAAACTGGTCAGTGTTATGGCTGATTCCTTACATATCTGTGATCTTTCCTATCTGAGTTTCAAGTCATTTCTCTAACACACAGTCTTCATAAGTTTATAATACATAATTCTTGAATTATGCACCTGAGGAAATAGAGCCCTTCTACCCTATGGTATTTGTTTGGTATATTGGCTATTTTATTGACCTGCTATTTGTCTTTTGTAATAGATCTAATCTTTCTTCTGTTTTCATTTTTCCTTTTATTAAGTAAATTTCATAAAAGCAGAAAAAATATCCTCTAGCAATAAAGGAAGCACTGAATCATTTTGCTTCTTTGGATTTTGAGATATATATACTCACTATCATTTAATGATATTGGTGACATAACCTTGACAGAATATTTCTTTTTCTGGGAATAGATATTATATATATATATATATATATATATATATATATATATATAATGATTATAGATAAGTAATTTTGTATTATTTTAGGAATTTCTCTATTATTTAACAACTCTATCATAATTCTCACAGTAAATAGTAGTTCACATTTTTATCTTCCCTCTCTCCTTATTTTTTACTTATTTATGTTAGAAAAAGAAGTCATAGACGTTTCATTATAATGCTTTGAAAACATTTTTGAAGTAATATACTTTTTTTTCTTTAGGGGATCTAAATGAATAAGTCTGTAAAATATAGACTGAAAACATAGGGTGGGATTTTTATTATCTTTATTGGAAACTGCCTGAGATTTGTAAAAAGAAGCAGAAGGACAAGGATATTATATAAAGTCAATCTAGGGTGGTCTGAATGGAGGAAGACAAAGTGATTCTATTGTGTCAAATGAGAATATCAGCTTCTTTTCCTCAAGGATAAAATGTTAGATTTTTCAAGACTGAAATTAGTTCAAATTCTCGTCTTCCTCTATAATTAAGTAATAATATGTGACAAAGCATGAGTTATTACATAATAACTCATACCTTTTTACTTTGCTAAGAATGAGGCCATAGGATGAGTGCTTGTTTAAATGCACAAGTTATAAGTTATTATATCATAATTCACACCTTGAAGCACCATATTGTGATTATAAAATGACTGTGCAAATATTATTAATTTTTAAAGTTCAGAAATAAATTATTAAAAAATAACACATTATGAGTTCAAAAGAACCTCTTAATGTAAATTCATTAAAATGGGATGAAAAATAAATTAGTGTACATTGAACCAGAATTATATATAACCTTGCTTGATGAACTATTTTCATTGACATACTGTTGTGAAGTATCCACTCTATAATTTGTAGCTGTTGTATTTTTTTTTTCCTTTAACATCTCACTAAGTAATGTATTCTTACTTGATTTTCTTCTCTCCAGGACATACTTAATGGTGCCTGTAAGTTAGTCTTTACAGTCAATTTCAGTACTGTTTATTTTGTTTAAGAGGTTTTCAAGTACAAATCATGAAGGGTAACTCTCTTTAGTATTTGAATGTTGACCTTCAGCATTTGAAGTCCAAGTCTTTCATCAGTTTCTAGGATCATACCTTTGTCTGGTCCTCTTCTATCTTCCTCTTTCCCATATCTCACACCAATTTCTCTTCCTCTTTCTCCAAACTGACTAGGTGGCCTCAAAAATTCTCACCACATTTTCTTTTCTTATTTCTCTATTCCTTCACCAAGGTATTTATTTCAGTGATCTCCTATATGAAGATAACTCCTAACATAGCTTGAGTTCTATAATTTCATTATTATCCCAACTCATTAGTATTTTTCTATTATTCCATACCTTGAAATACAACATATAAAAATGAAACATTGTTGCCTCTTCTCCAACCCTTTTCCCATTTCTTTGGTTGTCACCACTGCCTCCGGTCTCTCAGGTTGGAAGCCCTCTAGTCATTGTTTGCCTTTATGACTGGGCACTTTGTGCTAACTTTTCAATGGACAGTAATTTAAGGTGAACAACTTACATTGTAGTAAAGTAACCACTTATTCTAATAACTACATTTAATATTAGGAAGAATATTATATGCATAAATGAGAAAATAAACACATCAGACTAACTGCCTGCAGTTACCATGAAAAGCTTTGTGGAGAAGTGATTCTTGAGGGGCCTGGAAGGATGAGTGAGTTTTCCAAGAATATCTGGGTCTCTCCAGGGTAATCAAAATCAAAAGCAGACTTGGAGGACAGAATGCAGGCAGTGCTTACTATGTCTTAGTATTAAAATATTTTCTCATTGAGGAAAACATGACAGTGGTAGATGCAACTCTATTATTTTATGTTCTTACTTGGCAAAATAAAATTTGACGAAACTGTGGGTGTGCTGTGAAAAGTTTTACATCATAATATTAATTTGAAGCACAGAAAAATAACTGCTCTAAATACAGTCACCATGTTCTTATCAAATATGTTCGTTGCATATTCCTTTTATCTTTGTTTTACACTCTTCCAAACTTTCTGCTTATGTGGCTGTACTCTGCTTTCAGATTATGCTTCTTAAAATCCATTATGCTTTTTAATCATTGCAATTCCCATCTCTCCATCTTTTCATATTTTTATCATACCTAGTGTAAGTATAACTTTCATGTTACAATGTACTTTATTAAAATACCTACTAAGGGGCCTCCTTGGTGGTGCAGGCAATTGAGCGTTGCACTGTGAAGCTGTCTGCGTCTCTGCAACGCAGGTTTGATTCTGGCCAGCTGTAGAGATGCCAACATGGTGCAGCAGATCTCTCCTGTCTCACCCGTGGCTACCCTCAGCAGTGTTATGTCGGTCATTCTGCCTGTTCTGCTACCCGCTCTGTTTCTGGTGAATTCTCTCACCCTCCCATGCATATGGCCTGTGCTCTGGTTCTTGTATATATAAATAAATGTTTAAAAAAAATCTAAAAAAAAAAAAATCTTAAAAAAAATAAAATAAAATACCTACTAAGTTTAAGACACTGTGGGGAGTAAAGGAAAAAAATAAGGTAGAAAGACAAAAATTGCTATTGAGTGCTTTTTACACATTAAATACTTCTTAGCATTTTCACATAACTAAGTATACTAATGAGTTTTATTTAAGGAGTTAAGTTTAGATATGTAGAATCCATGTGAAAAATTTGTGACGTGAAGGATACTTTGATACATGATGGTTACAAGTTAAAGAGTAGTGACATCATAGATAAAAGACACAATCATTCTTAGTGGTGTAACTAGAAATGGCTATCGAATATGATGAAATGAACTGGGCCTATGAAGATGAATAGACTTTAGAATGTGCAGAGGTGGGTGTAAGGGCAGTTTAGGGATTGGGACTACCTTTAGTAATCATGGGCAGGTAGAAACATGTTGAATATATTTAGAGAAGATGAATTAGTTCCATTTGGCTACATCATAGTTTAATTTGTCCTTGATCTCCAATTGCTTCATTAGATTGTTTCCTTATAGCTACATTAAACGCCTCTTGAAACATGGAATATTACTTTTTAAAAATGTTCTAAAGAAGGTAGCATAGAGTGTTATAATACTAAATAAATGCACACATGATTATTTCATTAAGAACAAAACTTTTCATATTGATATTTTTCATTAATATTTCTCATTCATGTATCTCTTATTCTTTATTACTTTATGTCAAGTTAGTTTTCTTTTTTTTTTTTTTTAAATAGAGGCATGTTTTATTTATTTATTTATTTATTTGTTTGTTTATACATGCACTGGGTACAGTCAGAAGCGCGGGAGGGTGAGAGAATTCACCAGAGCCAGAGCAGGGAGCAGAGCAGGCAGAAGGACCGAAGTACACTGCTGTGGAGAGCAGCGGGCGGCAGGAGAGGTCTGCGCGCCATGTGGGACCCTCCTCCAGTGGCCGGGGAGCAGCTAGGGATCGAACCGGCGCCACAGAGGACGCGGGCAGCTTCGCAACCCAGTGCTCAACCGCTGCGCCACCGGGGAGGCCCGTCAAGTTAGTTTTCAATTTGATCTTAGGGCTTGCTGAAGTTGGGAATCTTTTTTTTTTGTGTTTTAATAATTTCTTTATTAACCTACTTGCAAAGTTGTATTTTTTTTAATATTTTATTTTATATAATTCTTATATCATTTTTCATTTTTGCACAATGTACACATTTTCATTTTGGTTATATTCCCCATACAATTGCATCCCCCCTTATTTTGACGATTATTCTTCCTCTCCCTGCCTCCCCCACCCAGCCCCATAGTGTGTCTCTGGTTTATAGTTGCTTGTTGATTTTGATTTTTACTTTGTATTAATTAGCCTTTTTCCTGGTCCCTTATTTAGGTTTTCTAAATTCCTGCTATGAGTGAGACCATCTGGTATTTTCCTTTTTCTTTCTGACTTATT
Organism: Talpa occidentalis; assembly: GCF_014898055.3. Classification (NCBI taxonomy): domain Eukaryota; kingdom Metazoa; phylum Chordata; class Mammalia; order Eulipotyphla; family Talpidae; genus Talpa; species Talpa occidentalis. The sequence continues at coordinate 25,619,544 of NW_023604861.1, forward strand.
TTTCTGAGCATGATCCCTTCTAGCTCCATCCATGTTGTTGTAAATTTAGGAATCTTTTTAGATGAACTTTTAGAGTGTTTAAGAAATTAACTGAATGGGCAAAATCTAGAATTTCATGCTTCAAATTATGTTTGATTTGACTCTGTATGATTCTCCAATACTCTAATATTTTTAGACTTCTGATATTTTGTGGCTACAAAACATTTCACATTTACTTTCTTCTTTTCGTAAACAATTATCTACTGTCAGTTTTATGCCAAGTTCTTGCATGGGGATTTCCAGGATGACTAATATTGGAGAATAACCTCAGACTAAGAAAATAGTTTGTTAACTAGTAAGAGTGTATATTTGTAATTTAGGAAGCACAAGGGAAAAGTCATTATAAAGCAGTTTCCTCAAAGTTTAGCTTAATCCTGTTCAAAACACATACATTGAAAATCAACTGGTACAAGCTAACATAATACATAAGGCATAACTCCTTTTCTTCAAGCACTTCACAGTCTTGAAAGGACCGGACTACATTATTCAGGTATAAATCTCTCAATGTGGATTTGGGACTGCTTACTGGGTTCATTTCTACTTCTTATTGTAAATAAGACATGAAATGTCCCACAACAGCATGGCATGTATTAAAATGATTTTCTAACACTATGCAAATATAAAAAAGCAAACCTTTATAACTCTTAGAATATTTTAACTGGCTTAATTAGTGAACAAGAGACACTAGCAGTGTTATTATTGGAATCAGCTGAGGTTAACCACTATATTTGGACTTCTGAGACAGCAATCTATAGCTTTCAAAATACACGCTTAACTTTGTATGCATAAATTAACTGCTTCATTATCAAACTGTGGTCAGGTAGCTGATGACAACGTTAGTCAAAGGTGTGGAAAACAAAATCCCTGACTATTGGAACTGCATTTATGGTTTAGTGAAATGTATCTAACAAGACTCTTTTTTATTTCAGCCACTAAAAGTAGGTCCTCGCTGAATTACTTTTCCTGCCTTTAAACTCTTTCTGTAGATAAGATGATGGAGGAAGGGCAAGAGAAAATCAAAAAACAAACTTAATAACACCATACCTTCGAAACAGCTTGATTTATAATGAGTTTGTGGGAACATTCTGAACCTATTTCATGTTGAATTACAGTCCACCTTTACAAGTGGCTGCTAAGAAGGAGTTCATGAACATACTCCTTGCACTACTTCAATCCTCTTCCTGCTCAGCCACTAAAATTTAAAATGCGATACAAACAAAATACATCTATAAATTTATATAGTAACTACACAAACAAATGCAAACTCATTCTTAGTAACCATAAAATTACCTTCTGTTATCTATCACTTTGTGAATTATAGTTTCATTGCTTAGAACAGCCAACAGCACAGAATTATACTGCTCTTTTTACCCCTGTGACACTGCTGTTCTCTTTGCTGGAGCAGCAATCAATAGTTTCGTGGATAAACAAATGATTAAAGGCCAAGATGAACTACGGTAAATAGGGATCACATTATCTATTTTTGCACTGAATATAATTTGAAAAAATCAGTGTCTACTTTCCGGCACTTGGGTTGAATCATAATATAATCAACATCCTTTTGTTCCTCTCATTTTCACATTCTTGAAATCTTTAGAAAAGGGCAAGTTTTTAAACAGGTATAAGGAAAACAATGAAATAAAGGTAGAATTTAGTGGATTTCCTGTTGTAGAGTTTTAATTGAATGCATGCAAGAACATAGTGAAACAACATGAAAGTTTTATCTCCAAAGCCCCTAGAATTTTAAAAGATTTTCTTAATACTAGCTTAATATCCAGTGTCACAAGTTTGGTGAATATGAAATTTGTAAAGTTCTATAAGTTTGATGGTTGTATAATAATGTAGTACAAGTAAAAAGAAAGATATATTTTTTCCTTTAATTTCTCATAAATATAACTAAACTGATTTATATATATGTTATGTCATATAATATTTAATTTTCATGTTTTGGATCAAGAAAATAAATCTGAGAGTAGAAACACATTTCCAATGTATTTTCTGCATTAAAATTCTGTCTAGCTGACTAAACTATTAGGATTTTAGTTTTACTTCATTAGTTCATTGATATTTAGTCATATCAAAAGAAATAAATTTGGTTGATAATCATGCTATTTACATAAAATATTACAATTTTTTATTATACTTCAATGATAATACTCTACTAGATATGTATTTTGATTATTATTTTGTCAGACTGGTGGTTCAATAAAGAGATAATAAAAATGAAATTAGAATTTTAATACAAGCTTTGAAAAAAGGCAAGGAAATCACTCAGGAAGTAGATTAAGAGGGCAAAGAGAGGAAAGATTATCTAAGAGATAAAATATATATAAAATCAATACAGATGGGCCAACAGTCAACTAATAGCACCATCAAAGTTATAATAAAAGACACTTTCCTTAAACAGAAGGATCAATGCCCAGCATAACGCCATGTAGATAAAAAATAACTAGACCCATAATTGTGAAGTTTTCACAACATCAAGGATAATATAATGACTTTAAAAGCATCTTAAAAGAAACAAATTGTTCATGTATAAATCAGCAAATAACAGATTCGCATCAACTGCACATCTGTATAATTGGATGCTAGAAATTAATGTATCTACACCTTTAAAGGTTTGAAATACTATAAGTATTTTAAATCTAAAATTGCATGCCCAGCTAATTTCTCTATCAAATTTGAAGGTAGAAGAGACTAAGAATAGACAAATTTCATGTCTGGAAAGCATGCAGATTTATTTCCTTTTCTTAAGAAACTTCTGGAGGATAGACTATGTGTTTAAACCAGGTAAGAGGAAGGGGCAGAGTCAGAAGCCTATTGAAGGGATAACTCAAGTTGTCAGCAGTGCGGTAGACCTGAAGAATGAGTCCAGATGGGAAAGGAACTAGAAGAATGTTTGGGGAAAAAAAAGGGAATCCCAGAGATTTAATATTACCCTTGGGAAATTGGAGCAAATAATTTAAGAAAGCAACACAAGAAATAAATAAAAGAAAAAAAAAAGTTTCAAGTGGAAACCCCAGGGAAAAAAGAAAAAAAAAAGCAGACCCAACCAACCAATCAAAACGATTAATCTGTATATAAAAGGAAATGCAGTCATAGAACATTGGTTATGAGGTACATAATATTTACATAGCCATAATAACATATCCACTGATATTTTGCATATACAAAAATTATGCTGGGGGACATAATTATACTTTACAGTACAAAATATAAATACCTTTCCTCCTAATAAACAGAAAACACAGATGGCTGAACTTGGGAGTTGCAAAGGAAGAAAGGAAAGTTACAAGTGAATGTAGGGGGTCTATCATCCTTATCTTTCATAGGAGATGTCAAGAAATTGACTACTATTGAATCAAGAAGTAATGGTGTGTGCTTATTATTTAAAGTAATAAAAATAACTAATAGAAAAACCAAAAACTAGTGATTTCGGGGAAGGAATGAGGGAGTTGTATAAAGAGGTTAAATATTCATCAGTTATAGAAGAAATAAATATTCTTCATAAATTTTCACTCTATACATTTTTGTTGACTGAAGGAAATAAGAACAATGATGTGGCAACAGCATTGTGTTCTACAAATGATCTTGCTGTGCCAGATTCTTACCTGCCACTAAAAATTAAGCACTGGGCAAGTTGCAAAAGCAAATAAAGATAAAAGACTTAATAGAGATCATAATAAAATATGAGAGGACAACATGTTGGATAGTTGCAATCAGCATAGCACAACCATAGTATGTGTATATTGTTGTAGGACCAAATAGGCTGGAGTCAGTCACTCTGCCATGGAGGAAAGAAGTAGTAGTTGTCAATAACTGGTGACCTTTGAGTAGAGTCTTTAAGTTTATCCACATAAATTAATTATAAAATCATGGTGTCACTGGTGAAGGGATTTCGGGGAGAATCTTCAACAAATAGGACACAACATTTGGGAATATGACTTGAACTGATCATAACTGGAAGTGGCTACAAATAGTAAGCGATGACATTTGAAATGTAGAGAGGAATGACTGTGCCATGTTAGTTAGGAGTAGTACCAAGTCACTCTTTGGATGGCCTAACACTTTATAATAACAAGCGTCGTTGCTGTACCTTAGTATAATTAGAGGTCGCTGAATGATCCCAGGCTGAAGACTGTATGGTCAACTTTGTTCTAACATTGAACTTTTATCAGAGTGGGGAGCAGATTGATCAGGTATGGCATAGTATTGCAGGCACTTACAAGTGTCTTAAAGGATTATCCTTAAATATTCACCAGATAATGTTTGCATTTCCAGAAGAATGATATTGTGGAGGATTTGACAACAGACTTTGGATTTTCATAGAGTGAATAAAAATGATTTGGGAAATGTGAGCAACAAGAGAGGATAAACACCAAAAAGTAAAAACTTCCATCTGGTAGATACTGATAACTCAGCAACAAAAAGAGACTTGCCAATAACATGTACATTGATGGGACCAAGTAAATTAATGTCTTATAATAATAAGTCAAGTAATTTCCACTAGACCAAAAATCCCCCATAATTTAGGTTCTCAAATATGAAGGACCTAAGTGTAAGTGCCTCAGAAGTTTACTGGGTCAAGTCATTAACTGCATACAGTAGTGAGATGGGAAGAGGAAAGGAAGGAGAACATTTTATTACAGTTCCTAATATTGCAGTCGAAGATCTTTTTTCTTTTTGTAAGAAATGGAGACAATTAGCACACCCAGATTAATGGTAAAGAGGTTGAATAAATTTTTGAATCATTTAAGAATTTTCAACTCAAAATATCAAGATACGGAAAAATGCACATTACTTCAGACTGTTCAAAAATATTTTCCCCGGGCCTCCCTGGTGGCACAAGGGGTTAAGTTCTGTGCTATGAAGCAATCCGCAGCCTCTGCAGCACAAGTTGGATCCCCGCTGGCCGCAGATACCCACCTGGTGAGGCAGACCTCTCCTGTCTCTCCCGCTGCTCCCCTCAGCAGTGTACTTCGGTCAATCACCTGTTCTGTCCCCACTATGTCTGTGGTGAATCCTCTCACCCCCCACACCTCTGGCCTGTACCCCAGCTCTTATATGCATAAATAAATAAATCATTAAAAAATATATATCCCCATCCATCCTGTGAAGGATAAGTCACTGTTTTTCAATCACAGGGATTTGCATAGTACACCATTTGCTAATATCACTAATTTTTCTTAGTAACTCAAAGTCATACTCAATAAAAACTCTATTCAGCAACTCTGCCGAGGAAATTGATATTACTATTTCCAAGATTGATTTTTTTTGACCCAAGCATCTTAATTTTTTTTTTTAAAACGAACACCAGCTATAAGATTTTGCTCAAGAGACTTTCAGAAAGGACAGAGAGGAGAGAAAACATACAACTGTGTATTTAAAATATTTTTTTATTTTTATTATTATGAAATTGTTAATTTCCTAAGGGAATGTAGTTTAAATGAACACTCCAGAGTCCATTTCCTAGGCCAATCAATAATGACCTCATTTGTATAAAATGAGAGTACCTATACTTCTCTAAGTAAAATTTATGGCACCTGTATAAGTAAAGGGATAAGAACTTCTAACACTATGAGAGAGCAAACAAATTATGTTGAAATACTAATTCAGTATTTGATATGTTCTGGTATTCCTAAACAAATGTGTATTTTCACTAAGTGGAGCCTGGGATCAATCTGAAGTCTAGGTTTCCTATCATTAACATTAGAAAATTATTTTTTCCAAAACTCTCAAGACACTATTTTTTATGAGGTCAAAGACTGGTGTCTCGAGAGGAAGGACTAGGGTAAAAAAAAAAGGGGGTCAAAAAAAAGGTTATATGGGGAATATAACCAAAATGAAAATGCACACATTGTGCAAAAATGAAAAATGATGTAAAAATTATATAAAATAAAATATTTAAAAAAAGAAGACTGCTGTCCCATTTGTAAGGAGGAGGTAGAATTTGCTGGCTAGGTAAAAATGAAAGTAATTTTAAGAAACCTCTTAGAAAGTCGCAGAAATGATTTAGCATAAAAACAAATCTGTTGATAGAGCTGCTAAACACTTGTATTGCAGACAAGATTCCTCAGGCCAATGGTTTATTTTGAGCACTCTTTCTGAGCATTTGTGTATATCATCAAAATAATATCCTTTTGGTCAACTGTAAGTATTCATTTATACAGGTAAAGGTGACTTTCAAAGTGGTGATGTTGGATGTTGATCAGAAGTTAGGCAGAAAGGGCACTCCCTGTTCTTTTTTGGGTGGTGAGCCCTGACACGCATCTCTGGTTTGGTTGCATAGCTACTGCACGGCTATTCACTTGTATTATCTACAAAATAATGCTTCATTTACATAGCTTTTTATAAGCATGGTAAAACTGCCAACATTTCAGAGTTAAAATAATATTGGAATTAAATATGACCCAAAGAAAAAGAAAATTTAATAGTTGAGACGGAAAAAAGATCCTCTCATGTGTGATTAGAAAGTGATGGGGATTTGATGAAGTGGAAAGATGTGGAAAGCTGTTCTGGATGCCAACTACTTGTATAGGCGCTTACATCAATGATAGTGACATATGAAGGCAGTGTGCATCAGAAGAGAATCCCTTTGCAATTTAGATAAGTATACAAGGAGGAAAGTAAGAATCCATTGATGAACTTAAAGGAACAGTTTGAAATAGGAGAGGAAGAAGTTATTTGTTCATTAAAAATGGGAATGAACTATCCGTATATGGCTGCTCACTTTCTAGGGTTGGATTTGGGAATAGGTCTCAATCGAAGAGTTGTAATAGAAAGTAAATTGAAAATTGAAATAAACAGCAATTTATTTGCATTTTTTACCATTTTATTAAAAGCAAAATTCCTTGCTGAATATTTACTTTCAAGTTATTTAAGTATTAGGAAATGGTAAGGCAATTTTAAATTTTGGGGTCAATTCTATTTTCATTTTCTTTGGATATGTCACATTGGAGGAATAAACATAAATACATATTTAACTGATGCAAGCCACCCATCAATTTAGGTTTTATATGGATTCTGGTATGTGGCAGAAATAGTGATCAAGGCAACCATTTACAGAGTAGGATCAGAGAAATTTCAAGAGAGCCTGTTGTTTAGAATAAGAAATCATAGCAAAGGATGGTTTGTAAAACCCTATGCAATTTAAGATGCGGGGATGAGTTAAATTTTATTACCAAGTTTAGTGAGATTATGAAAGTAGAGATATGTTTCTATTATTGTTAAATATATGATGTATCATAACCCAGTTCTTCATATTGTCAGAAATGAAAGTCTGGTGGTCTTTTAGAATGTGAGTTTGTATTTTTTGCTGAAGGCTTTAAAGGTAAAAGGATATTGCAAAGGATTTGCTTGACTTTTAAATTTTTTTTTAATTAAGATGTAAAGCATTTATTCTTTGTAAAAGTTGGACAATTTAGAAAAGCATAATGAATCAAATAAATACCATACAATTAGATGAATTCTAAAATTGACTATTTTATAGATTCGATAGAATGTTTTCATATGAAAGATTATATAAAACTATCACATTATAGTCTAAGTAGGAAATAATTTACATTGTGATTATAATTTAAATTTATGATGTTTTTCTTTCAACTCAATGATTTTCATTTTCTTTCTACAGTATATAGTAGTAGGGACAGATGTTATATGATTTTTCCCAAATATTTAAGAAGTAAACTGAAAACATTCATATAAAATTTATACAGTAATTTCATATTAAAAGTCAAATGTATGAGGAAAGGATTTCTTGAATCAAAAAGCAAGCAATGCTAATAAAAATATATTATAGACGTTTCAGAGAGGAAGCCCCACAATGAGAATCACATATTACTTTTAGAATAATTACAATAGGAAATTAAACATATTCTGTTTTCTCAAATAACAAATCTTTGCTTAAAGATCATAAAATTTTTTTTAGTAAAATACTTTCTGCGCTTGGGTTCTTTAATAGAATCATCCTTTCTTTCTATGGTTTGCCAAGTACATCCACACCAAAGGGATCCATAAATTCTCGAGAAAATCTTTTGCATTGCAGGAGTAAGGCAACAAAGTTGAAAATTAAAAGAAATTGAATTTTAAAAATATAACCCTGTTTACATATTTCTTATAGACATTTCTAATTTGTAGGTGAGATCAATTTGGACTTGTTTTTAATATACATCTCAAGAATGTAATATACCTTAATGAGTTATTTCAGTAAGGGACACATACTCATTTTTTAAATCAGTGTGGCTGAACTTTTGCTGGCTTGAACTGAAGCACCAGGTTCTGACCAGTGCAAGAAGTGCATCTCCATAGGGAAAGCTGAAGGCCTGTTTGGGTTGTGTTCAGCTATTCAGTCTGTGTTTAGCAGCTCAATCTGATTGCCTCCTGTCCTGATGCTCTTGACTGGGAGGCCCAGCCCTATTGTGCAAGATGCCATTTATATTCCTGGGCAGCTGAATTGATTGCTTAAGCATCAGTCAGCCCCAGAGCCAGCTCTGAATCAGGAAGTGCTCTTCTATTGTGACTCCTCTGGCCCTACAGGTAGAGCAACCCACAGTTTCCTCCTCCGCCACGCAGGGCCATGAAGCATCACCTGGCTGCTGGCCTTTGCAACAAATGACTAACTTCCATGGACAAAATATATGTTGATTTTCCACTGTAATGATTTAACATGCTTTATGTGCTTGGGAACAAAAGGGGAAAAGCTGGTTGAGGGATAAGAGGAATAAGAGGAAGAGATTTCCATGTGAGATAAAGGAAGAGAGACAAAGGGCGTGGCTGTTCTCAGTTCAAAGAACCTCATTTCCCTCTCTCACTCTTGAGGTGCAGCTTCTGTCTTTCTAAACAGTTTTCTAAAGTAATCGAGTTTTCGTATTAGTAATGCTGCTTGTCCCATAGGGCACTGTTCTTTGAGGATTTAACGATGAGACTGTTTAAGCTTATTCCGCCTGGGTGTATGCCAGAAACTACCACTATTTGCCATTTCTTCTTTTCCTGGCATCCTAGCAAGGACCAAACCTGGTCAGAAAAAGGAGAAATAAAGAGGCCCTTTTGGTACTAGTGAAAACAGTTGCTGGGCAACCTTTGAGAATATCTCCCTTCATACCCAGCTCTCCTCACTCCAAATTAGAGGGTGGTAATTTTCAAGTGCAGGTAATGATTTAAAACAAAAAAACATTATTTCAAAGTGAGAGTTGCAGAAAAAAGAAAAATACAAATCTCTCTTACTTCTTCTACAAACTAAAATGCAAATGACAAGGATGGGAAATCACATATTTTTGTCTCTTCATAGTTCTTGGATTATATAGCAGTCAATGTTATTTCTTTCAAAGCAGGCTTATACAGGTCAATCATAAGACATACTTAAGTGAGTGATGTGCTTGATTAAGCAAGAAATGAGAGAGGTGAAATGAGAGATGGTTGTAGGGAGTACTTTGAGATCAGGAGTCTGAACTAGATGCTTAATAAATACAATCTCCTTTGGAAATTAACCAATATTAAACAGCTTTATATAACCCTCAGAGTAAAAGCAGAAGAAATATTGGCCAGAAAAGGAAGGGATGTTTAGAGGCAGCAAAGCACTGTCTCTATGAATGAGGACTCAGGAGCTTGTGGGTCAGGATTCAAATTGCACCTTTCGTATGTACTGTGAGATTATGAGATTATTGGCAAGTTCCTTAACTTCCCTGTAATTCAGTCTTCACCAGTATAATGAGGACGGTGATGACAGTAGGGCATATCTCGAAGTTGTTTAAAAACATTGTGTATGGAAAATGCTTATAATGTAAATGGCATCACAGAACAATTATTATCAGACGTAAGATTTTATTAACCAAAGAGGATCAGGTTTGTAATGGAATAATCTTATCTGTACTATTGTGTTTACCAAAGAGTAATAAGTAAAGAATCAATTTGAGATATAAATTAAATGTCAGCGTATTACCTTTTTATCTTAAGCTGTGCTTCATTTCTTAACAGTCGTGTGAGTATTATACTATCATTTGTCCTTTCCGATGCATAAAACAATCTTATACAGGCAGTTGCCAGAGAGAAGTCAGGCATTTACCTGCTCATAGAAAAAGGCTAAGAAAACTTAAACCTTGGTTTACACATCATTGATGTTTGTATTTTCCCATTTAGAAATAAGACATTCCATTCTTAACCACCTAGCTGACAAGGACTTTTTGAGAACCTTGTTGATAGCGGCCTGGGATAGTCTCCGCACCCATAACCTTACAATTTTTAGTATTTATTGAAGCTCATAAACTATAGGTCACTGTACACAAATCATTTTTAAGGTGATAACAGCAAGAGCACATAACATATTCCATCCAAAATAGGATGACCCAATGCAGAAATGTGTGTGATTGCCCTTTAGATACATCAATGACTGACTAAATAGTTTTAGAGATGCTATTAATATTTACATGGCTGAAACTATATTTAGTATTCTGTAGATGAAGTCAAAAGTACACTCTGCCCTTAAGGGTGAAAATGACAATCTCAGTACAAAGGGAATATTATATAAGAAGAATGCGAGTTTGATGTTTGAAGGCCATCCTTTATCCCAAATGAAGATTAGGGAGCTTCTAAATGTCTTTTGTTACAGAATCAGGGATAAGACTACAAATTACCAAACAAACTCCCTGAAGAGTACTGAAAATTTTCAGTTTGAGATTGCTTCCTGTGTCAGTCAGGGCCCCGTGGAGGGGTGTGATGCCATTTTTAATGCATGCTCTAATAGATCTTTTCAAGACTCTAAATCATCTAATATTATCAGTCAAGCTGACTTATTCTCTTGAACTTCAAAGAGAAAATAATTCACACTATTTCCTTCTTTGAAATTTTCATTCAATATCTTGTATAAATGACTTTTAATGTACTTTGAATATCAGTAACTTTTATAATATTAGATGCAAGTTCATAACGCATTCAGCTCGTGAGTTTTTATTGATTATTAAATCAATGAATATACTGTCCCCCCTCCAAAGGGAGTATGCACATGTGAATGAACATTTTTAGAGAATTTAACTCTATATGTCCCTGAAATTATTTTACACAGGGAACCTTCTCTGTGTTGTCTTTACTGACTAGGAAACCTAGGAAGAAGACACATTTAGCTGAAAGATGAATGAATGGTGCTCAACATTGACATTGAACAAAGATGAGAAAAGACATCATCCTTTGCCTACCTTCTTTGTTCCTAGTTGAAACCAAAAATGGAATTAAAGCTCTGCTTTATGGTGCATGCAGAACTACAGATAAATGCTGATTGCTAGTGTGGCTGTCAGGCCTGTGACTGTTGGGCTCCATATCACACATCAGGACATCTCCTTAAGAGCAGGTGTGGTGCTGAGAGCTCTGATGGATGCCTGTTTGTGCTATAACAATGCTGTTCACTCCATGAGTAATAACTGCCTGCTCAACAAACTCTATGCATACACCCTAGGATGAAAATGTTTGAGCCCTGATACACCACAGAGTGGAGGATTCACAGTGTTTGGGGAGCTGGCGAATGTCTGTAAAACACAGAGATAGAGAAGTCTTAAACATGACATTGAGCCTTTGATATTCCTTCCAATCATGAGATTTAAATTATATGCCATTTCAGTCAAATATGAACACAACCTCATTGTAAAATTCTGGACAGAATGATTTCTTTTTGGGTAAAATTACTTTTGTGGTAATTTAAACATACTAATTTATCAAAAATTTGCCTACTATGAGAATACACATTAAAAGTTCTATTATCAGTTATAAAAAGCTCCCATTAGTAAAGTGTCTGTAAATCTGCATCTCTGTCCAATAGATAGTTTCTTCTTTATGTTAATTATGGCTTAGATTTTACTTTATATACATTTCCATTTGCAGACATTAAATGCCCTAAGTAACTCTGATCAGAGGATATATGAACAAGTAGAGAATTTTAGCTAGTTTATGTTTCTCTTTGAATATTTGAAAAATATATAAAGTCACTTAGTTAATTCTTTCAACATTCAATTTCATATATAGGACCTCCTAACTTGGTCACCTCAAGGAGCAATTAGTTATCTCTATTATCTATCCTCAGTCCCAAGGTTTTAAATGTCTTGCACACAAATTAAGATCACACTATTGTCATCAGGACCCCTGGCACAACTTCTTCCCCAGATTTCAAGTTGATAGTGACTATCCCTTATATATACTGATTACCTGTTGGCTTTCTGGGAGCAAGTGAAAATGGTATACAAATATTTCAAGCATAATTTTATAAGCATAAACTGAGCTAATGCAATATTTCTCAGTATGGGATTTTACTTAGTCTACTTGACTACTTGTAAAGAATGTGTCTGGACAGTGACTCAAAGAACCTTTTTAAAAAAGCATATGAATCATACTCAATGATTTATTCACATATCTATTTAAAAAATTCCATTGGTCATGCTAAAAAAGGTTGCAAGCCCTTTGACTTAAGTATTTCTATAATGACTGTTAAAATCAATTCTGGCATTAAAGTCTCCAAGAATGAACAATGCATTGAGTGGAAAATTGATTACATGGTCAAAGAACAGTCCTTTGTGGCCTCGTTTGCTTTTTCGATTAGCACAGCTGTCATGGCTGTTGTAGGTGGTCCTCAAAACTTATAGGGGAAAAAAAAATCTGTCCTTGACACTTAGTATTTATCTATGGATTTTTGGGAAAGAAATATGTTTTTGCTTGCTTATTAGAACCTACCAATGTAGGTACCAATATGAAGTTGAGTTTTGTAAAGATAAAGGAGAAATACAAAGGAGGCTAATGTGTGAGGGAAAACAGTCTGAGTAATATAGAAAATCACTTCTAGGATTTCTGTCTAATATGGGAAATACATTCATTTGTAAAGGAAGTTGCTTTGATTCTTACTATAGCCAAACTTATAAAAGAATAAGTTAGCTTTAGTAGGAAATTAGCTGATATATGGACTTGTGAAAGACACTAAATAAAAATGGGACCTAATCACTTTTTTCATCTTTATCTTCTTTTCTATCATAAAGAAGCTTTTAGAACAAGCCTCCTCATGGCACTTGGGAAGGACTCTCCTACCTACATTTCACCTTGTAGCACAGGTCTTGGGTGTTTAATAAGTCCTTATTGAAGTGTGCTATCTATTTATTTATATTTAACTTTCCCTTTCTAGTAACAAGGTTTTAGGTCAAATATTCCTAGAGATCTGGACTGCTGATCTCTAACATCTGCTTTTAATGCTCCCTAGGAAAAATTCATTCAATCTCTCTGGTTTCTCCTGGCCAAAGGATAGTTTTCTATTTTTCTTCTTGCCTATGATATTAATTTTCAATTGCTGTTGAAACAATTTAACATGTACCTACAGGCTTAAAACTACACAAATGTATTGTCTTACAGGAGGGAGAAATACAAAATGGGTTTCATTGGCCTAAAGTAAAGATTTTAGCAGGGGTATTATCTACTGGAGACTCCATTTCCTCACCTCCTCCAGCTTCAGAAGTCTACCTGCATCACCTGTGTCCTTCTATCCTCAAAACCAACAAAGACTAGTTGAATCTTTCCTACACTGAAAACTCTGATAAAGATCCTTCTAATTACATTGGTGTAGGATAAGGAAAAAATGTCAGGCTTTTCTGCCCTCCCGCCATCAGGATAGATGACGGATCCTTGCGGTCCTGAATGCATGCCTGATGGCGGGCACCTGGAGTAAGGTGTGGGCATAGGTAGATGGGATTTACCTGGGCTGAGACTGTGCTTTTAAGGGCGGCGTCACAGGGACGCCAGCAGCAGCAGAAGCCAAAAGAGAAGCCGAGAGAGAAGCAAGAGAAACAGAAGCTGAGACAAGGCCGGAGAGCCCAGATAGAATGAAGACTTCCTGGGGGCTGGGAGGCCTGCCAGCCTCCCGGCCCCCCAGCACCCTTACCTGCTGTGTATCAGGTAAATCCCAATAAAAAGACCTACAAAACCACTGAGGACTCTGACTCCTCCTTCACCTGGTCTGCTGGATCAGAAAACCTGCACTGTGTTCATTCCTGCCTTTACAATTGGGTCCAGCTGGAAAATCCAGATTAATCTCATCATCTCAAGTTTAGCTGATTTTAGCAACCTTAATTCTATAAGCAACATTTATTCTCCTTTACCAGGTAAGATAACATAGACAAAGTTTCCAGGGACTAGGATGGATATCTGTGTAGAAGAAGCAATGTTATTCAAGCTACCATACTTATATTTAGTCAGAGTAAATTTGCTATATCACAGCATACCTACTAATGATGCCACCAGCATAGTTGAACATTTGACATACAAAAGATACCAAATCCAGAGAAAGTCAATAGCTCTCCCTCTAGCCTACATGTAGCAGGTCTTTCCATCTTCAAAACTAATTTTAATTAGAATTTTATTGACTCCTATGGGTTTTACGGGTTTTACATATGAGGTCCTTGAATCCCTTGAAATTCTATGTTAAATATGTTGGTAGATGCTTTTTTTTTTTGCTTTCAAAGACGTAATGAACAAAATATATATATAATCATAGATAATTCTATGTATCCCTGCATATGAATTGTCATTGTTCCAAGTTATAGCTTTAATTCTTTCTTCCTCAGAAAACTAGAGTGATTTCCTATGGTTTTAAACTTTTATTAAAATATTATTAAAGTACTTAAAATTTACAAGCATTTGATTCATGATCTTTTTTTAACACTTTTTTTTTTTTATAGAGGCATGCTTTATTTATTTATTTATTTATTTATTTATTTATTTATTTGTTTGTTTGTTTGTTTGTTTGTTTGTTTTGTTTATACATGCACTGGGTACAGTCAGAAGTGCGGGAGGGTGAGAGAATTCACCAGAGCCAGAGCGGGGAGCAGAGCAGGCAGAAGGACCGAAGTACACTGCTGAGGGGAGCAGCAGGCGGCAGGAGAGGTCTGCGCTCCATGTGGGACCCTCCTCCAGTGGCCGGGGAGCAGCTGGAGATTGAACCGGCGCCGTGGAGACCAAGGGCAGCTTCGCAACCCAGCGCTCAAACGCTGTGCCACCCGGGAGGCCCTGATTCATGATATTTTGTCAGAATCTACTTAGCATTCTGATAGGTGAACATGGAGATTCTGATCTTCTACTATATTCTTAAATTTGACCAAGTACCACTGATGACTTAATTACCAGTGAATATTTCATTAAAGTTTTCATTACCCTAACTTTGAACATCTTGCAAAGAACAAGTATTTCCCATGGCTGAAGCTAGGAGAATTAAAGGAACTTGGTTGGGGGGGGGGCAGGGGGATAGGAAGTTTTACCTTTCTATTATTGTCAATCCTGTTTATCTTATTTGATATTTTTGTCTTTTTTTTTTTTTGGCCTCTTTATGTCTAATACAGTATTAAGGTGATTCTGAGGTCACAAGTAAAATGTGAAGAAAAAGCCAAGTCTGGTTGCTACCAAATTTCTCTTGGAAACTATTCCTCCATGTGTTTTATCTTTCTTTTTTTTTTTTTAATAGAGGCATGTTATTTATTTATTTATTTGTTTGTTTGTTTGTTTTGTTTATACAAGCACTGAGTACAGTCAGAAGTGCGGGAGGGTGAGAGAATTCACCAGAGCCAGAGCGGGGAGCAGAGCAGGCAGAAGGACCGAAGTACACTGCTGAGGGGAGCAGCGGGCGGCAGGAGAGGTCTGCGCGCCATGCGGGACCCTCCTCCAGTGGCCGGGGAGCAGCCGGGGATCGAAGTGGCGCAGCAGAGGCCGGGCAGCTTCGCAACCCAGCGCTCAACCACTGTGCCACCAGGGAGGCCCTGTTTTATCTTTCTTTCATTTGGTTGTAAATAAAACTCCTGTGCTTTCTTAACTGATAAGATTATGATGTTTAAAGTGGTTGGATATAAAAGGAATGCAAACAGATAGGAAGAAACCTCCAAATTTCCCCTCTTTTCCTTTCATGTTGATTCTAGAAGTATAAATATCTTGAGGTTTAATACTACTGTTGTCTCTGTTACCAGAGATGACTGAAAGATTGTGAGAATCATGTCATGCTTTCCTGCCAAAGGAGTTGCTATGCATCTGACCTTGGGAAGCAGTGGATGAATGAAAATTTGCCACAACATATCTGAAAAATTGCTAAACCTCACTATACCCTACTGTCTATCCCCTCCCATCCTTCAAATCATAGCTCATCAATTTTATTAAGTCTTTGCAAATATCTGTCAGGCCTCCAGTAGAAGGTTAAATTTTTAAACTCATTTTCTAAGTAAGCAAACTTGTAAGACACAGTGTTGTGAACCACGAAGTAATGTGTCCTATGTGGCTGTTTATTGCATACTTACTCCCATAAAAGCTTAAAACACAGTTTAAAAGAGAAGGAAAGGAAATAGAGTCAGAGACTTAGGGGGTGGCAGTTAGGGGGTGGAAGAAAAGAGAGAGAATGAAAGATATTAAATAATATCAATTAAAGAAATATCACAGGTCATTACATGATTAATTATGAAATGAGTGCTATAAATTTTAAGTGCCCTGGATTCTGAGAAAGGAGAGATCACTGTGAATTGGAGGGTCAACTGGTGATAATTTTGAAGGGTAGCTGGAGGGTACTCTCCAGCTACAGAGTAGAGAATTGGCATTTTGAATAGGTAGCGCCAATATGGAATAGAATGATCTTATATAGAGGCTTTATTAAAATAATCCTTTTGTATTTCAAAAGCTTATAGTTTACTATTATTGGTAGATTAATTTTGGTATAAAAGCCACAGTTACAGTTAGTCTAAACGTAAAAGAAAATAATGATTAATCTACATTGGTTATAAATGTCAATATATACTTTCATTTATCTTTATAGGTAACTAACATACCTCTGATTATTAGAATTAATCCTTTCAAGCAATATAATACATAATGACTTTTTTTTTAAACTGCAGTAACAAAATTTTTTTCCCAAAATAATTTGTAAACCTTCTTTAGAGTATATTAACTTCATTTCAGAACATTTTCTGGGCCTCTGTCCGAAGCTTGATCTTTCTTTGATGCTCATAATTGTCCTATTATATTTACTTGCTATTAAATGGAACCCTCAGTTAGATGATAATGACTTTGGCTTATAAAGAGCAATAAAAGAATTTAAATCATTTAAAGTATAGCTCTTCTTTGATATCAACTATCCAATATTATTCTAATAAAAGAATGCCTAACATACCTTTAATGAATTTCCTTTTGTATAAGATGAAATATTTAGCAAGAGAATTTGAAATGTCCATTAGAGCATCTCATTCATAAGTATCCAGGATGTTCATCTTGCAGGACCTGGTGAATCAAGGAAAGGGTTCTTTATTGGACAGAATTATCTAGCAAATACATTCACCTTTGGGGAGGAAAAACCCAAAGTCATGCCCACAAAGCCTTCTCTATGATCCTTTATTAAAATTTGACTCTCTAAGAAAAGTATCTTCTTACCTCCTTTAACAAATCTCTCTGAAGTGTGAAACTTACCCATTTTTTTTTATTTCCTTTTATTCCATCAGAGGCACATAGATTTTAGAAAGGAATTTTCAGCTGATTGCTAGTTAGTGACTTTGAAGGAACTTTTAACAGCTGTTCAAGGCCAAAATAGATTACACTGTTTTATGCAAAACCTATCAACATTTTTGCTATTGCACATTTCTTTATTTCCTCAGAGTTAATTGCTAAATGTCATCCACTCCTGCTGTTCTAGTGAGTTTGAATTTTCTCAAGATGTTTCATAACTTTCTCCTTAGAGATTTCAATCTCTGTCAAATATTCTAATTTTTCTTAAACAGTACCTTTGAAACAGGAGCATTCTGAGTGTCCTTTGTGGTAAACATGTGCAGAAACATCAATCTCCCTTTGTAATCTTTATCCAAGATTAGAAATTTCAAGGGTATTTCTCTCTCTCTCTTTCTTTCTGTCTGTGTCTCTCTGTCTGTGTCTCTCTGTCTCTCTCCATGAGTGCGCGCGCGCACACACACACACACACACACACACACATGCAAAAGGTAGAAATATAAAAATTATATTCATACTGCTTTTGCCTCCCAAATTCTTTTCCTTTAGAGTAGCTGCATTTTTCTAATGCTTGTATTAAATGATCAATTTTTTTTCCATTATATTTTTCTACTTAAATCTGAAAAAAAGTGTACATAGCTTCTAAAATATCTTTTCAAAGCTGCTACAGGATGTCATCCTCATGCACTTTAGAGGAGTCTCTTGAGCTCTTTCAAAAATGTCTGAGTTGAAGACATTTGTTTATATTCCTTACCTAAAGGGTACCTTCTTCTCTTCACAATGTAACTAAGTCCTTTAGTCAAAATGTCACACACCAGCCTGTCAACAAATCATGAAATAGGTAAGTTTCCTCTGAAGGTCACGCATACAATTGCTCATCAAAGAATTATACCAAAGGTCTTGTAACTTTACCACTTCTGTTTGCTCATTTTGCATTTTTTTCTTTTCCTTTTTCCCTACCATTATCTTGCTTGCTTTCCCCACTTCCCTCCTTGCATTAAACTTAATTTTTATTTTTTCGAATCATAAGTTGTGCTTATTAATATGTAGTGCATTTACTATTTTAAACAGACAGATTAAAAAGAACAAAAAATCCCTAGTTTTCTGGGTGTCTTTCTTTTCTTCCTGGTTATGCTGGGTGCAAGGGAGGAGGGGTGTAGGGGAAGGATTGAAAACTAGAAACAAAATTGACAAATACTTGAACTTTAAACAAGGAAACAATGAGGAGCTGTAAATTTTTCACAATCTTTTTTTTTTATAGAGGCATGTTTTTATTTATTTATTTATTTGTTTGTTTGTTTGTTTTGTTTATACATGCACTGGGTACAGTCAGAAGCGCGGGAGGGTGAGAGAATTCACCAGAGCCAGAGCGGGGAGCAGAGCAGGCAGAAGGACCGAAGTACACTGCTGAGGGGAGCAGCGGGTGGCAGGAGAGGTCTGCGCACCATGTGGGACCCTCCTCCAGTGGCCTGGGAGCAGCCGGGGATTGAACTGGCGCCACAGAGGCCGCGGGCAGCTTCGCAGCCCAGCGCTCAACCGCTGTGCCACCGGGGAGGCCCTTTCACAGACAATCTTGATGGGAAATTTTCAGTCATAATTTTATCTAGTTATTCAGGGTAAAGTATAGAATGCAAAGGGGTCTATTAAAATATACACCTTGAGATCTTTTAATGCTATTTACTTCACTAATAATACCTTAATGTAGATTTCTCTGCAATAAACTCTTCCATAGAGGCATCCCACATTAAAGGTTTTTAGTTTTCCTACTCAACTTGCCTGCCCATGTGCCTCAAATCCAATTATTGAACAAGACATTGCTTCAGGTAAGTCCAATGTCCCCGGAGGCCAAGAGTTAACAATCTTACCAGTTACCTTGCAGTAGTAATGTGAACTCACCTTTGCAGTGACATGAGTTCATTGGACAGTAAAAATATGGGCTGGCTGTAAAGTGAGGTGTCTGAGCAACTGGGTATAGAATAAAGAATGTAGATTTGAGGAAGCTTGGAGAGCAGAAAATGGACGTAGATGGAGGAAATCATGCCAAAAAGTCCATGAGATTACTGGCAATAGGTGGTGATAAATTTTGCTTACTTCATTTTTTCCAGTCTTAAGGAAATATCTCCCAAATCCAAAGTTCTGGGCTTACATTATGTTTAAAGAAACTGGGCCCTGAAGGATAATCCCAGAAAAGGATAATGCTATTATGTAGTTTCCATGTGTTTTTCACTAGCTTTAAGTGGACTCTTAAGTCTGAAGAGATAACAATGGAATCTGAGAAAAATTACACTGGAGCTCAACATTAAAAATGTTCCTCATAGTTTGTTGTTATTCTTTGTGGTTATTGTTTTCCTTCTGTGTCCATTGATGTCAGTGTCCAGCTTTTTATTGAGTGATAGTCAATCTAGGATGATACTTTCTAAATGCTGAACTATTGCATATTATTTCATCATATGGAGACAGTGTAATTTATTTAGCAAATACTCTCTGGTTAGACATTTAAGTGCTTATCTGATTTTTCAACTTTATAAATATCCCTGTGATAAGTATCCCTATTCAAACGTATTACAGAATGTCTCCAATTATTTTTTTAGAATATTCTCTAGAAATAGAATTTCTTGGTGAAAGAAAAATACATACTTTAAACTTTTTGATACATCAATTTGCAACAAGTCATAAAATCACCAGCAATGTATGTGAGTGCCCACTTTTTTACAGCTTCATAAGTACTGGATATAAAACAAACAAACAAACTCTATCCACTTGATAACTTGCATTTAATTTTCATATTTCTGATTATAAGTAAGATTAAATGTGTTTTACTTGTTTGGAACATGGGCCTACAAACAAAAGCCTACATGTTAAATCTGGTCTGTGGTCTGTTTTTTGTGCAGACCCATTTTAAGACTTTTTAACATTTTAAAAGGGTTGTAAACAAACAACAAAGGAAAATAAAGAACAGAGATTTATTTATGCAAAGCATAAAATATTTACTGTGTCGTTCTTTATTGGCTTGAGAGTTGAATAATAACAATTAAAAATAGCTAACATTATTAATCTCTAACTTGAATTCAGACACAGTGCTAAAGATTTTACATGCAGTTTTATTTAATCTTCACAGTAACCCTAGAAGAGAGATATATCTTTGTGATTACTGTAAAACTTGTTTTGTGAATAAATAAGTTTGGATATGTTAAGTAATTTGTCTAATGTCTCATAGTTAGTAAGAAGTTGATCTAGGACTCTCAGCTTTTCCAAAACCTGTGCATTTAAACATTCTGCTAAATCACACATGATTTTGCTACATGTATGCATTAATTTTAAGGAAACTAAAATTTCTCTGATACTGAGGTTTCATATCCAGATGTATGGTGTCTATTTGTTTACAGCTTCCCCCATGTTACTCACTAGAGTTTTGTAGTTTTATTCATAAAGATAGCACATGTTAAATATTTTCCCCATGGCATTTTGTATTTTGATTGTGTTATGAATGGAACCCTATTCCATTTTCAGATTCATATATGTTATTATTATCTAGGACAGGAATTGAGTTGTATATATTAATTTTGTAACTAGTCATATTTTCTTGATTTCCCAAATAGTTGTAGTCAAATTTAATGTTTCTTGTTGTATTGTTCAGTTAAATAATCATAAAGGTAGGTTTTCTGCCATATCTCTGATGTTTGTAACTCCACCCCCGCCTGATGACTTCACAGCTTATACTTCCAGAATCATGTCAGCAAGCTTCTTTGTGTTATTCTGGTTCCAATAGGCATTACTCCACTCCCTGTCACCCTTTAGGATCCTGAATCTTGGTTTGTTAATTTTAAAATCATGGTAAGAACCTTTGTCTTAATTTTACTAAGATTTATTTATTCTGAATTTTGGTAGAATTTTATTAAATTCCTTTTGTCTATATATTGAGATGATAATATAGTTCTTAACTCTTGGCTTAATAATATGATGAATTTTAGGTAGACGTTCTACAATCAAACCATCTTTGCATTCTGAAAATAATCCTTTCTTGGTCACAAAGTGTCAGTCTTCTTATATATTGCTGAATTCAACTAGTTAACTTTTCAAGAAGTGCTTTACATTTATATATTCCTAAATAAATTTATTCTATATTTATCTTTCTAGAGACTTTTTAAAACTAGATAACTCTAGCACTATAGAATGGTTTGTGATATATTTTATGGATTTTTAAAAAAAAATCTTTTAAAACACATAGGAATGATTTGTCCCTTGAATGGACAATCAGTAGAACTTGGCTGTTAAAAAATATGGCCCAATGCCGTTCTGAAGGATAGATTTTGACAACTATTCTAAATTCTTACATTCCATGATTAGTGGATCAGAAAACATTTTCAGTCAATTTTGGTGATTCATTTTCATCAAAATTTCCGTATCATACCAAATAATTGCTTAAAATGTATATAATTTATATATATATTTTTATAATTTTTTTAAAGATTTATTTATGCATATAAGAACTGGGGTGCAAGCCAGGGGTAAAGGTGGTGTGAGAGAATTTACCAAAGTGTAGAATGCAGAACAGGCTGATTGACTGAAATACACTGCTGAGGGGAACAGCAGGCGAGTAATGAGAGGTCTGCTGTGCCATGTGGGTTAGCTCCCTGGCCTGGGATCGAACTCATGCTGCAGTGGCTGCCAATAGCTTCATAGTGCTGAAACTTAACCCCTTGAGCCACCAGCGAGGCCCCACTTTTAAAATTCTTAAGATATCTGTATAAGTAATTGTATCTCTACTGTTATACAATGTTTTACAAATGTTATTTTTTTACCTTTCCAGAGATTTGTCTAATTAATTCATCTTTTCAAAGAACCAAACTTGGTTTTCCTTAGTTCATTGTTTTTCTATGTTCAAATGAATTAATTCCACTTCAATTTTATGAAGTCATGTATCCTCTTTTGATTTTTTTCTATTTTTGATTGTTTAGTTAATTTTTTTCATTACTTCCATTTAATAATTATTCAATAATATAAATATCCAAGATTATGAATTTTCCCTTAATGAGTACTTCCCTTATCATGTCCATATTTTTATATATACTATTATGATTATAGCTAATTTATAATTATTTTTATTTTGTTTCATCTCTAAGAAATCTTCAGAAAACTGTTTCTTAATTCCCTTACAGTTGAGTTGTTTCTAGTGTCTTTGATTTTAATATTTCTGTAGTATTGCATTGTTGTCAGAGAAAATAACATTAATATTTTTGTCTTCTCTTTTTATGCTGTTTGTAATTATTTCACTTAAACTATATATTCTCACTTAAAATATATATTCAAAAATATTTTTCAAATTTTCTTCTTCAAGTTAAAATCAAATTATCCTGAAACTATAAGATACATGTTTCATCCTCTTATTCTGACTACACTCTTTTCTCAATTTTGATTTCAGAATATATATCCAGCTCTTTATTTTTTCCAATGATTATTATTGTTAATTAATGCCATAGTGATAATGAAAACAGTTTATTTAACACCTTTTTTGGATGCTAGAAATTAACTATTGTTTGCATATTGTTTCATTTACTCTTAGTAATGGTAAATGTTAAGGAGTCATTATTTCCCTCATCCTACACTGACTTCACCACTTACTTCACCAAATCTGTAACAAGTGAAGCCAGGACTAGAATCCATTGTACTATTAATTCACATTCTGTTTTACATTTTATTTGTACAAATCAACACATTCTATATTCCCAACATTCATTCATGCAGTCAATTTGTTATTTTAACACATACATATAGGCTACTCCAAAATGTTTGGCTCTTGAGAATGAAGTGATGATTAAGATAGGCCTGCAGAACCATTGCTCAGGAAGCTTCTATTTTGGTGGAGACAGGCCAAAAACAAATACAACATGAATAATCAAAATAGTTACAGATGATAGATAACTATTTCTTTTAGGATCACGAAAAGAGAGAGTAGGATACGGAATAGGAAATAGTGGTGGAAGAAGTGGTTATGTTGAACAAGAAAGAGACAGCTATGCTCAGTTTTGACAGCAAAACATACTAGATCTAGGGAAACATGTGTTCAATCTGTGCCATAAACTGAGAATAGAACCTGGCACATTCTGGGATTGCTCAGAGTCACAGAGGTTGGAGCCCAATGAGCTGTGGCATAAAGAGGCATTAGCTGAGGCAGCAGTAGAGATCGCAGCAAGATCACATAGGGCAATGTAAGTCTTATTATGGATTTGAATGTTATGTAGTAATGCATTTCAGTGAAAGTCACTGAAAAAACTTTAAGCAGGTCAATGAAATGATGCAATTTAAGTTTAAAATATATTACTATTGCAGCTGAATAAAAATATATTGTATTAAGAGGTTTTAGTACAGAAATTAGGGAATCCAAGGTGTAGTCAAGGTGACAGATGATGGTAGCTTGAATAAGAGCAGTGACCTTGTAGAAGATGAAGAAGAGTGGGTTATTACAAGTTGCATATTTTGAATATAGATGGAAAAGATTGGTTGATGGATTGAATATGAGCCATGATGGGGGAATTTTGAAGGAAATAAGAAGAATAAAGGATGTCTCCAAATTTTTGGTTAGCAACCTAATGGTGCTTTTTTTTTTAAAGGTTTATTTATTTATTTATTTTGAAGATTTATTTACACAAGCACTGGGGTACAGGGCAGAACCATGGGAGGGTGAGAGAATTCACCAGAGACAGAGCAGGGAGCAGAATAGGCAGAAGAACCGAAGTACACTGCTGAGGGTGGCAGCAGGTGAGACAGGAAAGGTCTACCTTGCCATGTGGGTATCTCCCTGGACAGCCGGGAATTGAACTGCTGCTGCAGAGGCTGCAGAGAGCTTCACAGCGCTGTGCTCAATGAGATGCACCACCGGGGAAGCCCCCTAATGGTGCTTTTTACTGAGTTAGAGAAGGATAGAAATAGAACAGCATTGAAGAAAAATGTCTTTGGAACATGTTAATTTTGAGATGTACATGAATTATATGAACTGAGGTGTTGACTAGCAGCTGGATTGATGAGTTTAGAGTTTACTGGACATGTAAATAGACTTAAAGCTATGGGAATGGCTGTGACCCCTCAGGACAAGATTGGAGAGGATAAATAGGGACCAACAACTATATGCTAAGGCTTACCAACATTATTAGGTGAGGTGAAGGTAAAACCAGCAAAAGAAAATATGAAGAAAGGCAGAAAGCAAAGATATCATGAGCATGGGGGATATTTCAAGGATCATTTCTAAAAATTCATGCTCAGCACTGGTCTTTCCAGAAGGAACTTTCTTATTCTTTGCATTATCATTTTGAGTTGTTTCTTGGTTTCCTAGAGAGATGCCGCAGTGATTTTTTGCAGGGAGAAAACTCAAGTGAAACACATACTGACTCACGGATATCTGAGACCAGTTTGCTATTGCTTACATTTGGATAAATGTCAAATTTTGGATCGAAATTTCTTCACAAAACTCATTTTTTATCTACATACACATACTATGGCAAGGGTGTTTATAGTCAGTGTGATAATTTGTTTTCTAGATGTTTTTTCACTCAACATTGAGCTTTATAGGTTTAGTTTCCCTTTCTTTTATTTTTTTATTTTTTAAAAAAGATTTATTTATTTATACAAGCACTGGGTACAGTCAGAAGCGCGGGAGGGTGAGAGAATTCACCAGAGCCAGAGCGGGGAACAGAGCAGGCAGACTGACGAAATACACTGCTGAGGGAGCAGCCAGCGCGGCAGGAGAGGTCTGCGCACCAAGTGGGATCCTTGCCCGGTGGCCGGGATCGAACCTGCGCTGCAGAGGCGGCAGGCAGCTTCGCAACCCAGCCCTCAACTGCTGCGCCACCGGGGAGGCCCAGTTTCCCTTTCTTTTAAATTCAAGAATTTTACTAGATGTTTTGTGAATACTAAATTCTGTTTCTTCCATTTGTGATTCAGAATCTTTCTATAAACACAATTTGTACAGTTTTGTCTATTAGGTCTTTGGATAGGATTATTATCTACTTGTCCGGGTCTCCACTACAGGAACACAAATTACCAGCATCTGGGCTTCATTGTCAGTAATCAATCGTCTCTCTTGTTATTGTCCATGGTCTTTTCTTCTATTGTATTCTCGGAGACTTATAAGGTTACACTCTACACACAATTAATCTTGTTCTTTGTAACCTAAGAAACCCTACAAATTTTCATGAATTAAGTATTGACATTCCATAATTAGCAATTTCATTTCAAATCATTCCTGATTTCTCATGCCTTCTTTTGTATTTCTGTTCACCAGTTAGTTCCCTTTTTTAAAAGTCCTTTTGACTTTTCAATTTGCATCTTTATATTTATGGGAACAATGTTTTCTTCAGCTAATATATATAATATTTTTCTGCATTAAATATTATAAAAATCCTTGTTTATTTTTTCACAATATAGGATTTCTATTCTCAAGTGCTGTCACCATAGTTTTCCCATGACCTAAGTCCTCTACCACACTTTACCATAGTCTCCTCCTGCCCTGTTCTCCACTCTCCCCCATCCCTCTGCCATTCCCTCCCGCACAGTGTCTCAGATCTACAGCCTGCTTTCAACAGTTAGTCTTTCACTTTGTCTGATCCTTTGTTTGGTTTCTCTATATTCCATATATAAGTGAAACCATTTAGATTTATCTTTCTCCTAGATCACTTCACTTAGAATAATCCCTTCCAGTTCCATCCATGTTGCTACAAATGGCATGAGTTTATCTTTTATTATCATTAATTAGATTTCCACTGTGTTTATGTACCACATCTGTTCTGGGGCAGTTAGGTTGTTTCCATGTCTTGGCTATTGTGAATAGTCAAATTAAACAGGGATGTTTAAAGTAAATAAAATAATAATAAAATAAATATAAAAATATTTTCTTGTGTACTTCATTTACATTACACATTTGTTTTAGAGGTCTTATTATATATACCTATTTCCTATTTACTCCTTAAATGGTGAGAGTTATGACTGAGCATGGACTTTTCTTTGGAAATTATGGGAGTATTGAAGTTGAATTTCCTCCTTTCTGTTTGCATGCAGAAGGAGACCTACCTGAAATCTCTTTGGCTAATTCATGATCATTTATTTGACAAGAGCTTAAGGATAGAGCTAGATGTTCATCTCTTGTGCACAATGCAGACATTGGTAAATGAACATCTGGAGATGCTCTGGCCACAATTACCACATGGTTTCTCTTTTATATCTCTCTGTCACTAACAGTTTGGTCTTGGAAGCTTGTTTATCCATAGGATTTTCATGTGGAAATATTCTTGTCTTGCTTAGAGCCTGACTCTGCCCATCTTGGCCTTGGGGTTTTTGTGAGACTCATATCTCTACTCCTAAATTCTGAAATGAATCAACTTTAGTTGGACTTCTTTAATCTGCTAATAACTGCATTATATGTAACAAAAATTCCTTGAAATTTCTGGCATGTTCATAACTTCTAGTTTGTAGTCTTGATACAATCCTCTCTAACTTTTTTTCATTAAATTAACTTCTTTTAAAATTGGAATTGTTGATGGTTCATGGTGATTGGGGAATTAATCACACATATTCTTAAGTTTTATCTGTTTTACATCATAATAATGGAATATTGTGCAACCATTAAAAGTATTAATTGCAGTGTATCTTTGTATATAATTTGAATATTATTTTAAAAAATCTAGATATTTTATATTTATATGTATAAAAAGCCTGAATGTAATACTCATAAAATTTACTTATGGTTATTTATAGCATATAAATTATAGATAACTTTTACTTCCTTTTTTGTAGCCAGGTATACCTTATCAAATTTTCTATACTGAGTATTTTCTTCTGTAGTTATAAAATACTGTTCATTTTGAATGTCATGTGCCCAGTGCAACAGTCACAGGGACATTTAACCGCTTTCCTCACACAGTTTATTCTTTGCAAGGTTGGAGGTTAGAAAGCTGTCTGATTTTGCTTTTTCTGTATGCCCTGCTGTCAGGGAGCTCACAGATCTTTTTCAGTCTTGTCAAGGTGTTCTACACTTATTTTTTTTTGGGACATATTTCTCTTTTATAAGAAAGGAAGTTAGGAGTTCTATGTGTGTGCATGACCAAGACCTCCCCTTTTATATTATCTAGAACAGAAAATGTTTGAAATTTCTCATATGTGGATGACAACCTTTCTCATTTCTCAGTTGTATTTTCCCATGTAGATTTGTTTTAAGAGACATTTTTGTTAAGGTGATTGAAAAACTTTGATGGGCATCAATGGTGGTTACTAAGTGGGTTATTGTATAGCATAGACATTACATGTCTCTAAAATGATATTTAAAAATTGTTATTATGGAAAATTTCTAATATATACAAAGTTAGAGAGACTAATATAATGAGTGTCCATATATTCATCACTCATCTTCAACAGTAATCAGCAGTTTGTTGAGTCAATGACAACTCACATTTTTCTTGGAGTATATTAAAGCAAATCCCAGACCTTTCACAAAAATACTTTAGTATGTCTGTAATGGATATGTACATTTAGAAAAAAATACCAAAATGCATTATTAATACTTTAGTCCATATGGGATCCTATAAAAAATACCATGATAGGGTGAATTATAAAAAAATAGATAGTTACTTTTCACAGTTATGGAGGCTGTAAGTCCAAGGTCAGTATGGCAGCAAGGTCAGGGTCTGGTGAGGGTTTTCTTCTGGGCTGTAACTTCTCATTGTGCCTTCATTCATGAGGGCTCCTCATGAGGGCTCCTCCCTCAAGATCTATCCCCTCTTAAAAGTCCACACCTCAATATCATTACCTTATTCATTAAGATTTAAATCTGTGAATTTTGGTGGGGACACATTCAGACTATAGCAATTACATAACCTTCCCCCCATGATAAGTTGCTAATGTTGCCTAATATACAGTTGTACTCAAATTTTCCAAATTATCTAAAATATAATTTTCTTACAGTTGATTTGCTTAATTAAGGATCCAAAAAATTGCATACACAGCACTGGTTGATTTGTCTCTTGGAGACTTTTTATTTTTAAATCTTTAAGTTTGACTCTGTACTTTTTTATGCCATTTAGTTGTTATGGTAACCAGGCAGTTTATTCTGTGAGTATCCCACACTTTGCATTTGACTGATTGCTTTCTTGTAGTGTTGTTTAGCCTGTTTTTCTTTTCCTTTTATTTAATGACAGAGACTTTTAAAGCAAGTTTTATCATTTTACACATAATAAAACTCTGGTTCTAAGAATTTAGGTAATTCATAAGTGGTAGGAATGGAATTTAAATACTAACTTGGCCAATTTTAAAGCTTAAACTCTTTCTTTTACATGTTGCTATGCAAGAACAGAGACTTAGAAAAGAGGATGAACATATGTAAAGGAAAAAGGGAGAGATTAGAAGAGGTTGTATATTATCGTGGTAGAATGTGAAGTAAGAAGAAAGTAGAATACTTAAGGTGTTGTCTCTCTGCTTATATTTTCTTTCTTTTGATCATGTAGTAACAAATATTCAGAATTCAAAAATTTACAGTCCCCATAAATAATTCCTTGTACTAGATGAATACATGTACAAAATAAATTTTACTGAAGATTTAGTTATGATGATGGAATAGAACTTGATATCCCTTTGCCATGTGTACTAATTTGAGAGGCTGACATAATCTAGTACCATAATCTGGATTTCTTAACACAAAAATTTATTGTCTCACTATTCTGGAGGCTGGAAGTCCAAGATCAAGTTGTTGTAGGATTGGTTCTTTCTGGATGGCCATTTTTATATACACATGGCAAACTCTCTGTACACGTTTATTTCCATATTTTTCATTTTTGTAAGAAAACCAGCAAAATTGGATTAAGATCCACCCTAATGAACTCATTTTAGTGTCATTACTTCTGTAAAAACCTTATCTCCAAAATAAACTTAGATTCATATCTACTGGGGTTTAGGACTTCAAAATAAAGATTTTCTTTTTTAGGGGGAACACAGGTCAGCCTATTACAACATATAACACATTCAAAAAACCTGTGCATTGCTTTCTAACCATTCACCACTATTTGTTCCCATAAAACACCAAACTCCATTAAAAAGGTACTTCTCTTTTGTTTCCTACAAAGAGTTCCACACATTTATCCTTCTCTTAGGTATCAAAATATACTTTCCTAGGTAGTAGATACCTAGATCTCTGGGGGAGTTTTCAAAATATTAAACCTTTAAGAATATTCTTCAGAAAAATGTTCATATAAGTTTCTAGTGAAGCAAGGAAAACCTTGTCAGAACTAGGCTTTTCAAATTCAAATATATGAAAGCATAGATAAGGATGAGCCAAAGGACCTAAATCTGAATGTATCCCGTGAATTGGAAACAGTCATTCTTTCTAGTTATGAGAAGTCTAAATTCAATAAACTGTGGTTTAATCAGTGTTTTCTTTTTTATTTCTTCAGATTTTGTTTTACTTCCTAAATGTAGTTCTTGACAACATTATTCATGTTCAACTGTTTTTATTAAAATTTTTAGTTTTGGTTTTTATAAAACTAGTGGACAAGTTTATTGTTCTCTTTCAGCAAACCATGAGTATAATGGCAGTATTTAATTTATGCTGTGATTCCTACCGCTCCCAATGTATCTCAAGTCTACACCTAATTTTTTGAAGATGATAAAAATACATTTAGATTGTTGTAGCAATAAATTAAAAAAACAGGTGGCTAATCAACCCCTGGTGAAAAATATAGTCACAAATGATCTAACATGAGATTTCAAAGTATTTTGGAGAATGTCATAAATGATAAGATTTGTCTCCTTAGTCTGGATTTTCTTTAACTGCTATTCCCCAAATTCATGTTTGTGGACATTTAGGAATAGGGCTGGTTCAGAAATGGACTATCTACTAGGTAAATAATAGGCCAGAATGAAAAGGGATGTGATAAATAACCCACAAGTTGGATAACTGACATAAATAACTTAGAGTTACCTAAACTTTAGATTAGTGAAATTTGAGGCCCATAAGAAAATTATTCATAATTTGTGTAGGAAAAAAAGTCTGCAAATCCCAGAAATACAACCATTTTGTCTGCTGTTTTTTCTCAGGAAACCTTAAAGACATCAATGAAGTCCCAGTTAAAAACATCACTCTAGGAATAAAGCTGCTCCATTATCTTGAGCTCTGCCACTATTGTGCATGTCAATACTCTGAGCAGAAACCTTTTCTTAAGGTTGATGGATGTACTATGTCTCCGTGTGTATCTGCCTATAGTTAGATTTTGCTTTTAAAAAGGAGCCATTAAGCATGCCTATTTCAAAGTGTTTTCCCTTTTTTTATCTATGCAATCAAGCTAATGTTTAAATATTTCACAACATATACTTTCATAAAATTTAGCAAAGGTATACTAGGACTCTCTTTAGCGCATGACTTTTATTTTGAGTCATATGGAAAATCTTTTTAGTCTGTTTGGAAAAGTCAAGTATGATGGAGGGCAATTCTTCCCCTCAAGTCTGAAAATTCAGGGGACAGCAATGTGAGGATCTAGAAAACTGCCACCAGTGTCTAAAGATTTCCAGGCTCTAAAACTAGCAATTATGGTTAAGTTGTATGAAATTGCCAATATCATAACATTTAATTTCAACCAAAACAGCAATTTCATATGGCTCATAAAAATTCTATAATTTAAAGAACTTATTGTTAATTTGGACTGCAAGTAGGAAAAATATTTTTAAAAGGCAAATAGAACAAAAAAGAGTTAATAACAGATTTTTTTTCAATTTAATGTAGATGATATTAACAACTTCGATGACTCAGGTTCATAATTTTAAGAAGCGTTCCCTAGAGGCGAAGCAGGAAGTCTTTGTCTAGGCCTAGACTAAGTGTAATGTATGAATTCTGTGATGGTAGGGATTTTGTTCTATTTATAACTAATGATAACATAATTTAGTTCTTTCCTTAGTGCTATAAAGATTAAATAGGGTGATCTAATGGGAACTAATTGGGTACACCGTAGCTCAGGTGGTCTGGAAATTCCTCTCAAGAGATAATATTGCATTGAAACCTGAGTCATGAGAATGAGTCTATGATGAGAAGAAAAGGGAAGATCCATTTTAGGAGAAGAAACCAAGAGTCCAAAGACTCTGAAATGGTAGTAAACTTGGACTCTTCAAGGAAGAGAAGAAAACCAATATGTCTAGGATGAGGACTCAAGAGAGAGGCCAGACTGGTTGTTGCCAGACTCACTGATGCTTCAGACCTGGACTTCTCACTTAATGTTGCTGAGTCTGAGGGTCCTTGTTTCTAAATGAGCAATAATTTCTAGCCAGCACAATAACCATTTGGTCAATGATTACATGTAAAGGACATGCACTGAAAACAAAACAAATCTTCCTATAAATGCCAACTTTCATTTTCAGCATATTTATTTTTTCAGAAAATCAAATTTTTAACTAACACCTTTAGGGCCAAGGGCTAAGCACCAAATAAACAAATAAATAAATAAATGGTATAACTTTTGCCTTACTAGTATTTATCATTATTTTGGAGGTATAAAAGAAATTTCCAGACCGTGTGAGATTAATAAAATATAATACAAATGCAGAGAAGACAGGAAGTACTAAAGATAAGTGGAGATAACTTTAAAGAAATAAAAGAGGGCCTCCCCTGGTGGCACAGCAGTTGAGTGCTGGGCTGTGAAGCTGCCCGCAGCCTCTGCAGCGCCGGTTAGATCCCAGGCCACCAGGCGAGGGCCCCACATAGCACACAGACCTCTCCTGCTGTGCCCGCTGCTCCCCTCAGCAGTGTACTTCTCATCAGTCTGCCTGTTCTGCTCCTGGCTCCAGCTCTGGTGAATTCTCTCACCCTCCCGTGCTTCTGACTGTACCCAGTGCTTGTATAAATAAATAAATAAATCTTAAAAAAAAAAAAAGGAAAGAAATAAAAGAAAGTCTTATGGAAAAGATGTCCTTGAACTGGCTTTGACAGATGAGTAAGACTTCTTTAAAGGACTGCAGTGTCTCTTTTGTTTTAGTTATTCTGCATGATCTTCCAAGAGGAAGTTGCAGAACAGGAAGAAGCATAGTAATGAGACTAAGAATGGCAAATTCTGGGTACTGTAGAGAACAGGAACTAGGTTGTTTTGATTAGATACCTATTTCGGTGACTGGGAAAAATTGGCTAGGTGTGTAGCTAAGGAAATTGATGGTGAAAAGAACTAGAAAATTGAAGCCTTGAAAGTGAGGAAGAAGAGTTTGAACTTGAAGCAGTAGTTCTCGGTATTTCATTTAATGGTATACCAGGAAGTGGTATGCAGAATAATTGGGAAAGAAAAAAGACACTGGAGTGAATTATATGCTTTATGAAGAAAGAGGTTTGGGTAGGATAAACGTCATGGGTCTACAAAGGAAATAGATATGAAAGATAACTTGAAGAATTAGGCAACATTTAATAGCAGAGTTTTTATTTTGACATTTAACTACCATGAATTAAAGGTTATTGTTTCAAGAACTAGACTAACTGCTGTACATTTTTCATCTCTGTTAATTTAAGCACCAAAAAACCATTATTCAAGTTTTACAGATAAGGAGCTAAACCTCAGGGAGATTAAGGGATTTTTTTTTTTCTTAAATAATGGTGTAGTTTTGTTAATAGTGTTTACCAACTTCTAACTCTGAGAGCAGACCAAAATATTTCTTTAACCCTCCAAATCTTACACTAAAAAGGGCTTTTGGAGATTGAAAACAGGATTCAGCGATCACATCACAACCACCATAATGTTGAGCAATTTCATAGCTTCATCCTTTTACTCTATTTCAGTTTTTTTCCCTTCTGACTGGTGGCTATGAGGAAAACAATCCTGAAAGGTGATGTTAATGGATGTGACTTGTTGAGCCTTTTCCAAGTGATGTTAGCTGTCAAGAGTAATTTTATGTTAGTAAATATGTTTATAAAAATGTATCATATAGCTTTGCCATTGGTTAGGTTCTCTCCTTTAATCTTAAGTTTTTTCAGTGTAAATGTGACTAGTGTAATCTTTAAATGTGAGATTTAAAGAATCTTTTCAAGGCAAGATACAATATTTTGGCACTTTGATAGATGAAGGTAAAGATTTTGTTACTTAAAACTCCAAATGAGAGGAGACTGCCAGGGAAAGCCACATAGGGGTTGCCTCAGAAGATGGGGTGGGGGGTGGTGTTCAGTTGGTCTCTTTATTTATGGAAATCAGGTTGGAGTAAGCTAGGTTTTTGGGCTTCCCGTGGATTGGTTAATTTGGTTAATTTCTCCGATTCTAAGGAATAGTTGCTCTTTCAAATTGTTTGATATATGGCCCTGGGGTAATAAGTTGGTTAATGTCTCTTAAAGGTGAGAGCCCAAGGAAGAGCCTGGGGTATTGACTCAATTAACTGACCAACCTTTAGCCAGGGACTCAAAACTTGATCTAGACAGCATTAAATACAAAAATAAAAATGGCTACATTACAGCTACCACATGGTACACTCCAGTTATCGCTTGCACTTTGAATCTTTTTTTTCCAGGCCAACATGAGGGCTCTCCTGTCTTCCAGTTGATTCTCTTTTGGGTAGAATTGCTTTGGGCAAGATGTACAACTGTGGCTATAGGTCGTGAGGTCTAGGGTATGCATCCTCACTAGTTGGGTTCTTTTGGTTTGATCGATTCAAAGCAGAGCCTCTGACATTTTCAGTGCTAGATTATGGGATGATACTGATAGTAGAGCACTGTACTAAGCACTGTGGGGTGAATAAAAAAAAGATGGCCTTTATGAAGCTTATGCACTTAGCAGGAAATAACCCGCTGTGATACTTACTGCCTAAGAATATTCCTTGATATGGATTCTAAATCCTATCTGTTTTCTGCCCTCTCTTCTTCTGTTTGTCAGTTTCCATCTGTAGACCTTTTGTTTGTCTCTTTATTTTTATTATGTAACTCCTATTTTTTCCCCCTTTCAATTATTTCTACCCTGGACTCCATTAATAAGCATATTTACTATTATTTGCTTAGAGAATATGTTTTCTGTTTCTAGGTATTAATTTTAAATGCAAGCAAGTTAAACAGCTTAAATTTCTTTCAAAGAAACCGTGAATTAAATCACTTGATAGACTTTTTCTGTCCATTAAACTTTGATTAAAAAAATGCTTTTTTATCTCTGACTAACACTTTTTAAGGTTTAATTTCCAGATATTTTATCTTTTATTTTCAATTAGTTACGTCTAATAAACCCAATCATAGACGCATAGACATACATAGAGATCCCAGGAGTGTTAAGCTAAATTTTTAATTTTTCTGGGCATTCAGCCCAGCTTGATTTAACTTCTAAAAAATTTTCATTGTGTCCTAGTTCCTGTTTTAAAATAGACGATTTATAATTACTAATTAACCAGAATAAGGTGATAAGGAAGATGATTAGCTTACTAAAGCTTTAGTTTTTTAAAAAAGATTGAAATTGCAGCAATAGATATATGTAATGTAAACATTTTTCTATACAGAAAAGGTTTGTTTCCCCTCCAGTAGTTCAGATCCTCTTTATTATTATAAATGAATTAACCCTGTCAGAAAATTCAATCATCTTATTAGTCTACTAAATTTTATCTCCCTTTATTTTTTGCTGATCTCTTTTCTTGAACAGTGAATTGGTTCTAACAGACTTACATCTATTTCATATTGCTTAATTCTTAGAGTGTTCCTTGTGAAGTAAGACATCTTTTTTAAAGGAAAAAGTGGGCACCCCACAAAATATCTTTACTGAAGATGCAGAAAATACTCCCTGAAAGCAAATATATTTCTCTAAAATCAGTCCCTCAAGAAATGCATAGCTTTAGACTTAAAATTTATATGCCTTTTGTGGTAAATAAAGAAGGAGTGTATACCACAGGGTGCTGTAAAAGGTTTTAAAGAGCTTTGATTTGTAAAAGTATGCTGATTTTACCATACCTGATTTCAAGTTATCAAGGTGAAATCACTAACTACAAGGCCTGAAAGAGATACATAGCAGCACTTATATAGTATTTCCACCATCCAGGTATAATCAAGAATAATCTCAAGATAATTATTAATATTAAAATTTAGTGAAATGATTAGGAAGTGATAAATTTTGATTATTTACTCCCTTTGCTGTAAATATAATTTATCTAATTGTGAGTTTAGGTAATTTAATTTTTCATAATGACTGTGCTTAACAACTGTTGACAAAATTCCTGAAAAATAACAATTGACTGTGAGCTAATAGGAACCACATTCAGCACACCATTGATTCAAAGTATTAAAATATTTAAATCATTCCAAATTTAGAAATGATAAATTTGTAAATTTTCCAGAGATTCCAGTTCTGCTTAAATGCTCAGAGGAAACTTTTAGTAACTTGGACAAAGAATGGGGGGAGTAGATAAAGGAAAGAAAAAACATTTTCAAGAAAGAAAAAGAGAGCTATCTGGAGAGGCAAAGACACATGCAGGAATCTGAGGAATGAATTTGAGATAAGATTTTAAGAGAATTTCTACAGTTTTTTGTGAGTTTGTCTCATCTAGTTCATCAACTTATCACTGATAAACTGAGAAATGATGGAGTGTATTTCTAAGCTTCTGTTGTGTTAACAGATTTCAAAATTTGAGTGGGTTATAACTTCAAAGGTTAGATTCTACTCACGCAGCAACATGACTATGATGGGTTTATTGCCATTCTACTCTATGCCCTCTACATCCAGGATTTAGGAAGATGGAGCAGTTTTTACCTAGAATATTATTTGCCTGTGGCGGAGGGAAAAGAGACAGCTGAATACTGTGTTAGTTCCTAGAATGACAAGTAACTTCTGCTCATATTTCATTGGTCAAAGCAATCTACACAGTCATGCCCAAATTCATCAGGGTAAGGATGTATAATGCTCCCTCAAGGGGGAATGCCCAAGGGTGAGAGCTGCAACAAATATTTTGAGCATAATATAATCTTGAAGAAAATCAGTTATTAAAAAAAGAATTTTTGCTGGTCTCGGCAATATTTGTGTTTTCCTCTTTTTCTAGATCATACAACTTGATATTGTTTGACTTCCCTTAAATATAGGCATTGATATATGACTGAATACTCCATCAAAGCCAGTTGTTTGACCAGCTATCATTTTTGTTTACCTTTAATTGGCCAAATCAAATTCATAACCATACTTGGGTTCAATGGTGATACAGATAACACATGAAGAATGGAGAAAATGCCAAAATTATTATAATAGTGTATGTGAGAAATCCTTGCCAAGATCTAGACTATTGCTGTAGGAGGGAAAATGAGCTTAAATACCTTGAGAGGGAACAAAGTCTGCTGCTAATAAGATAGATGGTTGAATTGGCTAATTGTAAAATCCCTTCAAAGTGAGAAGTTACTCTGTTATTGTATAGTCTGTCTTGAGGTGCAAGTGTGTGGGGTTTTGGGAAGGAAGACAATTCATCCAGGGAGAGTTGGCAGTGGGGACAGGAGGAGGCAAATCTCTCTTAATTCTTAGACTTTTCTCCTGATCTTCTCGACCCTCCCTTAGTCACTTCCCGAAAATCTCAGACTCTTGTCATTATAGCAATAACAACAGCCTTATAATCTCATTTAAACATACCACTCTCTGAGGAGCTCTGCTGTATTAGCACTGGTGATGTTGCTTCTTATTCTACTGAGTTAATAGAATCAGTCCAAGTAGAACTTCTTCAAAGTCCACCAACCATACCACGTCTATAATTGTTTATTTGCTCTGCTTAATATCCCTTTATTATGGATGAACTATCCATTTTCTTGTAAAAAAAGCCACTCCTTTTTGCTTGTTTGTTCTCTTTCACCCCAAAACACCAATGAAGCAATTATCACTCGCTGCTCTGTGGCAAGTGCAATACTTTCTCTTGGTTCCAATTTCCTTTTCAAAAACCTTCTTTCTCTTTAAAGTCCTTTACTACTTAATTCTTTAAAAGTGTGTTTTATATTATCCATCTCTTACCCCTCTTATTTCCCCTTGCACTCCTCTCATCAGCCTCCTGCCCCCCATTCCAAACATACATACATTGACTCTACTCTGTGCTCACCAAAGTTGTTCATTCTGAATAGTCACCAGTTGGATTCTCTTCTTCCTTGATTTATTGGCAGTATTAAGAAAGACTATCACTTCTCTCATTGCAACTCATAGATGTTGTAGAAAAATGTCCATTATAAGTAGTATAAAAGGACAATATGTTTTGTATATGACATTTTACCAGAAAGGAAGACACTAGCTAGGGGCCCTGTACTAGTTAAAATTCCTCCCTGCCCTCTCTCTCCACCATTTGAAAATGTATTATTTATTCCAAATACAGAGAGTACTGGGAGTATGGTTGTGTTAATACAAAGAAAACAATCAGATATAGAATAGGGAAGCTAATGTAGACAAAAGCAATGTTTTCCTTATGCTGTTCGCTAATTTTTCTGTTCTCTTTGCCACACAGAATCACAGCATTATCACATACAGAATTTACCAACTTTTAAGTGTCGATGCTCAAGTAAAAATGACTTAAATATTAAAGTGATAACATGCAAGATTAGTTAATGAATATACATTCTTAATCCTGATGTCAACTAAAATGAAAAGAAAGGAAAAAAGAGGTGTAAACCTATAAGAACAAAGAAAAGGTAAAGCGATACCAACTAAAATTTGAAGATTGAAGTGTTCTAGGAAAACAATATCTGTGTTTTTAAACCAGAGAAAATCAACAAATGTAAAATAATTTCCACTACAGAACTCTAAGTAGACTTGAAATGAAAAGTAGAAGGTACTTTTGAGGTAAGGGGTATAGTTGGCATTGAAAAAGAGTCTTGGTTAACATGCTAAGATATTAATGCTCTACAGATCCTCATTAGAGTGACTGCTTAGTGTCTTGTACATAGTTGACAAATGTTTTATTAACTGAAATACAACATTGTAAACTTTCACTGATATTTAAGGATGGATGGTATTTTTTTTTTAACTTAAGAGGAAATAATACTTGGTTAAAGGTGCATTGAGGCATATGCTATTTTTTTTAGATTTATTTATTTATGCATACAAGAACTGGGGTGCAGGCCAGAGGTGTGTGGGGTGAGAGGATTCACCAGAAACAGAATGGGGAACAGAACAGGCAGATTGATTGAAATACACTGCTGAGGGGAGCAGTGGCAAGTCAGGAGAGGTCTGCCGTGCTATGTGGATAACTCCCTAGCCGGGGCGCTATCCAGTGGCTGTGGATAGTTTCATAGATTGTGTCTTAACCCCTTGCGTCACCCATATGTTATTTTTGAGAGATATTGGTGGAAAACTTTGGAAGAGAGAGGAAACTTACTTGTGATAGGTACAAAGAATTCACTTTATGCACATTTTATTTTTGTTTGAAACTTTCCATAATTTAGAGAGAAAAATTTAAGAGCTTAAAAAAAAGCTCAGAAGTTGACAAAATCTACTTGTTTTGCCTGTTCTCTGAAACTAATCTGTTTTGGTTTTAAATGAGTAACCCATTTAAGAGTTCACTTTGTTTGGTGCTGTTGTTTCCCGCGAATCAATATTTCTTCTGCACTGGGCCTCCCCTGGTGGTGCAGGCGGTTGAATGCAGTGCTGTGAAGCTGTGTGCAGCCTCTGCAGTGCCACTTCCATCCCGGCCTGCCGGTGAGGGTCCCACATGGCCTGGCAGACCTCTCCTGTCACGCCCTCTGCTCCCCTCAGCAGTGTATTTCAGTCAGTCTGCCTGTTCTGTTCCCTGCTCTGTCTCTAGTGAATCTTGTCACCCTTCCATGCATCTGGCCCGTACCCCGGTTCTTGTATAAAATAAATAAATAAATTTAAAAAAAGTCAACCTTTTAAATATTTCTTCTGCATTGTTTGAGGTTATTCTTAATATGTCTCACAAGTGTTTTAACACAGAGGCACTTGTGGCTACACCTGAGTGGAGGGTGGTCACTAAATGATTGAAAGAATGATTGAAACAATGTGAGTCTAAAAGCGAAAGGACAAAACAAACTAGGCTAAACCAAAAACCCATGACATCTTCGAACAAGTGATAGAGTGTTCCTTCCAGAGTCCATATAAAGTTTACAGAATATCTTTGGATGTTATGTCTGTTCATTTCTGAATCATGAATGGGTTTTCACATATTAAGATACAGAGACTTTTTCATTGTTACACATCTGACTAGAGAACTGAACTGTGAGCTTAACACATCAAATTATATTTATTAGGAAAAGCATTACAGGATTAGTATATGAATTTTATTTCTTTAGAAAATTATAGAAAATAGAAACTTAAGGGCGAGAATGAGAACAACAGGTATCAAGTGAAAAAGACAAAAGATGGATGGAAGTAAGATGGTGGGAAAGGGAAGGAAATGACATATTTTCCCTTCAGTTCTGGGCCTAGCTCTTATTTGAGTACAGTAATTTGATTCATGCTTATACTCTATGTCTGATTTATTACTGATTCCATCATGAGTGCCCAGCTCCATTGGCTCCTGCCCATTTATCTCCAAGGTAGTGAAACCACCACCACACAATGACTGTACCAGTTGACCCTGTTAGCACTTTTAACTTTCAACTTAAACGTCTCCTTTTACTAGTTATTTTTAGATTTATTGTTGTATGGGATGTGTATGTTGTATAGCAATATGATACCTATGGAATGTTCTGCACTGTGTAAATCAATCACCATAATAGCATCTCTGGGTGAAACCAGGGGCAGAGAGGACTGGATGAAATTGGACAGAGAATGGAATTGGAGATATTGGAACAAAGAGTGACAGAAAGCAGTGAAAATATGGCTGGAAAAAGTACTTAGGAATTAGGAACAGAGAGTGATAAAGGAGACAAGTGAGTGAAGAAATAATTTCCTAAGAAAAGTAGAAACTACAAGTGGAGATTAAGCATGAATAGAGACAAAATCATAATTAAGGCAGAAAATTATTCAAAAGCATAAGGAGTATTGGAAAACAAATTCAGCTCATACAATGCTGTATAACTGTAACCTGGGCTTTAAAAAAATAAAACATTATTAAACCTTATGTATTCATAAGGTAATTTGATGATATCTCAATAAAGAAGTCTTCTATGACACCTTAAAGGCAGATTAAAAAAATTAGAAAAATTTGGGGTTGTGGAGCCCTTGGTTCCTCAGAGGCTGATGAAAATTGGTTAGAATTAAAATTGTAAAAAAAAATGTAACCACAATAAAATGTTCTTGTAAAGAAATAGAAAATGAACAGATTTTGAAGATTTTATCAGAATTAACAGTATACATTAGTCCTCAAACTGAAGTCTTGGTGGAAAAAGTGCTCATTTGATTTTAACTATCAATTTCTTACACACTAAGCCATTGTCTTTTTCTCACACTTTATTAGTCATGGGAAAACTCCTCTAGGTATTGGGTACCTCTTTATTTGTGTATGGAGTGTCTTGCTTAGGCTTTCCTTTATGTTTCCTATTATGTCTCCTATTGAGTTAATAAGAGGAAATGATTTTGACCTGCTACGAACATCTCATTGGAGGGTTTTCTAGACAATGATACACTGCAAACACCCTCTTGATAATTTTTATTTTACCCCTTCACAATAACCTGATTTAAAAAGACTTGTAATTAAAGGTTGGCCTTAATTCTGGAATCATCTTTACTTTGTCATTTTCATCTTGAGACATTCAACGATTCTAAGTATATTTGATGATCAAAATTTTATGCCTGGTTTTAAGCAGAATTATAGTAATTGTTTTGGAATTTTTAATTTGGGTGAATAATAATTGAGGTGAAAGCTCTTTAACAAATTTCTCTAAAAGTTGACTTGCTACTAAATAAGCTTGAAAGATACTTTATGTTTCCATTATATTTTTATATTAAATGTTGTATTTCTTAAATATAAACAGATTTCAAGTGAAAAATGTAACATGAAAATCAAAAAGATTTAGCATTTTTCCTTGTCATTAACTTTCTTTATTTCAAATGTATGCTTTACTAATCTCCAAATGAATTACTTAGTGTCAACTTTACATTTAAAAATCAAGTTAGATTACAGATGTAGCATTTAAAACCGTGAATGCCTGGTAGATAACCGAGATAAAATAGCTCTGAGTGATCCACATTGAAATGTGAGTTAAGTAATGCACCTAACCCATTGATCTAAAAATGATTAAATTGATTTTTGGTTGTGTCTATTTTTTTGCCTCCTCAATAAGTTTTCCTGTGGAAAACAGGTGAAATAGAATTGAAAATATAGTCAATGTTTGCTATTACCCAAAGGTGCAATTCCAAGTGAAATTTAAATTTAAGTTTATTACTGTACTTGAAACATCAAGTGATTTTTAAAAGCTAAGATTGTTTATAAAGTTGATCTGCTTTTGCGTTGAAGCCAGGTTTTACTAAAAAACCATTATGAAGGATTGTATTGGTTGAAATACAAATTACAAAAATGAGACTTGACTTTTTCAAACTTTAGTTGTATTAAATAACTTCCTGCAAGACAAGTTTCAGCAGATCAGCATAAAATTTTCTTAATTTCATTACAGTCTGTAAATTAAAATTAATGAGTCTGACACCCACAATTAACAATGAAAAATGCAGATTGTTATAATTACTTAAGCAATAACATTGCTTTACATAGAAGACTTAAGGTGCTCCACAAATTATTTACAAGTGTTACATAAAACACAAAAAATGACAATTTCAATTTATTTTGTCAATGCAAAAAACCAAAATCCTTACTAAAACCTTTCTCGTTTGGGAATCTCTCGCCATGCATAATTAAGCAAATTTGATTGCAATTAAGCCTGGCTTCTACAGTAGAGTTTTAATTAATGCAAATCTGGCATCTACATCTATAAGATTAATTTTAGTGAATTAAAAGAAAACAACAAAGCACATTTAGAAGTGCAGTTGTATTGTTGAAAGGACAGAATTTAAAAGCTGGTTATTTTTCAGCCTTCCATGTGTATAGCCTTTAACTTAGACTTTAAAGAGTGGATATTTTATTCAGATTTGTTGTTTTGTTTTTAAATGCCTTATTACACAAGATCATCAGAATTACACAAAGTCACTTCAGAATGATGTTTTAAAAATTCAGTATACTTCAGACCAAGGTGTACTCATATACAGTATATGTATGTACATGTGTACAAGTGTGTATATATGCATACACACTCACACACACACAATCTCTGCTTCATTTGTAGAGTTAGATGTGATATTCATCCTGAAGGGTAGATAGATTTTATTTTATGTGTTTAGTATTTATATCCCAAATTAAAAAATTCTAATGAAGTACAATTGTTGAGGACATATTATCTTTAATAAAAGTACTTAAAGTGAATTGCCAACTAATTACAAAAACATCTTGTATTATCATGTACACATGTGTTGTTAATGCTATTTGATGTATTATTTATTTTACAAGCATGTGGCGTGATTTAGAGACAAACTAGTGATTTTGATCTGTTTAAGGTCTTGATTATCAAAAAAATAATTGTTTGGAAAAGACGTTGCTATTAGCAATAGAATTTCTTGATATCTGAAGTTTCATGCTTTTTTTTTCAGAGCATAAATTGAAGTGGTAGTTGTAAGCATGGACATGATTTTACCTCCATTTTGCCTGAGGCCCTAGTACAATGGATGGCAGGTAAAGGGACAGTATGAATTTTGTAAAGGAGACAGTGGACTATCAGTCTTACAAGCCTCAGCCAACAGTCACTTCAAACATGAGAGCGTCCACATTGGAAAGTAGAAGGCTACTAGTAACTTTGCAAACTGTTGGGTATTGGATGGCATTTTCCCAAATCCCAACATGGGAAAAGGGAGGGCCTTTTCTCTCTTTTATTCAGACTTATGAGGTGGGCTTTGACAAGATTATTTGAGAATACTGATAATGTTTGTCGCTCATGTTGACCCGGTTAAGGGCTTAAAAACAGAAGGCTATGATAGTCACCTAAGGCAGTAGAGCAGAGTGGGCTGTACTGAAAGCTAACTACATTCAGTGTTTAGCAGAAGACATCTTTGCCAAAAGAGCTACACTGAGGTGCCTATGAGGAAGAGCGTTTGCACAGTCTAAGTGTTGGGTCTAAAAAGTCTCTAATCCCAGAAAAATCCATAGCCTATTCCTATGGGCCCAATCAGGTAAAGACTTTATTCTTACTTATTGCCTGTTCTTCCACCACCTCTATCAACCTAGAAAATACAAAAGCATCTTGAGAAGAAAGGAAGCTAAGAGAGATGAGTTGAAA
Source organism: Talpa occidentalis (assembly GCF_014898055.3). Lineage (NCBI taxonomy): Eukaryota > Metazoa > Chordata > Mammalia > Eulipotyphla > Talpidae > Talpa > Talpa occidentalis. The sequence continues at coordinate 25,663,267 of NW_023604861.1, forward strand.
TTTAGCTAGCAGAAAAGTTATTGGTCCTTTTCACTGCTGGACCAGCCAATGGGAGAAGCTTTGACATTAAGTGAGATTTGGAATTTAACTACACTTATTAAATGTCTTGACTACTAAGAGGAGACCATTTTTTTGATTAAAAATGAGGTTAATAAGACTTATATTTTTTTGAGTGGTACAGAAAAGTCTTTGGATTAAGGCATAGGAAATATCTATTAACACCAAGAGGTTTTGAATGGGCACCCCATGAATTCTTTAACGAATTACATGAACAAAATGATTTTGATTAGTCAAAGCCAAGTCAATAGTAAGTCAAACTATAATGGAAACTGGTTATTGAACAGTTATGTACCATTCTGAGTTCAGTTTACAATGGTGTCAACACTAATTGGTGTGTTTTTAATGGATCTCTGTGGATTTATTCCTAACAAAAGACTTTAGATTACAAACAATTCCAGATTCACAAGAAATTGCAAGATATAATATGGATAGATGCTATGTAATTCCAGCCCCCCCATGATAGCATCTTGCGTGGTTATACAATAGTATCAAAACTATAAGTGTAGATGAAGAGACAGAGAATTGGAAATGAGGCTATAAAGTAGGTTAGAATCAAGCTACTATAAAGAGGATAGACTTCATTATTTACTCACAGGGGATTATTCAAGCAGGAGAGTGACATGATGTCTGTTTTAAACAGTAAAATCCTGCAACAATATAAACTTATAGGGGAAAGATTGGCAGAAGGAAATAAGTTTACCAATTGGTAGCAGAATAAAAATTCATTACTAGTAGGGGATTTGGATAAAATATGTGTTTCTTTCTTGAGGATAAATAGTGTTTTACCCAGTATTTATAATGTTTTAAAATTAATATACCACAGCCCTTATAATATTAAGATGAAAACCCTACCTGTCCTTACCTCTCTTCCCCATCAGTCACAATTAGAGTCTTCTAGCATATTATTTAGTCATTGATTTAGGATATATTTCAACTTATCTCTTTTTTTTTTTCTACTCACTGTAGACTGTAAGCCACTTGATACTGGAAGAGCAGTGATGACTGTACCTTCACGGAAGAGAATGGAGGAGGGGTAACAGAGTACAAGAAGTATAGGTGGCAAGATGGAGTTAATGCAGGCATGCAGACAAGAAAAGATGGTCATTTGATGTAGGTGGTGGCAGAGAGATTAGAGAGAAGTCGATATCTAGAGATGCTTAGGAACTACAATTCAGAATCCTTGAAGACTGGTGGTCTGTGGTATAAGTGATAGGCATGATAGGCAGAGGTCAAGAAGATTAGTCCTGAGTATCCGCTAAGGGAAACTAGTTGAAAAACTGTACCTTTTTGATTCAGGAAACACTGGAAAATGAGACATTTTAGAAAGAGAGTTGTGGGCATGTTATGTTTAAGATTACTTTGAGATCGTAACTGGCTTTATCGTTTGTGGGGTGATTGTTTAAATTTCAAGATAAAGACTGGTCCTGATTGAGATCTTCAGCAAAAGTGTTAATTAACTAGGCAGTTTAATATATGAACTCAAACTCAGATAACTATCTTAACTGAAAAACACATTTATAAGTAAGGAAATCATATAAAGTAAAGGAAAGTGATGACTGAATCTATTTTGGAAGAGAATACAGAGAATTAAGAGTGAAACTTGACACATATGGAGAAAAGGAGAAACCATCATAAAGAAATGGAAAGGAAACTTTTCTTATTGTTGTATTTATGTTATATTATAATTATCCTGCACTTGTTCTGAATACATTTTGGTGCATACTGCATCTTTTAAAGAAAAAACATTAGCTCTTCACACTGACATTTGAGGAAAGGTTTTCATAAATTATCAGGTTAAAGTTAGCCTGAAAAAATTAAAAATTGGCCATCTGTTTATGATGGAGATTTAAAAAATAGAAGTTATCTCTTCCACATGATTGATGCAGCCAAGGAATTCATGGAAACCACTTACAGTCTGGTCCCCAGTGTTATGTGGATAAAGAATGGAAGTAAATCAGGGCCAATGTGGGTGATGCGGGGGCCTGGATAAGGAGCAGTGTGCAAAAGCACAGGTCCAGGGGATAGTCCAAAGACTGAATAGCTTTCCTCCCCACTGCCCTCTAAACATCATCCTATGACAAGAGATTAGACTGAGAAAGGCAACTACTAGAAAGGAATAGTGTGGGAATGGAGAAGTTCATGGAGGTCTGAGATCCAGATTGACTTAGTGGTGATGTGGGACAGACAGATTGTTTTATCCACTTTCTTTCCTCATTAGAAAGGCATAGACCCACCCCCTAGCTTTTAGTGGGTACATATCCCTATATTACTCTCCTAGGGATAATAGATATTGGATCATCATAAGAAAAAGAAAACAAATGACATAATCAAATCAGCTGAATTAGAAAAAAAGGAGAAGTCAGAAAAAGAATTTAAAACTGGCTTAATGGATGCTCTCAAAAAAATAAAGGGAGATAGTGAAAATATGAAAAAGTAGTAAGTAGCTATAGAGAGAAATCAACTGAAAATATTGGGTATATGAATATATTAATTGAAATAGTAGAAAGATTAAATGGCAGTATGTCACAATTGAAAATATAGTGGGCTAGAAAAGCAGGTGAAAAGATTCTTAAAGAAGGCATATTTTTTCATGTGCTCGGTGACTCGCTGTATGTCTTCTTTTGAGAAGTCACTATTTAGCTGTTCTACCCATTTTTTTTTTTTTTTTGCATTGGGCTATTTGTTTTCTTGTTTTATCTACTTCCTTTTTCAGTTATTTTGTGGATTTTCTTCTCTTTAATTTAGGTAATGATCTCCTTTCAACAATTCTTGTAGGTGAGGTCTAGTGTTTGCAATCTCCTGTGGTTTCTGTTTTTCTGGGAGGGCCATTCTTTTTTTTTTTTTTTTTAAAGATTTATTTATTTATTTATATAAACACTGGGTACAGTCAGAAGCATGGGAGGGTGAGAGAATTCACCAGAGCCAGAGCGGGGAGCAGAACAGGCAGACTGACGAAGTACACTGCTGAGGGGAGCAGCGGGCATGGCAGGAGAGGTCTATTGCACCCTGTGGGACTCTAGCAGGTGGCAGGGGATCAAACTGGCACTGCAGAGGCTGCAGGCAGCTTCGCAGCCCTGCGCTCAACCGCTGCACCACCAGGGAGGCCCTGGGAGGGCCATTCTTTCTGAAACCCTTATATGTGTAGAAGAATCTTTCAGGGTATAATATTCTTGGCTTGCAATTTTTTAATCTTTAAGCATATAAAATGCATCATTAAAATTTTCTACTTGTTTGTAGCATTTCCTCAGAGAAATCTGGTGAAAGTCTGTTTTGTTGGGGTACCTTTCCTCCAATACTTTGATTTTTTTTTTCTTTTTTTTCTTCCATGTCTTTGTGGTTAGATTCTGGAAAGTTGTTCTCTCCTTGTGATGACATAGGTCCTTCATGTCTCAAGGTAACTTATGGTGTATTTTTCCCTTTGCTGCTTTTGATTTCCTTATATATTTAAGTCTCTGAAGCAATAACTTAGATACTTACAGTACTTCTTATCCAGAAGGTGGCACTGTGGTGGTTTTTTTGTTTTTCCCAACTTTTATATGATTTTTAGATGTTTGGCTTTTCTGGACTTCTGTAAGTCTGGTGATCTGATCTTGTAGCTGTTGAGTCAGGTGATGAGGAGGGGCCTGGAGGGAACCAGTTACTGATGGGAGTGGGAGGGAGAGGAGGCTGAAATGTATTTCTGGCGCTGTTGATATGCCTCCTCTCTTAAGGGTCCAGACCTGAGTCTCTGCAGTCTGTGAGCCATCAGTGAGCTCCACAAAGCCTGCACCAGCCCTACATGTTGGGGGACTGTTCCTGTTTTCACTGGAGACCATTTTTGCTGGGAACAACCAAGCTCCTCTGCCCATATCTCCCTTCAGTCAAGGCTGCTTGCCTCCACATCATTCAGCTTCCCAAAAGCCCTTCCCAAAGCCATTGGCCAAATGGCACTACCAAGGTTTTTACTGTAGCCTCCTTACTGGGACCAGTAAGGAGTAAGGACCAGTGCCTTACTCCAAGTACTTCTTTTCACCCACCTCTTGCTTAATGAAGCACAAATCTCAGGGTCCCTTCTGATGCACCCTGTATTGTTCTCTAAGGTCCAAGAGGTTTTCTAGTCTTGCTCAAAGCCACAGAAACCTCCAGTGATATTTCCAGTCTGGACCAACTTCCAGATTATTTTCCTGGGAGCAAAGCAAGGAATATCCTCTGGTGCCATTTTGGTCTGGTCTCTGTGATGGTTAATTTTATTTCTCAACTTGAGTGAATTATAGGGTGCTTATGTATTTGGTCAAACATTTTTCTCAGGGAATCGGTGAGGATATTTTTGAAAGAGATTTAAATTTAAATTGGCAGACTAAGTAGATTGCCCTCCCTAATGTGGGTAGATGTCATCCACTCAGTTGCAGTCCTCAATAAAATAAAAAGGTTGACCCTCCTGCCTGATTGACTGGGTTAGGACATTGTTTATATTTTTCTAGCTCTTAGATGAAGACTGAAACTTGGCTCTTCTTAGGTAGCAAACTTGCAGTTTTTGAATCAGAACTTATGCCTCCAGCTCCCCTGGTTCTCAGGACTTTTAGACTTGGACTGGATCTACATAATTTTCAGCACACACATGCACACACACACCCCCCACACTATTGGTTCTATTTGTTTGGAGTGCTTTGACAATTATAGCTTCTGAAACTGCCTCTTAGAGCAGTTATTTTAGAATGTTTACAAGTATAAATCCCCCCTGTCTTTTGTGATGTAAAACCACCACTCCAAACTGTTTCTTGAAGGACCCAAGAGCTGTCTGTTTGGGCACACATTCAGGGAGATAACTCTGGTACTTTCTCCTACTCTCTATAGAAGGGTAGGTGCCTAACTCTCTTCAGTATCTTGGTTCAACTTGTATCACTGCCTCCTGTTATAAAGATAGAAGTTTGTTTCTCTTTCTGGTAAGTGCCAATTAATAAGTCCATGTGGACTACTCACATGGACTAAACCCCCTTCACATTCCTTGGTGCCTTTCCATTAATATACCCTAGCTTTTTGTTTCAGTCAATTTGAGTTCAGGTCATGCTAAACCTTCCTCCATATTACAGTGGATTTACTGACTAAAACATGTCTCCATTGCTTAAATTAGTATCTGACTTTGTTTATTTTGGACAAACTAGTGGAGAAAATGTGAAAGAGTATTTTTATGACTTTGGGGGTGGGATAGAACTTTTTAAACAATAACTCAAAAGCATAAACTATAAAAAATAATATATTGTTTGACTACATAAAAGAATCTTCTGTTCAATAAATAGCAACATAAATATGGGCAACATATGGATAATAGACAAGGAAAAGATATTTCAACATCTAAACTAGTATTTCAAATACACAAGCAGGGCCTTATATAAAATTGAGTGAACGATAGGAAGAAGGACTCCATGGAGATAGTAGATTAGCATGTAAACAGAAACTCCATTTCACTATCAGAAAACTATGGACTAAAATAAAAATGTGGAGCCTTTTTATAGTTAAATCAACAAAAATGAGGCATATTTAGGTAGTGGTCAGATTGGTAAGGATGTAGGAAATTAGTACAATCATTCTGTAAACAACTTAACTATATCAGTGCAATTAGTTATGGTATCTTTTTACCCAGGAATCCACTTCTGGGAAGATACATTTATAGCTCCATAAGAGAATATGAACAGGCATACTTATTGTAGATGTACTGGAAGTAGCAGGATGTTGAAAATTACTTAGATGATTGTCTCTGGGTAAGTAGATGTGTAAAATGTTGTGGATATCTGGACTACTATGCAGCAGATACAATGAATTAGATTCATATACAGAAACATGGACAGTTTTTATAAACATAGTATTGAGTAAAATATATCAAAATTAAGATCTGTAGTATAATATCATTTATGTAATGTAAGAATGGTACATAAACGAAACTCACTATGTCTTTTCAAATGTACATACTAATTTTAGTATATCTTCTCAATACTATGTACATATAAATAGAGTAAACACCTGTGTTTTGTATGTTATATGGTCAGAGAAGGGGTAGAGAAAAAGAAGAAAATAAAAAGATAAAGGACATAATAGTGGGCTCTTCTAAGGCTTTCATGGATCACAATCTGAGAATGATTAATTCAAGCCCAGAACTGAGATCTGATTGAAACAAACAAACAAACAAACAAACAAAAAAACCAAAAACATAGGTATGTCTGTGTTCAAATTTCTATGATCAACTTTTTTAATATATAGTTTTATGTAGTTCTATCTTTATGTAGTTCCATATTTTCAGAATTGAGACAATTTTGACCTGAGAACTAGTAATTTTATGCTCTTAATATCTCTAATTATTTTCATAAAACTGAAAAAGAGTCCTACTATAATGATGAATAATATGTATTACTTATCATGGGATAGACACTGCTCTTAATAATTCACACACATTATTTGACTTTATTCTCAAATAAGCCTCATAAGGTATATTTTATTATCTTTATTTTACAGATAAGGAAGCTGAGGCACTAAGAGGTTAAGTAGTTTGTCCAAGATTATCTAGACAATGGTGAAAACAATAGTAGAATGAGTAGAATCTATGACATCTCTGTAGTTAGAAATGATGCAACTAACTAGCGCATGAGATTGGCACCTGATAACTGTAACTTCAGATTTCTATGTTAAGTAGCAGAAAAATATTATGAAGATTGAACAGACAGTGTTCCAGTTTGCTTCATAAGTGTTACTTTTTTCAAAAAGTCTATCATTAAGAGGTAAACCTTTGTCTGGCTTCCAGACCACTCTACAATCAGCTGGTTGAGTAGTTCTTCTACAACATTTCTCCTGGGCAAATCGTAGGATTAGGTTTCTTTGTTACTTAACTAACAGAAAATTCCAAGCATTGTAATTACATTCATTGATTACTTTTACTACTATGCTTCATTTCTTTGAGAAAATATTTAAGATCAAATTTAATCTGTTGGCAGCATCCATTCATCTGTCATTATTTGAACACTTTGGAGAATATTTCCCAAGTGAAGAGATAAGGTTGATTTCTTTTAGACTGATGAGATATTGGCAAACTGAATTAATGGCATGATTTTTCTGACCCTATAGAAATAGGGCATTTTTCTATTTTTTAAAAAGTATTCTCCCCTTGAAAATTTGACAGGGACAATTAGGTCAATTTTTTAAGGCTAGAAAAAAAATAAAGAAAGCTAAAAAATAAATAAACACTGCAATCATTCAAGAGAGCCATGGAAGTAATAATAAATATCACAAAAGCATTAATGGTGATGATGGCAGCAGCTAGCTCCTATATGGCACTGTGTAAACATAAGTTACCTTTTCCATCCTCTAAACAACACTGCGACCCAGGAAGGGAGGTAGGAGTTTTGAATCTGGTATTCACTTGGACTTCACTGTTGGACAGGAAAGGCAAGCACATGCCCTTTTCACTTAGTGGGGATCTGGGAAACCTGGGATTCAGTACAGAAACCAGAGTATCAGAGAAAATGATTTAGGTGCAACTGAAAGATTGAATCCTCATCAGGATCCTGCCCGCTGGAGATCAGAGTTTTCTGCCTTACTCATATAAAGGTCTTGGCCCTTCCCACACTTTGCCTTCTTCACCTCAACACTCACCTAAACTGCAATTCTTAGGAATTGGTATCTGAGGGAAAGATTGGAGCTTGTAATGTAGAGTTATGGCAAAAGAATTGTTTTGTTATATGTGTTGTAATTTAAAAGGTACTGACAAGATTTGTGTTTGAGGAAAACATGAAAAGTAAAGTGATCTTAGCTTCCTTTCAATTGTCACTATGGACAGAAAGATAAAACTTCATTTCGAGTGGGAGATGAAAATCTATTCTGTACATCCTGAGAAGAAAGATGTAAATTACTGTCTTGGGCATTTAGAGAAAGCGAGGCAATAGCTGTTACTCTAAGAGATACAAATGTGTACCCCTCCTGCCTAGAAGTGACACCATGATTTGAAAACAAGAACACATGAAAATATTACCAATTTTTAATGACAAAAGTGGTCCAGAAGGCAGAATGTGTGAATTGAGAATGTGGGACATTTGGGGCCTTTAGGGAAAGGGTAAATTGCTTTTGATGCAGCCTATTTCTCTCCCTAGGGGAAATCCTACCACATATTTGATTTTTAGTTGCAATGTGTTACTACATATTTATGCCCTTGAATATGTATTTATTACTGTTTTATGCAGCCCATTTTCATGACGTGAATTGTTTGTCTCTCTTAAGGGATATCTATGTTTTTTCCCAAGATCATATCAAATGAGAAAAATATGGAAAATAACTCCATTTGAAGCAGAGGCAATCCTGTTCTCTTGCAAATCAAACCCAAACAATTAAACACAACTAGAAAAAAATGAGGAAGTTTGTACGTATGACTTGTGATTAATTTCTTTACAAATTTTTTTTCAGCTCATTTCTGTTCATGGTTATAAGTCCTTTTTATAAATGTCTCCTTATGCACTGAAATAAATCTAAGCTTAAAAATGCTTTACAGATACAAGAATGCAAATATTGGTAATTTTGAACACTGTAGGGAGATGCTAACTTAGCATTCATAAGGTTTACATCACAGCTGCCTTCTTGTGGCCCCCAATAGTTCGGATCAATCATCACCTCCATCTTATTATTTTGGCTTCTCCCCTATTGTAGTGAGACTGAAGTGAGAGGAGAGTTTTTAAACCATTCCATAGGAAAGGGAACTTTGCAATTTTTTCATCCAATCCAGAGTCCACCATTTGCTCAGATGGGCAGTGAGGTCCCAACCCTCATCCAACAATGATGGGTATAGTTATTAAAAAAGAAGCAGTGACCACATTTTATGTATTGCCCCAATCTACCCCTTTATTTTTCTTGGCTGCCATTTCCAACAATCACTATCAGTCATTTAGCTTGATTGCTTGGCTCCTATTCTTTAGCCTAATGTAACCAGAACTAAGTTTTAATCAACTATTCCTAAGCCAAAGGTTTAGATACTTGGGCTCACAAATCTCCGAGCAAATAGCAACAGCAGTGAGATGGGCTGCAGACATTTCTCTCCAGCAGCAGCAAGAGAGAGATCCATTTCATTCCTCATGTCAGCCAGAGATCATTCAATTGCTGCAATCCTTGTCCTTCAGCTTCCCCCGCCCCTCCCCCCTCCCCAGTTCTATTTAGCAGTTTTGGAAATCAGCAGAGCTGTTTGATATCTGCACAGGAGCTAGTATCCTCAGAAGGAACATAAAAGACACCTGATAGAAACCACACTTGGCACAGTGTGTGGTTCTGAGCCTGAGTCCATCATTATGGAGGTCTGTGCACTCTGAGCATAGGATAGTCAGATCCTCCACTGCTGGTATTATAAGCCAGAACCAGTCCTTGTTCAGCACTGCTTTTCAGTAAGCTCCACACAGTGATGGATTTTCTAGCATCAGCAGGACCTGGGTGATAGGCATCTCTTCTTAATACTTTGGTTCTCATGTGGATCCACTAGTTTAAAGCTACAGTTAGTGCTGCCATGGGCCATCATCCTCTGGGGGCTAGGAAGTGATTCTGGGATTTGCAGGTCCCAACAATTTTCTCTGAGAAACCCCTGATCTGTGCTATGGACAGTTATGAGACTGACTTTTCACCAGTAATATAGGCCTTCCCTTGCCCTTAATTTGACCTAACTATATTTCGATCCTGCAGCTACTGTCTGCCTCATTTTCTCCAATAGGAAAGACCCATGCTGTCCTTCTCAAATAGATGGTTTTTTTTTTTTGCAATAATTAGATTGATGGTTATCAATATTAGACTGTAAATACAACCATAGATTACAAGTCTCTAAAGCCAGAGAGACTTTCACAAAGGAGCCCTGGATTATAGCGCTGGTTGACATTAAGGTCCAAATCAACCATTAGATTAGAACTCATACCTGGGCTGGACTAGAGACCCTGCTCTCATTCAGGGTCCTCTGCCCTGGGAGGTAGAGACTCTGAGGTGTCCAGGCTGCAGGGTTGCTAGTGTGTCTATGCTCATTGCTGCTGTAATGACTTATTCAGCTTCTCATGTAGAAATGCCACAGCCCATCTTACCCACACTGGTGCAATCTACCTATTAGGGTTTCCGAGCTTTCCCATAACCGACAGTTTACATGTTCAAATCCACATGTTCTTTTGTTTCTATTTGTTCCAGCTCATCTGAAGCCAGCCCAGGGGGACTGGTGGTGCTGATGGCCATTCCTGCTTAAGAGACCACACTCAGAATATCCTCATTAACTCACAATGGTTCTCCTATGGTGCACAGATATCAGAAAAAACATTGCATAGAGGGGTGGAAATTTTATGTAAATGCTGTCAAGAACCAAAGGATCTGAGATGTTACCTGATTTGCAAACTAACAAATAAGTGGCATAGCCTCATGGATGCTGGTAGAAGACTTGAATCTCATTGGCAGAGACAAAGGGCATTATTACTCATAAGTTTTAGTCACAAGTAATTGTTCACAAGCATCTGTTTATTTGTCCTGACTAAATTGAGTTCTAATTCCCTGAGGGTGGATTTAAAGGCACAGATGACACATAACAGAGGAACATGCAATGGATTGCATTAGAGAAGAGGAACCATAGGCTAAGGGAATCCAAATCTTTTATAACTGAGAGTAAACTATCTCTGCCCTTTGCACTAGAGAGAAAGGTGATATCTACCTGCTAAACAGGTAACCAGACCTTCCCTTTGCCTCACAGGGAGACCTGTGTCTTCAAAAGTTGCTCACTTTAAAAATATCCTGGAAAAGATAGCTTAGAACACAGTGGTCTTGCTCACAAGTTTTGTAGAAATGTGTGAAACTGCTAGAAAATGGTCTGTGAATAAAACCTTAAATTCACTAAAAAATTGGAGGAAAGTCCATTCTAGTGAGGAAATGAAGGAAAAAAAATTCTAAAGTATAAAATATAACTTAAGTCAAAAGTAGTTAAAAACACAATAGGGTTCAAAGTTGCAGTAATATAGGCTAATTATGTCTAGAGTGTATAACTTGATGACAGTAGTTAAGAATACTGTACCACATTGGGCCTCCCGGTGGCGCAGTGGTTGAGTGCTGGGCTGCGGAGCTGCTCGCAGCCTCTATGGTGCCGGTTCGATCCCCGGCTGCTCCCCGGCCACCAGAGGAGGGTCCCACATGGCGCGCAGAACTCTCCTGCCGCCCGCTGCTCCCCTCAGCAGCTCTCCGCTCTGGCTCTGGACTGTACCCAGTGTTTGTATAAATAAACAAACAAACAAATAAATAAATAAATAAATTAAAAAAAAAAAAAAGAATACTGTACCACATACTGAAAATTTGCTCAGAGTAGCTTGCAAGTGTTCTTAATACAATCACACAAAAAATGGCAAGTATGTGAGGAAATGGGTATGTTAATTAATTTGACCATATTCCACCTTGTGTATACATACATATCACAAAACATTATGCTGTAAAATTGTATATAGTTTTTGTCCAAAATGTTTTTAAAAATGTAAAAACAAAAAGATGCAAACATGAAAAATGAAATTTTACAGCTAGCAATCTAAGAATAATTTCAAAAATTCAAAGATGTGAGAAATTTTAGCACATATCTCATAACTTACAGTTCAAGAAAACAGAAAATAAAGATTCTAAATTATTTGAATGATTTAACTTATAAATAAAAATTTATCTCTTGAAAATGCTTACTATACTTCCTTTCAAACATGATTACATAGTTGCACAAACTTTCCACCTATATATCAAAAAGGTAATCTAAAAATTTCAGCAGTTCTAAATCCTAAAGTTAACATTCTGTGAACACAGTATAATGAAAATATATATTAATAATAAGATATTAAATCTCCCTCCTCCAACCATTTAAAAATTTAAAAAGGATCTTCTGGAAAACTCTTGAGATTAAGAAGAAATCAAAATATCAATTATAGCTAAAGAGAATGCCCCATATTAAAGCTGATGGAATGCAGTCGAGGTAATATTCAGGAGGAAATTTGTAATCTCAAAATGCATTTCCTAGATTAAAATGTGCTGAAAAATTGTGTCTGAGACTTTCAGTTCAATAAATAAGAAACAATAAAAGTGAAAGAAAAAAGTAAGGAAAGGGGAGGGAGAGGATCTAAGTAGGGGAGGGAGAACACAAGGGAATATGGTGATGGATCATGGGTAATATGGTGGTGGGAGAACTATGAGGACTAGAATGATGTAAAAAAAAATAGTGGGAAAAAAAGAAAAGTAAAATGAAACAGAAAATATGGGTGAAAGCAGATTTTTTTTTTTTTTTGTGGGACCCTCGCTGCTCAACCTCTGCGCCACCAGGGGAGGCCCTGAAAGCAGAATTTTATGAGATAAGAAAAATAAACATCAATGACCAATAAAAGTTATTCTGCAGAAAGACAACCACACAACTATATTTCAATGGATTTAAAAATCTAGGTGACATGAAAGATTTCCTAGTATATAGATTCAGAAGAGTCAAACCCATATAGGTCAATAATCATAGGGGAAATTGAGAAGGGAGTAATTTCTAGCAAATGTACGATGCCTAGATAATTTAACAGACAAGTTGTGCCAAATCTTCTCCCAATATTTCGACTCTTTCATAAATAGAGAAAAATTGGCAGCTCCCCAAAGTCAATTGAGGGCATGTATAACCCTGATATCAATGCCAGACATGGTTTGAGAGGAAAACTGGAAATGAAATAGCAATCTAAATTATGAAAGTCAATGGAAAATTACTAAATATAATATTAACAAATGGAAACCACCCACATGTCAAAAGACTAATACATTACCAACAAAGATTATTTTAGCATTTAAAAATGTTTACCTATTGATATTCTTATTAATATAGATGGCTACACTAATACTTTAAGGAACAAAAACTGAGATCTGATAGATAATAATAACAATAATAAGAAAAATCAAATTGTGGGCAGGAATCAATTTACATATGAAAATAAATCAATATGTAAATAACGTACAAATCTAATACCACCATGAAATTTCTCTATAGAGGTAACTTTAATGAAATTATGGAAGTAAAACCTCAATGGCAAGAAATATAGAGATTGGGATGACATAATATTATAAGAATACCTGTTCTCCTAAATAAAGTCACAGATTGAATGCTTTTCCAATCCTAATTCCAATATAATCCTGTGGCATTGTCACTCTGATGTTAAAATTCCCTAAAAAGAGAAAAGATACAAGTATAACTATATTTTTGATAAAAGAATACAAAATAACTTTCCTTACTGAGGTATTTATGTAAAGTAAACTTCAAAGATTCTCAATGTACAGTTTGGTCAGTTTTGACAAAACAATATACACATGATTGGATAATCAAGCCATAGGACATTTCTAACACCTCAGAATATTTACTCAGGAAATTTTCCATATATCCCTGAATCCTTCCAGTGGAACAAGTGTCCTGTTATCTTGATAATTAAAGTTGTCTGTCCTAGACCTCCACATAAAAATGAAATCTTACAGTATCTGCTGTGTTGTATTTGATTTCATCAGTTGCAGTATTTTTGAGATTCACCCTTATTGATGCATGTGTCAGTCATCTGCATTTTTTATTGCTGAGTAATATTCCGCTGCACAAATAGCCACTCTTTCTTTATTCTTCTATTGAAAGATAGTTAGGTTGTTCCAGTTTTGGGATTGTTTTCATGGAGTCTCTCTGGTCTGTTCTTTGGATCTTTTTGTAGCCTAATGAAAAAGACTTATACTGAGAGGCCAGGTTTCCTCTGTGAAAACAAAACTTGCTTCAGATATAAAAAGAAGGAAAGGATAATCAAACAAATGCAAACAACTAAGCAACTTATACTTTTTTTTAAAGCCATAAATTAGTTTTCTGTATTAGCCAACCACTCATGATCAAAATGATGACAACCAATAATAATAATAGACAACTCATAATTCCTTTTCCTTCTAGTATTTTCTTATTCATCAAGAATGTCCATGTATCAAGAGGAAAAGTAACAGTTGAATTATTTTGGTACATCTTTTTCCATTGTGATAAGAACAATATGAGGGAGAATGTTAAACTTCATGCTAATCATGTAAATTAAAAAATTTCATTATTTAGAACGACATTAAATAGTTAATGAAGTACTATCACAAATTGAGAGACTATAGAAGAAGGGAAAAATCCTGAGATTACAGTGCCTTTAATGGCACTTCTTCCCTCTTTGAAAAAGAGTTCTGCATTTCATTTTGCATTAGATCCTACAGATTATATAACAACCTTACTTAGGATATACACCATGTACTGTAAGAAAGAAAATAAGACTGTCTCCTTCTTCATTGTAGGATTTCCCCAGATATTTTTGGGAATCTCTGGGGTTTTTCTGCTAATGGGAAAGAAACAAATACTCTCCAGTTGCTCAGCTTTGATTTGCTGTCTGTAGGGGGCTGCTTGGCTGATGCATCCACTGGGCCCCACTGAGCTTCGCCAGGGGCCACTCAGAGGGTTCCCAGTGATTCCCCATCATTAATCAATTTGCCCACAAACCATTTATGCAATGCAATTTCACTGACTCTAACTTGACAAAATGTAATTTGATTAAAATTCAGCCAGCTGCTCAGCACAACAATTTGTTTGCAACAATGTTTTGGTTGAAAATGAATAATCTATAGTTTTTGTAATTTTTAATTCATTTCCAGTGAATCAGCAGTCAAAGAAGATTGACTGAAAATGAATTAGAAATCACAACACAAAAGATAAAGAAGACACTCCCCCAATTCTGGGAAAAAGAGAAGAAAAATAATAAGATGAATAAAAGTGTGGCAAAACCACTTTATTGTGCTTTAACTATCCTAATTAGTCCCACCCCACCCTTCAAAAAAAAAGGAAAACAAGAAAACATCAGTCTGTAAGTGTGGAACATCTATTTTACTTTCAGTTGAATACATTCTGTACATATCATTTCTGACTGATCCCTGTGGCCTGTCATAGAATTGGGGGTATGAACAGCCTCTCCCTGGTGACTGTCACTCTGGGCACTGAAGTAGTCCTCTGTTTGTACACCAGAACACCAGGATTTTACTGCCTTTAGTGTCTGTGCCTTACTCCTTCTCATGATAGGGGATCCAGAGCAGCAAACTGAGACATTTCAGATGGCATTCTATGCCCCAATTCTTCTCATATCTTCTTCTTTTGAGAATGTATAGTCATTAAAGCACATGCCAAAAAATCAGCTTCCACTGTCAGGGCAGAATAAAAAAGCAAACCCTGATGCTTATCAGGGCATAACAAATAGAGATACATAGCACAGGCACGTCTCCACTCCCAGCCCACAAGTGCCACAAATAGCTCAGATACGACTTCTGTCTCACTAAGGAATAGGAGTGACCTATGAATAACATGAACATCCTATGAAAACCTTTACTGAGGACTTTAAATATAGGATAATGACCTTACTAACCCTTCTAGTATTTTCCCCCAACTGATCTACTTTATATATTATGTCTGCCTTAGCACATTTGCTCTTTCATAGCCCTGGGGATTTATTTGGAGCACACTGTGCCACTGCTGATGCATGTGTTAGGTATCTTTTCTCAGAAAGCAGTCTACTCAGAGTCTAAATATCAAGAGATGTAGGTCAGGAGGGTAAAATGTTCCAAGCCATTTTTTTCTGATGTTGCACTTGTAATATATTTATATGTTCATTTGCTCAATCATATGAAAGATATTTTCCAAAGGCCCTGGGTTGCTGAGGATTGAAGGGCATGTTATACATGGCCACTTTCTTTAAGCAGCACATATTTATTGGGCTAGCCAGATCAATGCTGAATTGCAGGACAGGGACATGAGTGCCCTCGTTAAGGTGCAAGCATATGCTATTGAAGCACAGGGCTAGCACACCTGAATCTGAGATGATGGAGCCATGGGAGAGAAGTTTCCATTGAATAAATGAGAAGTCAGGAGAATCTTGAAGGATGAGTAGATTTCACTAGAGATAATGTCAAAAAAGGAATTTTGGGTAAAAAAAGAAAAAGCAGAATTTGCAAAGATTCAGAGTAGGGAAAAGCAATGTGGCATATTTGGGACCTGGGAGGTCTGTCACAGTGTGATTGGAACATGGAATGTAGAAGTCAGAGAGGCAGCAGGGGCACCAGACAGGACTTCTAAGTTCTTGAGGGAACTTGCACCTTGCCCTACAGGAAACTTTAAAAGGCTTTGAGTACAGAATATCATTGATGAGGATTATATTTTATAAATATCATTCAGGCCAGAGCATTGATGAAAAATACAATGGAAGAGTCATGAGGTCAAGAAAGGAACTGGGCTAGAAATGTTAAAGAATAAACAAACATTAACAAGAGGTATGAAGAGGAAGACAGGGTTCTGAGAAATAGAAAGGGCTAGCATTTTTATGGGGTAACGAAGCTCGGTGCTGGCTGCGAGAACTGGAGGAGGCCTCCACTGGGGACCCACTGGATTGGGACTGATGCTTTTCCCTAGAATGGGGAAGTAACAAGACTCAAGAGAATAGCTTATTTCAGACATGCCGAATATTTAGTGTTGGGTTTGTTGGAATGTAATTAACATACAGGAAAACTCACCCTTTTACTTTATAGAGTTCTATGAATTTTCACAGGCAAATGTAAACATTCATATAATTGCTATAAAAATGAAAATGGAGACTATTTCCATCTTCCCAAAATATTCCCTTGGTTTCCTTTGTAGTGAACCCCTTTTCTTACCCTCACTCCCTAGAGAACCACTGTTTTCTGTCCCCAAAGTTTTTCATTTTCTAGAATGTCATGTAAATGGAATTATACAGTATATAGGTTTTCATCTGGGTTCTTTAGCTTAGTATAATGCTTTTGAGATTCATGCTATTGTATGTAATCTGTAGTTAGTTCATTTTATTAACAAGTAGTATCATGTTCTGTGGGTTTACCAGTTTATCTATTCAATGGTTGATGGGTAGACATTAATGCTATTTCCAGCTTTGGAAGATTATTAATAAAGCTGTCACAAGCATTCACATATAAGTGTGTAAATTTCTTAGGTGGGATTATTGAGTCATATTGTAAATGAATGTTTAGCTTCATAACAAACTGCCAAAATGTTTTCTGGCACTTTTGTAGGGTTATTAGAAAAAAATAGCCATTCTAAAACCTGTGCCAAGACATCGTACTGTGGCTTTAATTTAACTTTCCTGTTGATTAATGGCAGTATCTTTTCTTGTATCTATTTGACATTCATGTATCTTTGTGAAGTTTCCATAAAATATTTTGCCCATTTGTTTTTATTGAGTTGTTTGTTTTCATCTTATTGCATTTGTATATTTATAGATATATTCAGGGTACAAATCCTTTGGCAGATATATGATTTGCAAGTATTTTCTTCCAATCTGTGCTTACCTTCTCATTTCTTTAGTAGTATTTTTTGAAGAGCTGATGAGGTACAATTTACCATTTGTTTTATATTGAGCTTTTGTAATTGTATCAAAGGTTCCTTTGTCTTCCTATGTTTTCTTCTAGATGACATTTACTTAGGTTTTTCATCCAGGTCTGTGATCGTTTTGATGAACTTTTGGATATGATGCAAAATATGAGTTGAAATTAATTTTAAAAAATTTATAAATTGATGTCCAATTTTTCCAGATCCCTGCTTTGGTGGTGGGTATGGTGTGGTAACACACATCTAAAGAGGTGTGGACCTATACCTCTGAATAATATACAGTGTTGTAAACCAACATTACCTGAATTAAAAAAAGAACTATCTTCATTACATTGCCTTTAGATCTTTGTTAAGAATCCATTGACCTTATGTGTGTATGTTTATAAATGGTCTTATCTCTTCCTGTCTTTTTATATTAAAGGCTCTGTTGGGGTTTGAATATTTTTTCATATTGATTTTTTCAGCTACTTTCACAATGCTTTATATGTAAGAAACACTCCAGAAATGTTGGAGGTGGCAGAAAACAGCTTTAAGAACATCAAGAACTGAGTTTGAATCTTACCAATTCCATTCATGAGTGTGGTGTTCTATCAATTACATATTGATTTATGTTTAAATTTCTTATTTTTTAAGTGTCAGAATATTTAGCTCATAGAATGTTGCCAGAGTGAAATAAAAACAGAAGAAGGATTTGGCATTTGATACTGTGATGTCTAGCATGAAGTAGGTGTTCCATAAAGATAGTTATTTGTGTAATTAAAATCAATTTAAGGAAGATGAATGTGAAAAAGTAGATATTGAATTATGTGAACTCAGTTAATTTTGCATGTTTCCCACAGAATATTAAGACTTCCAGTCACCTATGAAATAGCAGCTGCTTTCAATTATGTACTAATTTGAATAAACCAACATCAACTCAGGGAGGTTGTATGAGACAGAGGAAAGGCCAAGCAGGCACATAGCAATCTTTCTATTCCGGGCTGAGAAGCTCAGCAGCTCTGCCAGTGGGCCAAGAGGACTGGTGATTTTGTTCCAGTTTTGGATTGAAGAGCAGAGCTTGTTTCTTCAGACGTGTGCTCAGTCCCTGTTGCTGTGCAGAAAGCCTGTGTGTATAGCAAGAAGGTTTCTCCACAGCCCTCCAGGGGTGTTGCCACTGCCTTGGATAGGCCACGAGCTTCCCCGCAGATTTCCTTCCCTGTCCCTAGATTAATGTAAAAATTATGAGACCTGGTCAAAATATATCTGGAGTTAAACAGAAGGCTTTTGTTTGACAACAGAATCTGTAACAGTAATTCCTCTGACTTCTTTGTGTTTTAAGACCTTCATCGATTTCCCAGGACTGCATAGGTCAGGCGGTGTGTGATACCAAACTGGGGTGCAGCACCTGAGCATGACTGACATGTGGCCTCCAGATGATTTGGGGGCATCATTAGTAGAATTTTCTCACATCTCCATTTTGTGGGTTTTTCCCTTCTACTAAATACAAAGTTCATGGAATTTTAAGCTCAGACACAAAATTTATGGGTGAGCATGTCAAGGCTGGACAGTTTTACTAGGAGAGGAATCTAAACAGATGGCTTTCCCTAAAAAAGCAAATCTGCTGGCTGAACCTGGCTTGTGCCCTGGCTCAATGCACTGGCCACCGAGGGAACTCAGAATCCCTGGAGAGGATTCATGAACAGTGTGTCAGCAGCGGCTAGCCCTGCCTCGGATGCATGCCCGCCTCTCAGTGGAAGAATAAACGGCACTACTGCTTGGGGCTCTCTCAGAGATGAAGTTGGGATTGGATCTTTTAAAATATCCTTGACTCACTTTTTATTTTTCTGTCTTAAAGCTCATAAATCACACCCAGGTACTTTCTAAAGGAAATATGTACACAGAAGAACAGTCTTTATATGGCCATTCAGTTAGTTTTGAATGAGCTCTAATTGTAAGTTTCATTCTGACTATAACTAGCATTCTTTGGCTCCACCCCTCACCACTCACCCCAGCCTAATCATTGTCATTGAATGATTTTCCTTCTGTAATGCATTCACAGTACCAGTTTCACGGGTGTGCAACCTGTGCAACTGCACAGTGCCCACACTTAGAAGGACCTCATGCTTGTTTCAATGCTCAACTGTTACTGTCTTAAAATTATATATATATATATATATATATATATTATATATATATATATTGTATTGGACTTTACCCTGGTCAGCAATCTGGATTGCAAAGTTAAGCAGAGAAGGAGTCCTTTGTAAGAATATTAGTGGCTTGGAGTTAATGGCTAGTCTCAAGAGACAATCTTGGCAAATCTAGCAACTACTGGGCACTTCAAACCCTAGTGCAGATCCTTTCACAAGAAGGGGTGGTTCTGTTGTCCTCAGTGCTAAACACAGGGTGCCAGTGCCAGTGCCACTAAGTAAGGAGTCTCAATTGTGCCTGTTTCTTTGTGCTACTTGCTCCCAAATTATGCTCCTACTTGGAACTTCTGGCTTGCTGAGATGGATCATTGTTTCCAGCCTAGTTACTAGGGTTGAGAGAGAAAATGAATATGCTCTTCCATCTTCTGTATTGAGAGTGAATCCTGCCAACTAGCAGGACCCCACAGTGACTTTCCTTAAACAGTGACCAGAAGGTGGTTCACATTCAAAGAGCCAAAACACTGTTCCAAAAAGGGACACCTGTCCCCCTCACCTGACTTCTAAAAACTGCACTTTTGGGTTCTTTAAACATTGGCTCAGTCTTTCTTAGTGTTCTTTACTATGTTATCTTTGTAAGTCTTTTGTAGATGTTGCTTTGAGGCCACTCTAAGTTTTGATTCTTATGTTCATTTTGTGTGAACATTTTTACCCACATGGCTAATGACTTTAAATATCTTTGAGATCAGTTTACCCATGTTCCTCTTCCATGGTATCAATCTCTCTCAGAAAATTCATCTATAACACTGAAATTAGAACTTTTAATATGTTAATTCAAATAAGCCTAATTCAATTATTGCCTAGAACCACTAAGATATCTAAATATCTAATGACAATTTCCTGAAAACAGAACTACTTTGGTATCCAATTCGAGACTAAAAATCTTTATTCAAATTATTAACCTAAGGAATGGAGTTTAAATATTGAGGAAACTAATTGGGCATGTTTGTTTTTGATATTCCTCCAGGGTGGTTATGCAGGAGAAATGCAATCATTTTAACTATTCAGCTGAGAACTTTTGTTTAAATATTTCTTTTAGATACATGTGATACAGTAGAATATATATTTTTAAAAATTATTTTAGAATTTCTTTCAGTTCTTATTACATTGACTATAGACCTATTGAATCTTTGATAAAGCCCTTTAATTTGCACATCATTAAGAAATCCATGCACTAGCACGTTCAAAAGGAGAGTTAGGTAGGCCTGAATACACTTTACATAAGTCAAGGAGTGGGCCAGCCTGCTTTCATTTCACCATTGTTCAGGATCATATTAAATTTTACTGGGACCTGTCTTAAGACTGTCTTGTTGCCTTTCTAAAAAGCACATGAAAAAAGGAAGACAGATGAAGGTGGAAGCAGAGGACAGTAAAGAAGGATAAAATACACCAAAGTTAAGACACTATCCCAGGTCTCCACTTACTTTCTCTCACCTTGTCTTTCTTAGCTCCTGAAGCATGAGCCGTGAGCAGAAAAGGAGATGAGGCCTCAGTGCAGCACATACTAACAAGCCTTCCTTAACTCTACTTCCTCCATACTTTCATTGAAGTTAATGTATCCTAGAGCAAGTGGTCTGATCAGCTAAAATATAATATTGATATTATTATCAAAATTAAATATTTCCACTGCTGTCTACTATACTTTTTAAGTAATGCCAATTTAAATGCCTTCCTATGAACAGCTTTTATTTTCACAGTATGTATTTTAATCTACTCACATGTGTCTATTTAAAAGCATCATCAATAAATACTTCATGTTTTTGGTAATATTTCAGATATTAAGTGATTATTTAAAATATTGCAGGGAGTTTTGTTAATATAGGAATAATTGAATAGGGAACTGCAAACACACTGACAGTTATGGGAAATACAAACTGCAAGGGCATTCAAAAGAGAAAAACACATATGTACTCATAACACAAAGGCTCATATTTCTGAATTTTACTCACATTTCTTTATCTCAGGATATACTTCTTTTTTCCAAGGTAAGCTCAAAAACAGAACACTGGAATGAGAATAAATGAGAGCCACTACTCAGTTGCACTGTTCCTCTTTAAATGGTGTATATATCTTAGTAATTTCCAAAGTTAAAATTTTAGACCTATGTTCCATGGGTTGTCAGGATCCTTGCGGGTGTAATGCTTGTCATTTCTTCATTGATCTGAAAATCAGACAAAACAAAAGTAGATATTAAGCATGGAAGTGCCAAAATTAAATTATGGGCATATGTAAATTTGTAGCTCAGTATTCATTTTATCCCTGTTTCCCTTTGCTGTGGTTTCTCCTTGCTGTGGTTTGCAGAATGACATTAAATATTGGAAATGGATTTTATAGAGGTGCTTCCTATGATCTTTGTTCTTCTAAGTTCTTTTGTTTCTTTCTACACAGTGACTTCAAGCCATGTAGGACTATCATGTTATGCCAATGTCAATTTATCTTTTGTCACAGTAAGTTTCTCAGGACCTGTTCTCTTTACTTGTTTTTATTAAAATCGTAGTCATCCACAATCCTTGGAAATTTCCCCAGGATGTAATGTATTCCTGCATCACGTCCATGTACATTCCAAAGGCAACTGCATTCCATGAGTTCTACAGCTTTTTTTCTGTAGACTTTGCTCCAGAGTACATTGCTTTAGCACAAAGCCACATCACTCCACTCAATTGTAGTCAAGTCCTAACCAGTCACCTGTCCCCAGTTGACTTTCCTTTACTATCTTCTCATTGCCAGCAGAATGGTCTTATACTCAGAGATCATTTCATTTCTCTGATTCAAACTATTCTATGCCATCCAACTACCTTCAGCTAAGATCCAAAATCCTTATTATCACCTACAGTTTTGACAATCTCTCCATCCTGACTCACAGCATCCCTGCCCCAGGTTTTGTGGCCAGTTTATTTCAACATCTTAACAATACCCACAGCCCTTGGACTAACTGCGGCCAGTCTCTTTAAGCACTCTTTCTTGTAGAAAAAGACACTTCCCACCTGCTGCTCATCTGTGTATTCACCATCAAGACTCACTTCATGTTACACAACTTCTATGAAAACTTTCTTTGCTATCCCCCCAATTTTTCCAGTTCTTTCTTTGTAACCAACTCCTTTATCCCCATTATACTGTATAGTTTTCTATCAGAGTGCAGATGGCATTCGTTTATGTTTTATTGATCATTACACAGGAATACATGAATTATTATTGATAACTTTGAAGCTGATTTTTAATCAGATATAATTCACTTGTCTGAAATAACCAATTTGAAAATGTACACTTCAGTTGTTATTACTAGATTCACAAAGCTGCACATCCATTGCTACTAATTCAGAATATTTTTATCACCCCAAAAGGAAATGCCATAGTTCTTAGCAGTCTATTCCCAATCTCCTCTTGCACCAGAACTTAGAAACCAATAACTGACATTTGTTCTCTATGGATTTGTTTATTCTGGACATTTCGATAAATAGGATAATGTAAAATGTGTTCTTTTGTGTCTGGCTTCCTTTACTGGGGTAGATTCATGTTATAGCATGTATCCACACTTATGCTGTGTATGTCCTTTACATGGCTGAGGAATGTCCAGCCAGAAATAGGTGTGGCACAGTCAAGATAGTGGTTGCCTTGGGAGAAGTCAGGGGAAGTCTAATAAGAAAGAGACACAAGGGAGACATATTTTCTGGGGTGAAAATGATGAATTATTTCTTAACATGGGAAGTGGTTATGTGAGTACTCACTTTGTATCTACTGGGTTTTATGTATATTCTGTGACTATCTTATATTATGGTACAATTTTTAAATTGTTACCAGGAAAATCTCATTGGTAGGATTACAGATTAGTTTTTTTTTTTAATTTTGCTTGTATATACAGGCTAGTTTTCTACAATAAAGAGATGTCACTTTAAAATAATCTTTCCCCAAAGATATTTACAATAGTGATAATTATGGGGTAAAAATTGCCCCATAGTACATGATTATATAGTGATTAGTACTTTGTTGACTTTAGTGATTTCTTGTTGATATTCATTTCTTGATGAAGGAAATTCAGAAAACTTTCTCATCAGTCTCTAGAAAACAAACACAAACAAACAACAACTTTCAAACCATTGATGTAAAAAAGGAACCATGTTGGCAAGATAAGTAATTATATGAGTGAGACGTCTTGGATAGGATTTCTATCTTAATAGTTGTATGAATTTTCCTTTATTTTAAAATCTAAATGGTCTTTATTAACTAGTTTAGAGTTTCTGTAACTATAATCTTCTAAAGAGCAAACAACATGGTAAAAAGGTAGCATATTTACCTTTAATCATGAATTATCAAAAAAAGTTTTGGAACACATTGTGTAGTTGACATTGTCCTGCTGAATCTTATTTTTTTTAGATTTATTTTATTTATTTATGCATGCAAGAACTGGAGTGTAGGCCAGGGGTGGGAGGGAGGGTGAGAGGATTCACCAGAGACAGAGTGGGGAATGGAACAGGCAGATTGACTGAAATATACTGTTGAGGGGAGCAGCAGGTGAGGCAGAATAGGTCTGCTGCACCATGTGGGTCACCTCCCTGGCTGGGGATTGAACTCATGTTGCAATGGCTGGCGGTAGCTTGATTGTTTCGAGACTTAATCCCTTGTACCACCAGGGAGGCCCTGAATCTTATTTTTATGTCATCAAGGTCTGTAGTGATTTTGGCATCAAGAAGCCAGAACCTCTTCTCTTGAGTATTTGTTCCTAGTGGATGAGAGAGTAAGATGCAGAGTTTGTATCTTCCCACAAGAAGCTGAGTTGTGCTATGTCTCTCCTATTCTAGAACCAGGGCACTAGAGAAGGTACACCGGTGTGTGCACTGCACACGGTTGTCAAGTGGCTATAAAATCTAGTTGATGTTCCAGTAATCTCAGATTGTACCCTGTTAGAGCACTGTCCTGTTTCAAGGAGAAAGGGATTTTATTCTTTTGAAGGTTCCACTTGTTTCCTAATTTACCTTCTAAGGAGACACCTATTTAAATTTTACAGCAAGGATCCTATTGTGTAACATCAGCTGTGCCTATGATTCTACCTGGGTAAATACTGAACAGAATTGTCCTGCACAGAGATAGTTCACTGAGTTTGAATGAAAATATAGTACTGAGAAATATAGTATACCACTGGGAGCCACAGAAATGCATTTGTAGACCTAATAAGTAGAGCGATGGCACAAGTCAGCTAAGTTCAAGCTGGGTCTCTTCACCCTTTGGACCAATATTTTCTATACTGTATTTGTTTCTTACTGGTGCTGTAACAAATTACCAACAATTGTGATTTCAAAATGTAGACATTTAATGTTAAAGTTCTTGAAATTTGCATTCTAAAATCAGTATCACAGAACCAAAAGAAAGGTGCCACAGTATGGTGCTTTTTCAAGAGGGTTGAGGAAAATCCATTTTCTTGCATTTTCCAGACTATGGAGCTGCATTCTTTGTCTTATCTTCTCTCTAGACAAATTGGACATCTTCCCGGTGCATATTTTTCTTCCAGAACTTTTTTCTTTTGTACTATTTTACACAGGTTATGTATGCATGTGTGTATTTTATGGGAA
This sequence comes from Talpa occidentalis, assembly GCF_014898055.3. Classification (NCBI taxonomy): domain Eukaryota; kingdom Metazoa; phylum Chordata; class Mammalia; order Eulipotyphla; family Talpidae; genus Talpa; species Talpa occidentalis. Next base: position 25,688,490 of record NW_023604861.1, read on the forward strand.
ACCTCCTTTCTTTATTTGCCTTTAGTGAGAATATTAATTTTGGCCACATACCATCTTAAACAAAATCTTGGCTACTCCATCTTCAAAGATAGCAGCATAGCATCTTGCTTCACTCCTTACCTTGCTTTCTTCTCTGTAGATAAATCTTCCTCTGCCTCACTCTTACAAGGATACTTCTCATTACAGTTGGGGCCACCCAAATAATCCAGGTTAATTAATCTATCTCCCAATACTTAATCCTATCTGCAAATTCTCCTTTGCCCTATAAGAAACCGCACCTCTGGCCTACACCCCAGCTCTTGTATGCATAAATAAACCTTAAAAAAAAGAATATTCTTAAGGTTGGGGGATCCAAACCTGGACATTATGGCAGGTAGGGGGGCATTGTTCTGTCTACCACAGGTGCCATGCTCCCAGCCAATCAAGTAGCATGGGTGAGCCCATGAAGTGTTGGAGAACATATGGTTTTAGGGCAATTATATGTCAGATATATGTGGGCGTTAATTGTGAGGAATGGTAACCAAATATCATTTTTAGAATAAATGCTTTAAAGAATGTATTCAAAATCTCTCTTAACAATGAAAGAAATAGTGGAAAGAATATGGAATTATCAGTCAGGAGGCCTCTAGATTCTGAGTGGTTAGGTCATATTTGGTTAACCAATAAATATCTGTGGGGCACAGTAGATTTATGGGCTTAAAATGAGGGAGCTGTATTTGTAAACTCTAAGGCTCCTTCAGGTCTTAATATTTGTGTATGCATTCATGATTACAGCACATTACTGTACACCTGCCATGTGTACTAGCTGACATTTGTATAAATTCTGAATCTGTAAAGAGGAAAAGAAAGTTTCATAATAGTACTACTCCATAAGTTTATCTTAAAAGATACTGAAAAATACAAATGACATGAAATACACACATACACACACTAAACAACTACATGAAAATGAGAATAAGAATCCATGTAAATTATTTTGCCAAGAGGAGATGGAATAAACTGGCAAGATATGAGAAGAGGGAGAAACATTTTTTTCTACCTAAGACATGATCTTGGTTTTTATATTTAGGGGAAAGAGGATGACTGCTTATTTATTTCACTATAGTAAGGTTTCCAATAATTGGTAAGCAGTTTTAATGTAAGTGTTAGAGAAAATTCAAGGGAAAAAGTTGCACTACTACATTTTGAAATGTATAGAACTTAAAATCACTGTCTAAATATGTGAGAAAGCAATCTTTCATACTGAATAATGACAATTATAACCTATGTATTTTAATTGGGTATAAAAAAGGAAAATGTTTATACCTGGAGTAAAATTTTTATAGCTAGAAGAGACTTTAGAGATCATGGCATGAATTTTTCTTTAAACAGATAAAAATAGGTATACAGAATTTCCCAAATATTTACTAAAACATAGGAATAAAACCCAAATATCTTTTTCTCTTATGCTGTGTTTCCCCCCTATAGACACTGACTCTGTAAATTATTTCAAATGGAAAATTAATTCAAAAGAAATCCAAACAACAAAAACATTAACAATATTGTGAAATTGTGTATTATTATTCTACTGACAAAAATTATTATACTTTTTGCTTGCCTTAGAGTGTGACAACATAAAATCAAGTGAGACAGTAGGGGGGAAAAAGGGATCACAAATCAGGAAACCTGAATTCATACCCAAATCTATTATGCCCCAAACTGCAACCTTGGGGGGAGATGTTTAAATTCTCAAGCCTCTGTTTTTTGTCTGTAAGACAAAGGAGTTGAAGGAAATAAAGTTGAGAGAAACTATTAGAATGACTGATTTAAGTGTCATCTTGTGAAATTTGAAACAGACATAAGGAGCTCACAAAAAGGTAAATTGAACCTCATTAATTAGTCCACATCTATTTTTTTTTTTTTTTTTTGGTTTTAGTCATGGCAGAATTGATATCTTTAGGTATAAGTTTTAAAAGTTTTTCAAGAAATCATACTGTCATTTCATCTTTACCCTATGCACCAACCCTATGGTAGATTGTTATGAATTAATGCATAAGTCTCATACTTGAATAAAAAGAGAAATTTTGCTTTTAATTCCATCATAATGTTCTCTCCCGAATAATATTTATGATATTTAGGAGGAATTATCACTTGATTTTTTTTTTTTGGTTATAGAATCAAAGGCTAGATTTACATCATTTTGTCCTTAATTTTGATTATTGAAGGTGAAGAATAGTCTGCCCCCAAAATGTGCAGACATCTTAACCAAGATGTCCAGAACAGGCTTTTACCAAAAAAAAAAAAAAATCACTGTGGCGTGTGGAGTCAAGTTCAATTGAAGTCTGGTGGGCTTCAAAAAAAAAGGTCACCATTAGCCTAAAGAATATCCAGATTTAGAGGCATCTTCTGATATGACCTTTCCAGTGAAGAAACTGATCTTGTGGCAGGACAAACATCTAGAGTATCTGGTCATAGTCATATGAGTCACCCTCTTTTTGTCATTTTAGCCACCCCTACCCTCTCCTTGAAGCTGCAGGCTCCTATTCATTCATTAGTTTAAGAATATAAACCATAGTCTAGTCCATTTGCATTAGAATTTACAGCCATACAAATTCACCTTACTTATGTAATAAATGTTTTTCCTTTTCTCCTATGAATCCATTTGATGTTAATCTGTTTGCTTAAGCAACTCAATGGGGAATATTTTCCCTGTAGCCCAACACAGAAAACATGTCTCTTTCTCACAGACCATTGCTCTTTCCACTTGGGAATTTATTGATTTTATGTGTGACATGTTCTTCATATCCATTTGAGGAAGAACCTAGGAAAAAAGAATAGTTCTATTTAGAAGAGACTTCCTTAAAAACAAAAGACTCATGCATTGTTTTGATGTTTATTGAACCTGCCTTTGTTATATTCCAATTGAGATTCAAACCAGCTTAAAGAGTCAAATGTCTAACGTCCATGAATAGTATATCTGTTGAATCTTTTATTTTGAACATTATACATATTTCATCCCTCCTAGCTAAATTTTTTCCTGTTTTTAAAATGGTCACATTATTCAGAACAACCCCCCTTGGATAAAAAAAAAAAAAAAAAAAACCTCCCAATACACCAGAAAAAAGGATCGAAGAAATTTCATTGCAAATGAGACCATGACACCAGTGATTTAGATGGGCTAACATGTTCTGGGTTTCAGCAATAAGATAACAGCTCCCTTGGCTTCTGCTCTTGGAAAGGTTTGAAACTATTCTGGCAGCAGCCTGGCATGATTTAAGGCAGTGATTCTGGCATGCTGTTCATGCTAAAGGAGAGATGAGAGCAGTGGGGGAACTAGTGAAATGCTTGCTTGCCATGGATAGAATGCTGTGGAGAAATTCAAAGGGCTATTTAAACTTGTAGTCAACGATTGAAGATTTCAAAGTTTGGTGAGTGAAAATAAGAAATGTTTGTGGCAGGCTGAAGCAAACAATGGAGGCAGCTGTTTTAACTGAGAAAATTTTTGTGGAAGTTCCCTGTTCTGGAAAGTCTAACTGGCTGAGTTTGCTGAGTAATATGACTGAGTTTACGAGATGCAAAGCAAGTGCTTCTAATGTAGGATGTCACTAGATGTCACTCTGGATTTCATTATTTGGTAGTCTGAAAATTTCAGCAGCTTTGCCATTTTGCTACCAGTGTCTCTCGCAGAAGCTGAAGAGACAATGTGAAATGTGCATGAATAACAGGGAACTGCTGACTGAATGTCAATTTTCGAGTGTGTGACTTCTATTGATCATTCATTATTGACATGAAGGTCTCTAGCGTCTTTGCTTTTTCACTTTAAACTCTTTCTCAGCTAAAATTTCCAAGCATCTGAACAGTGAGGCCTTGAAGATCGGGATGATTCAGGTCTCACAGGATGTTTTACAAAGTACTTTGACCTCTGGAAAAAATCACAGATACTTTTCATAAAGACTCAACAACTGCTTTGAATAAAAATTCAAATAGCAAGACAGGAAAGAAAGTACATCCTTTTCATATTTAAACAGGTTAATTTGTACCTATCTGAGTTTATAAATAGCTAAGTAGAACTTTGATGAGAAAAATTCTTGCATTTTTATTGTTATGTTTTATAAATTTGCATGCTTTATTTGGTGTGCAGCTAGTAAAATTGGAGTGTCCCCCCACCCAATGGTGATAAATGACATGCCGTACAGTCTCCTGTGATTGTGGATCCATGGTTTTATTTCTTTTAGCTTTGTATACATTAATTAGGTATACACAATCAGAGCTGAGTGCAGAGGCAGCTAAATAAACAAATGACACTGTGGAAAGGTCTTTCTGCATACTAATCATATCCTACATCTGCAAGCAAAAGCTCTATAAATCGATTTGCTCTTTCACATCAAAAGACAAACAGTGATGCAAGTCAGCAGTTCCTTTGTCAAAGTCACAGAGATTGCTGTTCTTCACAAACGCATCTTTACAAAGCTGGATTCAACCATTTGACGATTAGCATTATTGGCAACTCTTCAAAGAAGATTCATCAAGTGATTTGCAATTGGATTGGTTACCACTTTTATGATGCTGCTCCATGAAATCTAACTAAAAGTGATTGACATTTGAATTCTTGTTTGGAGGATGAGGAAGCCAGCAAAAGAAAAGAAGTCTTTTGGTTCTATGGAGATGGTGCCATAGTTGTGTGTGTGTGTGTGTGCGTGTGTGTGCTGGTGTGTCAGCCACAGGGCACAATTGGCAAGGCTGACATGAAATAGATGGCATGTCCAAGGAATGGCCTGAGAATGGGTCCTTGAATTGACCTATTTGTGCTAAAAGTACAATCACCAACTCTCAATCAGTTTTTCAAGAATGTAGTAAGATATCCTATTTTGTTCCACTATTTGAGAACAAAATGTCAGTTTGCACTGGGGAAAACCGAGGTGGTCCTCTTTAACTAGACACTGAGTGTGTTGTGTTAGTTGAATAGAGAGTAAGATGAGGGGGGTGAAGCAGGGAAAAAAGATGTGGGATCTTCTTTATAAAGAAATATGTATCAAAAATTATGAAATGCCTGCATGATCTATAGAGCAGTGAGCAATTAGGTTAATAGTGCACCAACTTAGTAGAACTTAGGCATGGCCAGTATCTCTAAGAGCAGAGATTTTTAAGTTTGAGTCAGGTATGTAAAGGAAAATTATAGCAACATTTCCTATTGAATATGACATTTCCTATTTAATCTGGTTATTAAATGTTACATTTTCTTTAGCTTTACATGAGATACCTTTAAGAAATAGACTGTTTCTAAAACAAAGATAGATAGTTCCATGACCTCTCCAGGTTATTCTTGATACATTTCAGGTGCATAACAGAACTCTTTCATTATTTTCAAAAGAGTTCTACCATTAACCTTGAAAGACTTACTTACTAAGTAATGAACCTTAAACAGATGGAGATGTAACTTACACATTTATTTTGTTCTCAAATTATACTTCAGTTGAGGAGATTTTCACTTTGGGGAAATCTCCTTAAGATTGCATCTTAAAATATCAGAGAATTGATTTTAAAAATCACACTTGTCGTCACTCCTGTTAGAAGCAGTATTCACAGTTGTTGAGTGAAACCAGGCTGACCTGGGAGCATGGCACTTTAAGTAACATTGCTGAGTTTTCAGCTCAGGGCACTGACTGACTTTAAACAGGTGACTCAAGCCCATTGTGCCTCAATTTCCTACTTGTTAAGTGGAGGCGAAAATATTGACTTATTACTGAAGAGTGTTCTGACGATTAGCTAATAAATGATGGTAGGAGAGCTCTGTGCAATTCTAAAGTGCTATATAAATGATATATTGTTATCACCATCACTACTAATAATTATAACGATCATGAAAAGTGAATGACTCTGCTGTGGAGAGCTTGAGTCCCACAAGAAAGTTATTTTTTCTTAGTCTGTTTTCACGTTTTAACCGAATCCTTAAAGCTGCTTAATTGAATAAAAGCAGGATGTCAGTGCTTGCAGCATTTGTAACCTCATGTGGAAACTGCCCCAAAACCCATGGTGGCTAGAATTGCCATCTGTGGGTGCTCTACATTTAAGGAATTATTCCTATCTTCAGATTATTTGTACAAAATAAAGAGAAGAATTGTTATTGACAGCTATTGCCCCTCTTTAGATAACTATCATAAATGCTGTCTAACAGTAGTATGGAACAGAAAATGTCATAAAATGTTACCATCTTATTGTCTAGAACTCAACTATATGCTCTGAAAGAAACTATATAAACTAAAACCTAGCATATAAGCACTGGAAGGAGTCTAGATAATCTAAGTCAACAGAGAAGTTGATATAAATCATACACATTATTCATAGAGGAACATTCTGGTCTGTTATCAGGGTGTTTTTACCCTTGTTTATGCCAAATTCCAATACATCTATTTATCTGCTTCATAAAAGAGTGAATTAGAAGAGTAAGGCCAGTGTGCTCCAGTTGTCTCTTGTGTAGCTAACCACCCCACCATTTAGTGGCAGAAAGCATCGACCAAATTTATTTACCTAATGGGTCTGAAATTTGGGTAGAGCTCAGTGGGGATGGGTCTTTTCTGTTCTACTGGCGTCTAGCTTCACTGGTTCAAACCTGGGGATTGGAACCACCTGAAGTCTCACTCACTTAAATGTGTAGCACTTAGGCTGCAAAGACTGGAAGAGCTGGACCTGGAACAGCTAGTGCTCCTCAGGCCTGCTTCTCTGCCTTTATGTGTCTCACCTCATGATCTTCCCAGCATGGCAGCAGCATGTTAGCTAGATCCCATGGTATGTTTTCTGAGAGGGAGGGAGGGAGGCAGGATGAAACTGTATGGCATTTAAGACCTAGGTTTTGAAATCACATATGTTCACCGTCTTAGTCAACTTGAGCTGCCTTAACACAATACCATGAATTGAAAGACTTAAACAATAGACACTTATTTATCACAGTTCTAGAGGCTGAGATAGGGGAGCAGCATGGTCAAGTTCTGACGAGAGCTTTATTCCTAGCTGATATGCAGTCTCACATGACAGAGAAAGGAAATATTGGTCTCTCTTCCTCTTCTTATAAGGGCCCTAATCCCATCATAGGAGCTTCTGCCTCAACACCTTATCTAAACCTAATCACCTCCCAAAGGGCCTCCCTCCTACTACCATCACACTGGGGGCTAGGGCTTCAACACATGAATTTGGGCAGGGAACAGGCATTCAATCCATCACTTTGGCTACATTTTGTTGATTAGAAGGAAGTTTCTGAGATCAGCCCATGTACAAAGAAATAGGAATTAGATTTCATATTTAGGGAGGTAGGATGTTAAAATATTTTCAGAACTGTTTTCAAGCTACCATAGTCGGAATAGAAAGGTGAGGTGAGTGACAGATTATGGCACCTTCAGCAAGACTCAAGGGCTGCTGCCTGACCTCTGCCTGCTTTGCTGTTGTTTCCATCACTAAGTTGCAGCCACACTTGCATCTCTCAGTTCTCACATTTGGGAATGTGTACATGGTAGTCTCTTCACTCTTGTGTCCCCACATTCTCTCCTTTCCATATTTCTCTACTGTTCAGTCTGGCTAACTCTCATACACCTAAACATAGTATAGTGTAGGGTCAAACAGTTTGGATTCTGGCAGTGCACTGTGGGTTTGAATGCTCTATCAACAACTAGACTAGTGACCTTGGACAAGATACTTAAACTCTCTTTCTGGGGATATAAAAATTGTAACAGCTGTCTGTTGTTACAGAACAAAGTACTTCATAATTTGGTACCTTCAACAGCAGCCTGATGTTTCTCATGATTCTGTGAGTTGGTGGGTGATTCTTCTGGTTTTTCCTGGGCTCCCTCAATTCGCCAGCGGTCATCTAGTGACTGAGTGGGACCAGGGGATGGAGGAAGTTATGACCTTCTAGGGTCACCAAAGTCACAAGGCCAGCTATGATTTAAGGATGGTGACACAGACTTCATCTGTTGATGAGAGAGTTAGCAAACTATCATGTCCATATTTTTCAATCTATTAATATAACAGTTGTACCTACCTCATAGTGTTTTTTGAAATTAACTAACTCTATAAAGCACTTCATATAACATCTCTATTAGTTTTGAAACTTAAGTTTTGATGAATGTTCTGCTGTGTTTTTCCTAAATACTCCAATGATCTATTAAAGATTCATTAGCACTTTTTCTGTATGCTCAAACAAATCAAGTAATTTCTAATTTTTTATTCCCCTATTCTCACCCGGTCATCTATGTTGATATTGCAATGATCCCGACTGATAGAAAGGCTGAGCAACTGAGCTAGAACATCTTCAGTAATCAATTATGAAGCAACCACTTGTTTATGAAGAGACTGATAAGCAGACACATGAAAGATAAGTTCAGATAAAAACCTGGCTATTCTGAGATGTTCCTTCTAAATTAAAATTAGTACATCATTCTGATAATAAACCTCTGAAAAGTAGTATAAAGAAAGGGGCTGAATTCAAGGCAATTTGAGATACTTATGGACTCCATGCTTGTAGTCTTGAAGCTTTCTTCAAACTTTGGTGAGAACCTCTGGAAACTCCCACACTGAGAAGGCGGCAACCCTTCCTTGCAGATGGAAGGATTCCAGAAACTCTCTAGATGAGGTCCCAGCCTCTATGCATACCATTCTCCCAAAATTTTGCCAAAAGGAGTATTAACTTCCCATTTTTGCTGCCAGTTGAAATGCTTGCTTATAAAGTGGGCTTATTATAAAGTGGGCTCCCTCTCTCTCCCCCCTCTCCCCACAAATTCATATTGTGGTTCTGTGCATTTGGTTTGAATCATAAGTGACACCTTCCTGCCATGACAAAATACTACAACCTGGGAGGTCTAAACAACAGAAATTTATTTTGTCATATATTGGGAGACTGGAATTCCAAGATCAAGGTGCTGGCAGGTTTGGTTCCTCCTGAGACCTCTCTCCTTGGTTTGGGAAAAGCACTTTCTCATAGTGTCTTCACAAGCTGTCTCTGTGTACATGTATACCTGGTGCCTTCTTTACTGTCCAGTTTCCCCTTCTTATAAGTACATTGGTCAGATTAGATTAGTGCCTACCCTAGTGGCCTCAGTTATTTTTATCACCTATTTATAGGTCTTATCTTTGAATACAGTGTTATTAGGTACAGGGTTTCAACATATATGTGTAGGATGAACACATTTCAGTCCACAACAAATATTTAATAATTTTACATTTCTTTGTCAATTTTTTTTTTTTTTGTTATGCTTTTTTTTTTTTTTTTTCCTAGAGGCATGTCTTATTTATTTATTTATTTATTATTTGTTTGTTTGTTTGGTTTATACATGCACTGGGTACAGTCAGAAGCGTGGGAGGGTGAGAGAATTCACCAGAGCCAGAGCGGGGAGCAGAGCAGGCAGAAGGACCGAAGTACACTGCTGAGGGGAGCAGCGGGCGGCAGGAGAGGTCTGCTCACCATGTGGGACCCTCCTTCGGTGGCCGGGGAGCAGCCGGGGATCGAACCGGCTGCAGAGGCTGCAGGCAGCTTCGCAACCCAGCGCTCAACCGCTGCGCCACCGGGGAGGCCCTCTTTGTCAATTTTTATGTCACCAAATTGGGTGACATACTTGCATGTATTTGAATATAAGTAGGCTATATTTAACATTTAATAAGTATGTAAGATTTCAATTTGAAGTTAGCCCAGATACAGAAATACTGCAAATTTGTTCAATTGCAGCCTATTGAAGTCAACCCTCAAAAAAAGGTATTAGATTAGTACCATGGCTTCCCTAAATTGAATCAGAATCAGAAACTCAGGGGAGGAGACCCAAGAATTTATGTTTTAAACAGCACCCTGGTGATTCACATGTACATTTCGCTTTGGGAACCATTAGATTAGATAAAACAGTGATATTTAAATCTACCCGTTACCAATTATGCATATTTATTTTTTAATAAAACAACAGTAATCCAGTTCTAATCTCTTATGGTTCTCTGGAGGTATACTAATTCTACTTGTTACTTTTCTGCTGAAGAATCTGCATCAAAAAAATGGAGAGAGCCAAGTATTAGCTAGAAACATAATTTCCATAGAATGGCTGGATAGTTCTATTCTTAAGCACTATATAAAAATTGTAAATTAAAACAATGATGCACAAAATGACTCTTTAAATATTACAGCTATTTAATGGAGAATGTAGAACTAAGTAAAGAGTAAAATTTATCTAAAATATCTTTTTTTCTAGAGCAATGTATTTTGTAGATAAACAGTTTTTTTTTCCTTTCTACAGATGTTTGAGCAGGCAATGCACTATATTATCGTGCATTAAGAATGTGGGTATAAATGACACAAAACATTGGCCTACTACAAAAGAAAAAAAATTGAGTAGTTTGTGCCAGTAGTTCTTATTAATTACACCTATAACTACATCTATGCTTGTAAATTTTGACTTACAATGGAAACATACACTTAACACTTACCCAGATACACATGCATTTCCAAACTATTGTGGGGGGACTGCTCTGAGTTGTTAAGATTATGAAACGTTGTGAGTCAAATATAATTGAGATTTCTTCTAATCAATGTTTTTTATTTACAAAAGAGGAAACAGAGGCACAGAAAATTGTATAACATAACCTATAACCCAAATCATTATTTTAACTCTTATTTTGGTTTCTTTTAGGAAAATATGCCATAATTCCTTGGTATATGATCCTGGATTTGGAGACAGTACACAGACACACACACATACACATACACACACACACGCTAACACACATGCACATGCACACACACGCGGCATGTAATAAGATAAAAATAAAACAAAAATAAGATTATAGATCAGAAGTTACAAATGGTTACCCTACAACTGATCTTTGTCTGGTTCACACTATTAATTTTTTTTTTCTAAATGAGTAGTCAACATATAAAATGTGTGAGATTTTATAGGAAGAGCATCCTTTTTAAAAAATTAGCTCCCGCAATCCTAAGCCCCTCCTTACACAAGACATTTGTCCTGTAGTTCACCTTGAGCCCACTGGATCCATAAGACTGAGTCAAGTTTTCTGCTTCCCCTCACTATTATTTTTTTTTTAAATAATAGGGTTAAGGAGAGATGCAAATATTTCTTGTACCTATAGCACACTCAAAATTAGAAAAACAAAGTCATATTTCAAAAAATAAACTCTCTTTCTTACTCTCAAATCCTTCATTTATATTATGTGTCTAGCTCTTGCAAGCATCCCAGTGAGCAATGACTGGTGAGAGTGATGGTTCTCAACTTTCCTGCCCCATTATCACTCTTAAGGTCAATGCAAGAGTCACATCATGGCAACCATTGTATTCTGAGGTGGATGGTGGGGCTGTTCCAAGGAAAGATGTGTCAAAATATTAGGCAGGAAAAACTTGAGCATGTGAAACCTGAAAAGCTTTGATCTGCTTCTCTCGTAAGTACGTCCTTTACTTCATCTCTTCCCACATTATAATAATTTCATACAGTGTCTGCTTTGAAATAGATTTTCTCCACTAAAGCTCCCATTTATATAGAATTAAAAACCAAGAATATCTACACATAAACTAAATCTATTCTATGTTTAACTTTTGTTAATCATTAGTCTGTGAATTTTCAAACAAAATTTCCGTTTTGATTTTTCATAACATTTTAAAACAATTTCATTTGGGTGAATTTCTGTTGTTTTACTAAAAGGAAGGAATCCAAGTGAACATGCCAGTATTGACTATTGGAAGTTTCTGGAAACAATATAAACCACAAGATCAAAAGATGAATGACTGGGGGAAGATCCAAAAGTCAGTAGGCATGACCTGGGAAACTCAATTAAAATCATAAAATAAATGCTCTCAATGTTCTATCCAACTATCAAAGCATTTCTTTTATTAGAAAAATGAGCTTTCACAACCCAGAGAGGGTAAATACTCTTCTAATTTCTTCAGTTGTCTTCCATTTAACAGAACCCAGGATGCCATTATTGTCATTGCCTAGCCCTAAAAGGGAATTCCAGACACTCCATAAAAGCATCAAAGTCCATATTCACTTGAACTTCAGATAGACCATTTTTTTAAAGTAACCATTCCCAGATTTGACTTTATATCTGAGAACAGAATGCTGAGAATTAATGACCAGGAAGTCAAAATGGATATTCAATAAAAGCTTACTAGTTAGTGATCAGATTGTTCAAAGAATTGCCTACTTCAAAGTTGTAAGCATTTCTTCAGGAACTGATGAGATAAAAATCTGTACCTTTCTGTAACAGAGCTCCCTCTGCATCACTCTTTTTTATACCCCATGTATCTGAATCTATGAAAGTTAAATTACTTTCAGCTCAGTTATTTTCTTTCAAATGATTTGAGATTTTTGTAAACTAATTACACTGAGTGTGAGAAGATAGTCGTTACTTACCAACAAAACTAACTAACTTCTCCTTAATTCTTCTTTTCTTTTCTTCCTTTTTTAAAGTAAAGTTGCTTTTTGGGAGAAGGGCAGAGGGAGGACCCGGGAAGCAGCAACTCAGAATTAATAAAATTAACTGTATTTGAAGAGAGTTGCCATTTCCCCCCAAATAATGGATGTTTCAAAGTGTTTGTGGGGAATCACGGGGGGGAAAATGACAGTGTTAATAACTTATTCTAAACAACTTAAAAATTGTATGATAAAGAAAACCTCAGCACAGCAAGGATGGGGTGAGCATTTACACAGAGTCTTCAGGTCTGTGGACTAGCAGAATACATGACAACTTAACAGACCAGTGAAATGTTTAGCCAGTTTATTCTTACTGAGGGACATGGCATTATTAATTATTTTTGACACCTTGAATTCAGCTTCCATACTAATTTGAAATAGTAATTTTATTATAAAAGTGATAGAATTCTGGAGGGTGGAGGTGAGCAATAGGCAACTACATTAAAAATAGTTGCCTTAAATACCAGATGCATTCACTTATATGAAGAATATAAAGTAACAAACAAAGGAACAGCCCAAACTAAACTAACACCAACCTGATAAATCTGACTGCAGATTTCAAGTTGTCATAGTGGAAGGGGGAGAGGTGAGGAATAAAGCATGGAGGGAGTCCAGAGGACCATGGTGGGGGTGATGGGTGATTTTATGGTGAGCATGGTGTGGTAGCTTACATCTGAAAGGGTGTGAGCCTATACCTACCTCTAACTCATATGCAGTGTTGTAAACCAATGTTGCTGCAATAAAAATGCAATTAAATACTTAAAACTAAAATGTCTTATGGATGAAAATATCCAGGACAAAAAAATGAACTGACTAGCTCAAAATAAAATTATTGGTTCATGACAAATGTGTTCATTCAGCAAATCTTTAGAATCTAAGGCTTGTGAGTCCTTCATTTTACATCTGCTTTTCTTATAAATATTTTGTAAAATGTGTATAAACATCTTTCCTGATAAAACAGGGAATTTCTATGTAACATATATATTAACATATAAGCAACATATATTGAAGATTCAAATTCACTGTCGTAACTGGCCTCACCTAAAGTAAATATGTTAACTACAAAAATATTAAAGATTGAAAAGCCCCTCTGTTCCTTATGATTTGTAAGACTGATTTGGATGGCTGTATCCATAAAAAAAAAAAAGGTGTCAAGGAAAATTTGAACTACTACCTTCTTCCTATGTTATATGTAAAATTATGACTTTGTCCTAGTGAGTTCCTCATCTACATGCATAGTTTTCCTCAAAGTCGTCTTTTATATTTATCACCATGGAAGAATGCTTGCTGTCCTGGATGTGTGCCTGACCACCATGAAAAATGGCAGATGCATTTCCAGAAGTTACATCTTGAATTTTTGTTTTTGTATATTCTTATTGCCATTCATGCTGACTATCAGAAGAGTAACAGTCACTTTTAAAGCAACAAAGTCCTGATTCAGAAGTGAGATTCTATAAAACTCTTCAAATAGTTCACATGGCTTAAAAAATCAAGCCAGCTCAATGGAGTGGAAGTGTTACTCCCTCACTCCCTATGGTTTCTGAAAGCCATTAGCGACACATCTCCTTAGAAGCATTTATGCTAACATTATTTTCTTTGGTTTGTTTCCCAGTCCTGCTGCCTTTCTTATAAATAACACTTGCAAACAGGAACTTAACTACACAAATGGGGAGAAAAGTTGTCTGTTTTTTTTTGTAGTATTTTAGCATCCAAATGGCTGAGAAGATGACCAGCATATATATCCTCAGCCAGTGGGGAAAAGATAAAATTATAGTGTCAAGACTGACTCTCCTATAGTATCACATCCTGAAGACAAACATTACAAATGCTATATAATGGTGTTTCTGCCAATATTCAGTCTTAAAAGTGTTAAATATATATATATGTTATCTAGAAATAATAAATATATATTTAATACAAAAGAACAGTGATTGAAATTCAGATTTTCATTTGCCAACCTCTTCACTACAAAAAATACTTATTTAATATGATCATAATATGTTAAAAACATGGCATTAATTTTGAATATTTATTTTTATTTCTTGTCTATAGAAATTAAAAGGCATTTATTTCTATTGAAATCATTCCAATAGGGGAAAAGTCAGTCACATGATATGTCATGTCCAAGACATGAAACGAGATTGGACTTAATTCTTGAGTTACTTTTCATGTCAGTCAATTAACATTTTGATGAATGAATCTCCTCCAGTAGATTTTGTTAATGTAACTATTGTGGTGAAAATGAATGAATAAAGAACACTTCCAGGAAGATTGCTTGGGTGGTCAGTCAAATGGTGGTCCTGGACTTTAAGGGCAGTTTGAGAACATTGGCACCAGAAAGATATAAAGGCTCTGCAAAAGAGTCGAAATACCCAAATAAGAAAGAACACTGTGGACCAATTTTGCTAAAATGAATGACTTTGTCATTAGTATAAATAGTGTCATTGAAATGAAGATTCTATTATTACAGTTATATTGGGGTGAACTAGACGTTTTATGATCTTGGAAGGTCATAAAATTGCCTCTCTTAAAAGAGGTAAGCAAAAATGGATGAGGAAGAAATACAATGTATGGTGAATTTATATCAACTGGGTCACATTTACCTGTATTTTAATTACTCTAATTATTCTACTGCAAAGGTGTAGGAAAATGACATGGTGGTAATGCAGCTACAGGATGGGGAAAATAAAGTAATGAATGAGGCATTAGAATAAAAGGAAAATTAGAAAGAAATAAAGTAAATACACTATTTTTCTAGCCAACTGTATTTTACTCAACTTGAAGAAATATGTCCATATACTAATACACATTTGCTAAGTATTTCTTCAAAAATGTCTTTCAGGTAAATTTATCTCATTTAATCTTAACAAAACCTCAACTATTTCTCCTAGTTTTCAGAAAAATGAGGAACTGAACACTGATCAGTTAAATGACTTGGCTAAAGTCTCCTTGTTAATAAGGAAAATGAAAAAAAGTTTGCTCTCATAAACTAAATCCCATGTTCTTGTTTTGTCACAACAAAATATGTTTCCTGGTAATGTTAAAATTTCTATGCATCACAATATGTATATGCACAAATATGTGTATATATATATATATATATATATATATGACTCAATTTTAGTATGAACAAAACTTAAAAGAATTCCACAAAAATCAGAGGCCAGGAAAGGTCATTCAGGAAGCCAGACCTTGTAAGTATCCTGTTGTACATCCAGGTGTAGTGCCCAGATGGCCCAGGTATAAAACCTATGAAATGGGAAAAATGAGATTGTGAGTGCTATTATGACTGCTCTATATCTATAATACATTTATCCCAAGAGGCAGTTGTACAGCTGTTAACATATATGGGCTTGTATTTTCTCTTGTACTTGCAAAGATATTTAAGATTTATGATGATGGGTATCTTTCCTCTATAAAGACTGCAAAATAAGGAAATTTACCAAGGGTACAATCAGGCGATGAGATAAATTCACCAAGGATTATTACAGCAAATGAATAAGTAAGAATAAGTAAGATAGTAAGACTTCTTGGTCCTGCCAGCTACAGAGGAATTAAGAATAACATTCTTGTTTTCTCAGTTGGCTTCTATTATTATGTTATCTTTTATTAACTACACTGAAGAATAAATGAACAAACTGCAAAACTGCAGTTTTGCTTTCAGAAAAACTACCTTTAAACAAATGCCCAATTTGACATCATTTTTGAACTTGAAAGAGTGTTTTAATCCTAAAGTGCAAATGTTCTTTGTAGTGTTGCATCAATATAGCTATTGTACAATTGTAGTTAAAAATAATTTTACATGTCTGCATGGTTTTAAAAAAGATATACATTGAAATTGGTTCATAAAAATGTACAGTCTTCTTCGGAAAGCTTGGGTGTGATTTTAGTTACTATTCCTGATGTTACAAATAAGCCACAAACTTAGTGGCTTACAGTAACAAAATTAATTTTCTAATCCAAAATGGATCTCACTTGGTTACAATCAAAGTATTGGCAGGGCTGGGGTTTCTTCTGGAGGCTCTAGAGAACAATCTGTCCCTTTCATTTTTCTATCTTCTGAAGGTCTTCTTCATTCCTTGGCTCCTGGTAACTTCTTCCACCTTCAAAGCCAGCAGCATCTTCAAATCTCCTTCTGACTTTTCCACTCTTGTGATTACACTGGACCCTCCTGAATCACTCAAGAGAATCTATCTCAAGATCTTTGTATTTGCTTTAGTTATTTTTTTAAAAGATTTATTTATACAAAACCTGGGGTACATGCCAGATGTGTGGGAGGGTGAGAGGATTCACCAGAGACAGAGTGGGGAACAGAACAGGCAACTGACTGAAATACACTGCTGAGGGGAGCAGTGGGTGAGACAGGAGAGGTCTGCCGCGCCATGTGGGTATCTCCCTGGCCAGCTGGGGTCAAACCTGCACTCCAGAGGCTGCGGACAGCTTCCCAGTGCTTCACTCAACTGCCTGCGCCACCAGGGAGGCCCTTCTTTAGTTATTTTTATTGAAGTGCTATTGGCTTATAACTATATAGGTTTCAGGTGTATAGCATTATAAATAAGCATCTGTATATATCAATATAACTTTATGTTCATCACTAAAATCTAGTTTTCACCTGTTACGATGCAATTCAATCACTTTTCCCTGATGTACTGACCCCCTTCCCTTCCCTTCTGGCAACCATTATTCAGTTTTTTTAGTCTAAGAGTCTGCTTTTGTTCTGTTTGCTCACGAGTTTTGTTTCTTTGTCTTCTACATATGAGTGAAATCATATTGTGCTTATCTTTCTCTATTTGATTATTTCACTAAGCATAATACTCTTTAGATCCATTCATATTGTGGCAAATGGCAGAATTTCATCTTTTATATAGCTGAGTAGGGTTTCTTTTTTTTTTTTAAGATTCATTTATTTATGCATACAAGAGCTGGGGTACAGGCCAGAGATGCAGGGGGTGAGAGGATTCACCAGAGACAGAGTGGGGAACAGAACAGACAGACTGACTGAAATACACTGCTGAGGGGAGCAGCGGGTGAGACAGGAGAGGTCTGCTGTGGTGCCTTGTGGGTTGCTCCCTGGCTGGGGATGGAACTGTGCTGCAGAGTCTGCAGATTGCTTTATAGTGTGGTGCTTAACCCCTTACGCCACCAGGGAGGCCCTGAATAGGATTTCATTATGCTTATATCCTGCATCATTTTTATCCAATCTTCTGTTAATAGGCATTTAGGTTGTTTCCAACTTTGGGCTATTGTGAATAATACTTTGATAAATATGGGTGTGCATGTCAAAGCATTATTCAGAAATTAGTGTTTTTTTTTAATTCTTTGGGTAAATACAAAGCGATAGTAGTCAAAGCGGCATGGTACTAGAATAACATCAGACACAGAACAATGGAGCAGAATTGAGATTCCAGAAATAAACCCACATGTATATGGGCATATATGATCTTCAGTTTAATCACACGCGCAAACTCTCCTTTGTGTACAGGTTCTGGGGATTAGGATTTAGAAATCTTTGGAGGGTCATTATTCTGCCTATCGCAGGGGATGCATGTGCTTTGCTTCTACATGAAAAGTTGATTTGCCAACACTATTGCTTTCATACCCTGTGTAATGAAAAAGAAAAAAAAATTGGCCTGTGACTCTAATATTACTATCAAAAATTCAGTATTAAATTCCAAATTCTATGCAATGGCTTATATATTAATAATGGTCAAAAATGTTTGTGAGCTGATGAGAAACAAGTCTCCATAAATGGAGCAATGTATTCAGATTTTTTAAATTTCACACTAGCCCTTTGCCCTTCAAAATCAGAGTCTGAATTCAGCAAGTCTTACTCAGAAGAATGGTGTTTGTATAGAGATGCTCTCCTGATTTTCATTTAGGAGCTCCAGTGATTATCAGGAAATAAATCAACCGTCAACTGTCATAGACAGCTATTTAAATCTGAGGTTTGAACATCTTAATTGGTGCATTAAAAGTTAAAGAGCCAAAATCATGTTAGATACATAAAGCTGCTTGTGTGCATAAACTATAGCACGATATTCCATGGTTAAGAAATCATCATATTTTTATCTGCATTAAATTTACTCATCTTGAAACTTTTACTTGCAAAAATGAGGAAAAGTAGAATAAAAAGCTTAGGTAATACTGCAAGATGGTACAGTTGTCCAAATGTCTACAGCAAATTCAGAACAGGAACATAGCAAACAAAAAAAAATTTGTTTTTAAACATTGTAATTGTACATTAAAATTGTCATTTAAATTTCTTGACTAGTTCTTAGCTGTTTAAATTCTTCATAATTAACCTTAATATACTTGTCTTTATTTTAAATTTTGGATCAAAAATTTTTCTCAGGGATATGTTAAATATTGTAATTATCTCACTTTTTACCTCTGTTTTAACTTTGAGTTCATTATAAGAAGTTATTACTCCAAGTTATTACTCCAAAAAAGAACATATTACAGAAAACTCTGCAGTTTTTCTTCACATTCTTTAAAACCACAATCATTAGAAGGTCAAGTCTCTGCGAATTTTAAGATATCCTGACAATCCATTGGACAAACACTTAGTTTTGAACAATATAATGTCTAAATTCTAAAATCTCCTTAGGGTCTATTAAAATACTATTCCCTTAGAGTAGCATTAATTTTACCAAACCAGTTTTGCAACAATCTAATTAATGAGTACTATTCTTACATAGTCAATAAAATGATCTCTGTCAGCTTTACATATTTTATAAAAACCTAACTTAGACAACAAAATATGTTATTTTAAATATTACTTCAGTGGACTACTAAACAATCATTGAAATCTTGAAAGTTACTAGAATTTAGATTTTGTGAAATATTTAAAAAAATTCAAGTATAAAAAAATTCAGCTACATTTTATAAACATGTAACTGTGGATTTAAGCATGCTGTTAGGTGTGACTTTTGATTTAACAATGTAACTAACACTTTTTCCCCATTGAATGTAAAAAGAATTTTTGTAAAATGAGTAGTTATTTCAATAGAAGTAACTACTCATTTTACAAAAACTCTTTTTACATTCAACTTTCTCAATAAACTAAAGATGTTTAAAAGTGGAATATTCCCATGCCAGCTACTCAATTAAAAATGTGTGGGTTATCTATTTTTGGGATAATTTATGTCAATTTTTAAATCCTGGGTTAATTAAATTTGACCCCACATCCCAGCATGTTATTGGATATTTATTTAAGAAATGCAAATAAGTTTAAATCTAATCTTAATATTAACCACTGCTTATGTAATTAAAAAGTAAAATCAACTAGGGGGGAAATAGAAATACATTTTAAATATTCACACACACACATACACACACAATGTTTGTGATAATTCACAATATGCCTTCCTTCTATGGTGGATAATTTAGAGCTGATAAAATGGATTTGTCATTTTTTTATCTTCATAATCACTTGAAGCAACTTTTTAAATTGTTCATATTGCTATTACAGGTTATATTTTTGTTAACAAATACTAGCTTTGCTTTCCCAGTGCTCCACACTTGCTAGAATATTGCTTCCTGTAGAGAGCATATTTGTTCATCTCAGAAAAATCAAAGTTCAGAAATAATCATTGGGCAAAGACTGGCAACCACACTAGGAACAATCCCTGACTTTGCAATGTAGTAGTTGAATATTTTATAAAATCATGCATCGCTTTATAAAATGTTTTAAAGGAATTGGTTACCAATATATTTATTACATTTTAAAATATTAACTTGAATGTATCCAATTGCACATTTTGGTTTCATATTTTTCACTTGTCTGGTGGATTTATGATAGTACTCTCATATTTTAATCATATCCATACTATCTTTTCAAATAAAACCTTTTAGCAACATTGTTTAATATTTAAATATACCTATTCCTGAAAACAAAAATTTTAAAACATTGTGTATATACATATATTTAAAGTATATATAGCATATATTTAAAATAATGTTCTTACTAAAGTCAGGATAACCATTGAATATTGCAACACGTTGACTACCACCTTCTTGCTAAGTATGTGATATGAACCATGACATTACAATCTTAAAACTGTAACAAGAATGAGTTATGTTTGTACTATTTCCCATTCTCATTATATTCTTTGTCACACAATGAATTAATGTTGTGCCATTTTCTATTCTCATTACAATCTTTTCCTTATGAATGGGGTATCAGAATTTTAATGTCTTTTGTAATCTATGAAATATAGTAGTATGTTTTGTTATACTACTATGACCTTGCTAATATTTTGCATTTTGATTGGTTAGTCCAAGCTGTAATATATAGAGTAAGGTTAGAGTGATTGGCCAATGAAATAATTCTTAGTGTTTTTGACTGCTAGGATCAAATGAGTTTAAGAAACATTTAAAAAATCTTAAATTTTACATGCTTATAAATGATAACCTTGGGATAACAAGTAAGTATATTTCTGTATATCAAATATATAGCAACTTTTCCTATGAAATGCATGCAGCATAGAGAAATTATTTCAGATTCAAAGAAAATTTTAGGAATGCATTATCCTCTAGATTTCATGACTCTTTTAATTGCCCTTTTTGTCTGGTTTCAATGCAAAATATCATGGGCTAGCGAATGATTTCATTGCTTGTCTGCACCTTTACCTGCATCTTCCTGTTAGCCTGTCATTCGAAAAGTTGTACTGATGCTAAACAGGTTTTTGCTGTACAGAATTTGCTGTTGCTATTCCATGTTCACAATTTAAAATTTTGTCTAATGTTACATTAGATGATAAGTCATTTCTTTGCAATTTCTAATAAAAAAAGTCATTTAAAGAAATTACTTTAAGGTAAGTCTGGGTGATATGTTTTTCAGCTGCTAAACTTCTTTTAGAATGATGCTTCTCATTGGCATTGTCACTATATATATCCATCTTTTTATATTTATATCTTCATTTGCTCCATTTTTGGAAATGGCGTTAATGGCACGGGGTAGGCAACGTATAAGAGAGCTACATTTAGATTAAAGTATATGCTAACATATAAATTGCTATGTATAAGGTTAGAAAATGGTAAATAAATTTAGAGAGGAGAAAACAAGGTAAAGACACAGGAAGTTGGAAGGAAAAATTGTACAGGTTATAGGTTCACCCCTAACATACAATATCTGATTTGAACTTTAATTTCATGCAATGCATTTTTTACTACTTTTAGGGGAGTAGGAGCAAGTAAGTGGTAGCATGGTGGCTAGAGAATAAGTAGGTGTTTCCTGATTAGCAAACTCTGATAGTTTATGTTTTGATGAATCCCAGGACCACTTTGAGGCTATGGGTAAGCTCTCAGTATATTACAAACACTAATAAATCAATTAAAATGTTGCCTTATGTTTTTATAAAAACAAGCTGCTCCATTGGCCCATTCGATTTTGTTAAGAAGAATAGCATTTAGTCTTTTCATGGTGAAAAGACAAGTGTACTTCTGATTTCTAGAGCCCCAGGTCTTAAGAGTTGCTTAAAAAAAAACTTCTAAATAAATGGCTTTGCTTTGATATTCAATTTTGTAGCTCTATAATTGTTCTTTTTCCTCAATCATTCAGTCACTCAAAAACACTTCACATGTGATTATTCCTACTAAGCACAAAGTTATATTGTAACTTCTAATGCATTGCCAGTTTTATTAGTGAGAAAGAGTCTGATCTGTTTTTCAAGAATGGAAGTAATTATCTTTATGCCATTTATACACAGAGTAATTTCCAGTTTTCATATAAGTGAAAACAAAGCTTTCCCAAAGGCTCATAGTGGCACTTAGAAAATATAATATGAAAGAAAATATTGATTCAAAGACAAGAAAGTTCACTTTAAGAGCAACCCACTATAAACCCGCTGAGTCAAATCTGAGAATTTCCTTACTCTCTGTGAGAATAAAAAAAATGTATCATGCTAAAACATCTTTAAGTGTGTTTGAGGCTACTTCCACTAAATCTTTTATTCAGTAAATCATACATTATTTACATATAATGTAGGGTTGGTTTTTTTTTTTTTAGATTTATTTATTTATTTACACAAGCACTGGGTACAGTCAGAAGCGCAGGAGCGTGAGAGAATTCACCAGAGCCAGAGGGGAGAGCAGAGCAGGCAGACTGATGAAGTACACTGCTGAGGGGAGCAGCGGGCACGGCAGGAGAGGTCTGTCGCGCCATGTGGGACCCTTGCCGGCAGCTGGGGATCGAACCGGTGCTGTAGAGGCTGCGAACAGCTTCGCAGCCCAGCGCTCAACTGCTCCGCCACTGGGGAGGCCCTATAATGTAGGTTTTTAACAGCAATTTCATGTTTGACTTCACATTTCTTAATACCTTTTATTGTGTGTAGTTAGAGTGATCTAATTTGCTGAATTTTGTTACAGATAATACAAGTATCTTATTTGTCATTTTTTAACTTCAGAATACCTCTGGTCTACAGTATTTAACTTTTTGTATTGAACATTTTATTTTTAAGTCACTGTTATATTTTAAATTTTGCCATGTAAATACCATTTAAAGAAACTGTGAAGTGAGAATGGCACATATTAAAAAAACTAGTAACAACAAATGTTGGCAAGGATGCGGAGAAAAAGGAACTCTCCTGCATTGCTGGTGGGAGTGCAAATTGGTCCATCCACTAAGGAAAGCTGTGTGGCCATTCCTCAATCTGCTAAAGATGGAGCTTCCATATGACCCAGCAATTCCACTCCTAGGTATTTACCCAAAGGCACAGAATCATTAATTCAAAAGGGCACCTGCACCTCTGTGTTTATAGCAGCACAATTTACAATAGCTTAGCTTTGGAAGCAACCCAAATGACCAAAAATAGATGACTGGCTCAAGATGACGTGGTACATATACACAGTGGAATATTACTCAGCATTCAAAAAAGATAAACCCATGTAATTTGCAGCAACATGGATGGTGCTGGAAGGGATCATGCTCAGCAAAATAAGCCAGAAAGAAAAAGAAAAATACTGGATGGTCTCACTCATAGCAGGAATTTAGAAAACCTAAGTAAGGAACTAGGAAAAAACCTAATTATAATAATATAGTAAAAAGCAAAATCAGCAAGCAAAAACAATTGTAAACCAGAGATACACTACAGGGTGGGGAGGAGGGAATAGGATCAAAACAAGGGGGTGGGAATTGTATGGGGAATATAACCAAGATGAAAATGCACACAT
Source organism: Talpa occidentalis (assembly GCF_014898055.3). NCBI lineage: Eukaryota > Metazoa > Chordata > Mammalia > Eulipotyphla > Talpidae > Talpa > Talpa occidentalis. The sequence goes on from NW_023604861.1 coordinate 25,712,093, forward strand.
TGTGCAAAAATGAAAAATGATGTAAAAATATATAAAATAAAATATTAAAAAAATAAAGAAACTGTGAAAACCTTTAAAGCTGAAAAAAAAGTAAAAATAGGAATTCCATAGAATCCATAGTGTATGCCTGGGCATTTACCCCAAAATACAAAAACACTACTTTGAAGTGTTATATACACTCCCATGTTTATTGTTTCATTATTTAAATAGTTAAAAGTTGGAAACAATCTATGTGTTCATCAACAGATCATTGGATAAAAAAGTTGTGGTATATATACACAATGGAATACTACTTAACTATAAAAAAGATGAAATCCTACCATTTACAACCACAGAGGGTATTATGTTTAGTAAAATTAGTCAAATGGAGAAAGACAAATACCATAAAATTTCACTGATGTGCAGTACATGAAGAAACTAAAGAAATGTACTAACTCAAACAAAAAAAAATTAGCAAGGTACCAAACTAAAAAAAAAAAAAATCGTTTGGGGCTTCTCTGGTGGCACAGGGGCTAAAGCCTCAGCACTGTCAAACTATCACCAGCCACTGCAGAATGAGTTCGATTCTCGGCCAGGGAGCTGACACACATGGCCCAGCAGACCTCTCCTGTCTCACCCACTGCTCCCCTCAGCAGTGTATTTGAGTGGATCTGACTGTTCTGCTCCCCACTCTGTCTCTGGTGAATCCTCTCAATGCCCCACCCACACCTCTGGCCTATACTCCAGTTCTTGTATGCATAAATAAATAAAATACATCTTTTAAAAAAATCTTTAAACTCATATTCCTAATGCTCTGACTGAAAATATGCATGAGTATGTAAATAATCATTTAATTAATATGTCAACTGTCTGTCTATAATAAAACATTTCAATTCATTGCTTTCATATTTTACATGTAATTGAAACATGCAGAGATGCTTACATGTCATACAAACCTTTTTTAAAATCTATTTAGAAATAATCCTTTTTTAAATTATTGAACATTTTCTTCATGTTTCAGCACTTGAGTATTCCTGTTATAACATATTCTCTGTATGTTTTTAACATTGACTATATTTTCTCCCTCATATATAAAAATTTAGTATTTCTCATTTCCCAAGGATATGTCTTTTTAATTTTGTGAAGAGGGTTTTATTTGTAGTTTAAAAAATTAGCCGACTGTGTGGTTAAAGATAGAATTAAACTTCTTAGTGGTATACTTACTGAAGTATATAAAGATGTTGATTCTTAATGATGGATACCTGTAACTTATATAATGTTAAAATGTAAAGTTGCTTCAATAAAAAAATAACATCATGAGGGTTTATTACCATATTTCCCGAGATTCAGTTTTGATTGGCCATTACATATTTTAAAATTTCCTTTTATAATGACATTCATTAAATAAATTTCAGAGGTCAACATATTTGAATGAATTGTTACAATTTCTTATACTTTGCTGATGCCAAAAAAAAAAAAATTGGCTAATTTTAAAATCAAATCCTCATGGCAAATCAAGCAGTAGAGAAATAAGAGTATAATCATACATGAGTCAAGTCATACTTAAATCTTCATTAAAATGACTGGCAAGATAGCTTTAAGGTGCATCAACAGTTATAACATCTAAGAACACACTCTTCAATAATACTTGTCCAAGATGTCCTATGTGATAAAGGGTGAGCAAATTGCCATGGAAACTTGCTTAATAGAACTTGGGACCAAATTTTGTCTTTTAGTTAATTCCAAAGTTTCCATGGGCTCTAAACAAAGTTGGGAACACACAAGAGGAAAACTGATTTTCAAATGGAAGAAAATAACGTGAAAGTGTTTTATGACTGCTTCCCTTTAATTTAATGAACACATATGCTGATTATCTAAAATCTAATTCTGATTTGACTAAGCCCATCATTCCAGGTTGCATGATTAAGTATCCATGAGATTCAGCATAGTTATTATTTGTTCTTACTCTGCATAAAGAAACAGGGATAAAATTTCAAGGAATAACTGTAATGGTGAAGGAGTCACACTTCACCATGGGTCAAAATGGATTGTTTCTCCAGATTAGAAAATAACAGGTTTTATTTTCAGTATACCAATGTTAATAAATATAACATTTTTAGAGTGTTTTTGTAATACAGGCACTCTTCTAGTATTTTATATGCAATCAATGAATTATCACAACATTCAAGGAGACACTTGCATCTTGCTTTTCTATAGATGAGGAAACTAAAGCATATTAGGAGGCAATGTAAATTTCCCAGGGGTACACAGTAAGTGGTGGTAGGTATAGAATTTAAAATCAGATAATAGGACTTCAGAGTTCTTGTTCTTAACCCCTAAACCACCTCCCTAAATCAAGAAAATATGTCACTATAAAACTGCTTTCCTGATTGTAGTGTCAGCTGAAATTGTCCAGGCCCATTATTTTCCAATTCAGGTGTCTGTGTTTTTCAGAATAATTGGCCACTATACCAAACTGCTTGTAGTTCCCCAAATGTGTTTAATGATGGTAATATTTTTAAATTATTTCCTAATATGTTCCCTTCTCAACAGTTTAGCATCTTTTCCTGTCCTTTTCTCCCTTTAATGCAAGGATAGGAAAATATAAAGAAGAAAATCCTTTTATGAGAGAAGGACAGAAAGGGTCTTTTCATCTGGGGAGGGACAGAGAGAAAGGGAGAGAGTGCGTGAAAGAGAGAGTGAGAGAGAGAGAAGAGAGAGAACAGGAGAATCATTTAGCCATCAATGTCTTTTCTTGGCCCCACCACCCATTTACGTGTAGTATGTCCAACAAGAATGATTTGGAAGCAATTTTAGAGTAGTTCCGATGGAACACCAGTGCACAGGATGAGAAAATTTCCAGGTCATTTGAGAGGCCCTATGCAAATAGGTCAACCCAAATCACAGCAGATATCAGAGAAAGGTGGGGTAGAGTACAAGAGAAACTAACATGGGGCATCCCTGATTTCCCTGGTCTCCAAATGAAATGGAAAAAAATCAGAGATTTTCATGGGGCACTCAGAGAGTATCTGAGTATCTGAGTTTCAGAGAGTATCTGAGTGTTACAACCAAAAGAAATGACCATGTAGAGTGAGTGAATCCCACAGCAAATGCTCTGAGGTGGACCCTCCAAAATCATTAGCCAATGAAGAATGAGTTGAGTTTCATGGAGTTCCATACAGAGGGAACAACTGAGTTTTCCAAGAGTCATTCTCACACTAGTCCTTACAGAGATTTCTCACCAGTCAATAAAATAACACCTCAAGTGGAGATCAATAAAAGCAAGTACTGAAGGACCACACAGAGACAAGCCAGTCCCTAACTCTACAGTGAAATTACATGAGCTTTCCCTGTGCTGCCGGTGTGTCAGCAGAAGATGGGCAAGAGGCTGGGGGATTAAGAAGCCCTGAAATAGAGCAAGTTTCTAAAAGGGACCTAGTTTATCTTAGATAGGGGTGGGTGGTGGGTGGTGCAAGGAGCTAATTATGATTCAGTATTCTCTCTACTGGTGCACATAGTAGTGGATGGGAGAGTTATCCAGAACAAGAGGAAATTCATTAAAGAAAATCCTAAAAGTTACACTTCTATGTGTATGTTGATGAATTTGGGTATTAGGAATTCTCTATTGTTCAAATATCAATTTATTTTTCTAAGATAATAAATTTGTCAATAAAACTTTTAAATTCATTTTGAGTAATGAAAGTACAATTATACTCCTTCTAAAGACTTAAAACTTGAAGTAGAGAAAGATATTTTTCTTATAAGTGTATTTGAATTGAATATAGAGTCTGATGTGCTGTTGAAAAAAATTGCCAAGCTTTAATAAACTTTCTGCATGACTTGATTGCAATTGTACACCTAAAGAAAACAAATATAGTTCCTAATTAATTCACCTTAGAATAGCAACTATTTGTTTAAAATAAGCACTTTAGTGAAAATTATAGATAATGGTTTCTAGAATTTTTTAGTATGTGGCTTTGTTAAAATTTTAACCTTCATAAAGAGACTTCATTTTTTTATACCTTGTTTTCCCCGGTTCTGTATTATATTTGGGCTTTTTCTAAAACTGTTTTCTTACTGTCTTATTTTGATGCTATTCTAAGTTTTAATTTAAAATCATATGTCAGGAAAAAAATAACCTAAAGGAAAAGTTTTTAATTTTTAGCTCTTTTATTCATGTACTTTCTTTTGTGTATTTTTCATGTGCAGCTCATTTAGAGGAAATGTGAGATTTATTTCTCTGCACAGTTTTCCTTCTTGACCATTCTACATTTAATCTTTTTATCTTCCACTAGGAAATACAAAGACATTTGAGACACATTTCCTCCTTTAAGGAAGGATCTCGTTTAGGACATAAGACATGCACGCATTCACACACACAATATCACTACAAAGAATTACATGTGTGTCATTGGACTAAAAGATTATTTCTAAAAATTTTTCGAACTTCATAATCCTGATACTGTGTCATTGAATTTATGAACAAATACTGCTCTAGATAGTCCTGGTAGAGTGATCATTCTGGTCAATGTTGATGTAGAAATCTCCCTGCAGGAGGGTATACTTAGAAACTCATATTCTCAGGCTTGAACTACAGAGGTTATTTGAGCCAATACCACACTGTAGGCTTTAGTTCTCTATTTTATAGGTTCATTCAGATAAATACAGAAGAATGCAAATGACAGTCTAGGTAGGAGACATGCTTGGAAAAAATGTACAGTAGCATAAGTGTATGGGGATGATGATGAGGTGGTGAATGTTGAAAACTAGTCAAAATACAGTGAAAGAGAAATGAGGTCAAATTATAATTAATTTTGAATATAAGATGAGAGTTTACATTGCTCCTTATGGACTGACAATTCTGAAGTTTTGTGAGCATGTGTTTTGAATTGGGCAGTCTGATATTTTAAGTATTTGTTCAGGAAAGAAATTGAGAAAGTATCAGATATTTTGATAAAAGGAAAATTCTGTCAGAATACCACATGGATCAAGGGAAGAATTAGAACTTTGCAGGCAGTCTTTGGTATTTCAATCTGTGTGGTTTCTGGCCAGCTCCCCCAAAATGAATGGGATGTGGCAGTGAAGAGGGACATGCTGAAGGCTTCTAATCATACATATTCTCTTTAATCTCAAGTATTTGAAATGCAAGTAAGTAACTGGTGTGGCAGCCCTCCCTGTGCATTTCAAATGTGTGAGTCACAACATGGGAGAGGCGGAGAGGCGGAAGCCAGCAAAGAATGTGGTGATGTGGTTTCATAATCCATCTGGCAAAGGTCTGTGATCAGCCTGTTGGAAAACCCACCTCCAGGCAATGTAGAACCATTGGAGGTTTTTCATCTGGGAATGGCTGTGATCAAAGTTGTTGAATATGACTTTTATGGGTTGAAGTACTAGAAATGCAGAAACCATTTGAGCAGTTATTTCAAGGGTCCAAATAAGAGGTGATAAATTCTTGGATAAGGAAATAGAACAATCATACTGGAGACAAAGGAGTCAATACAGTCAAATTTAGAAAGACAACTGATAATCACCTTGGCTGATTAGAGGCCTCATTGGCCAATGAAATTAGTTTATATTTTGAATAAAATAGACCTGGTAGTTTCGAAACTTAAGTACAATATGATATGTCACCTAACCTTCCTGATCCTCATTTTCCTTGTCTGTCAAGAAGAAATATTTACTTTTAAAATATTATATTATTTTATTGTATTATTTTATCAGTGACTACTATCACTTTTTATTATTTCTAGTACTGTGTAATATATTGTTACATAGTTGTAAACCAGGACAGAATGCGAAGATGAGTTGGGAATATCAGAGATGAGTGAAATCTTGCACCCGAAGAACTGAGAGTTTTTGTGCCATTAAAAGCAAGGCATTAGGTTGTGTTAGTTCACATATATCTATGTTAACTTATTTTTATTCAATTGCTAGCACAGCAATTGTGCTGTGCACAAATGGTATGTTTAGAAGATGAATCTGATAGATTTCTCGGGAGAAAAATAGGCCTAATAAACGGAATGGACACTGAAGCTCTGAAACAGTTGACAAGACTAATAAATGGTGGGGAAAAATTCTGTTGCTAAATCAGTCTTCTAATTTTAGTGTGATATCCATTAGGCTATCCATATACTGAAGGTTGAATGTGGGTTTAGCTAAACATATAATGTGTTTCTATATTGTACTTCATCAAATGACCTATATGAGTTACCATTGAGATTCAGGTGCTTTAGGAACAGATCATTGGGACATGTAAGATTTTTTTGAAAGCAGTTATTATGTCTGCTGAATATAAAAATTAAAGGGTTATAGAAAACTATAACTGTCTAAATAAGAAAGTGAGAAGGTATATCCTTCCTGGTTATCAAAATAGTTTTCAGAAGATAAGTTAGTCCATGATAAAGTTTATGATTTTGCATATAGCTACCTTAGAAAAAAATAGCATTTTTAAAGAGTGACATTGTATAGAATTTTGATCCTTTTTATCTTGAGGAACTATTGGGAATTTCTCCATCACTTCTTTTAAGACATTTCATTGTGTGTAGTGAATTTTGTTAAAAGAGCAAGTTCTGAAATGCTCTGACAGCCTTTTCAGGAAAAGATCCAGGATTGTCAGCCATTGATGCAAAGACCTGAATCTGCTTTGACAATCTAGAATAGGCTTCTGGCAATGTTATGTCTTTCTTTTCGATGTTTGGATAAATCACACTGCTCAGAAAGGGCATCATACTTTATGCCTAAGTCATAAACAAATGCCGTTGATGTAAGGGTATTCCTTAGACCACTGTAATTTGTTTAGTATTTTGAAACTATAGATGTGTCACTTGAACATATCAGTAAACATTTCTACAGGTTTGGATATGCATTGAAATTGACTTTTACAGCATCTTTTTATTTGAGTCACCTGAAAGAACTCAGCATCACTATTAATTTTAAGCAACCATATTTTTCTACCAGTAAAATAGCAAAGTAAACTATTTGTGAAAAAAAGATATCTTGGAAAAAAGCCTTTAAAGTATGGAATTCAGTTGGGCTATGTGCAGAATAATCCCCCCTACTCCCCCCTCCAAAAGATGTTCATGTCCGCATCGTTATCCTTGGAACCTTTGAATGCTTAGGTTATTGGCAAAGAGGAATTAAAGTAGTACATGGAGCGAAGGTTTCTAATCAGCTGACCTTAAGAGAGGAAGATTATCTTGGATTATCCACGTGGGACCAATATAATTACAAGAGTCCTTAAATATCTAAGAAGAAAGCAGAAACGTTAGTGTAAAAGAGATGCCAGTGAGAAAGACTCAATCAGTCTATGTTGAAAACATAGCGGGGCCTCCCTGGAGGTGCAGCGGTTGAGCGCTGGGTTGAGAAGCAGCCTGCAGCCTCTGCAGCACCGGTTCGATCCCCAGCCACCTGGAGAGGGTCCCACATGGCGCACAGACCTCTCCTGCCACCCTCTGCTCCCCTCAGCAGTGCACTTCATCAGTCTGCCTGCTCTGCTCTGCTGTCCGCTCTGCCTCTGGTGAGTTCTCTCACCCTCCCACGCTTCTGACTGTACCCAGTGCTTGTATAAATAAATAAAATAAAATCTTTAAAAAAAGAAAATATAGACGAAATCAGATTCTCCCTTAGAGACCCAGAAAGGAACATGGCCTTGTTGCCACTTCGATTTCAGTTCAGTGAAACACATTTTACACTTGTGACTTCCAGAACTATAAGATAATCAATATATGTTGTTTTAATCTGTTAAGTTTCTGGTAGTTTGTTAGAGAAGCAATAAGAAAATAATTCAGTCTACTTTTTTCTTTGTTTTTTTATTTTATACATTTTTATATCATTTTTCATTTTTGCACAAGGTATGCATTTTCATCTTGGTTATAGTCCCCACACAATTCCCACCCCTTTTGTTTTGATCCTACTCCCTCCTCCCCCTACCCCCATAGTGTGTCTCTGGTTTATAGTTGCTTGTTGATTTTGATTTTTACTTTATTATAATTAGGTTTTTTCCTTGTCTCTTATTTAGGTTTTCTAAACTCCTGCTATGAGGAGGAGCTGGAAGGGATCATGCTCATCAAAATAAACCAGAAAGAAAAAGAAAAAAATCAGTCTATTTTTTAATAAGATTTAATACCTGCCTGAATTATGAGGAAGCTTTCAAATTTTTACATTTAATTAATTGCAAACACTTAATATAGTCCATAAAATTGCAATGTTTAAAGTTAGCATTATATAAAAAAAAAAACAAACAACACTTTGTACTTGCTTAAAATGACCCTAATCCCAGGACTGCCCCTTTGGCAGTTCCACCCCAAATCAGCCTCAGAGCCCACAGCAGACCAGGCAGGTGTGGAAGATCCTGTCATCTAACTTGAGACAGTTTTCTTCAACTTCATTTTCATGAAAACAGTTTCAGTTTTTTTCAAATTCTCCAGTATCTGCTTTTTAAGGAAAACATTTTGGGGATTAATTCTATTAAACCGCACCTCCAGCATTGGCAAAAATTTTAGTATTTGAAAATAATTTAAAATTTTGGTCGGGGCCTCCCCGGTGGTGCAGCGGATTGAGCACAGTGCTGTGAATCTGTCCACAGCCTCCGCGGAGCAGGTTCTATTCCCGGCCGGCCAGGGAGATACCCACATGGCGCGGGAGACCTCTCCTGTCTCACCTGGTGCTCCCCTCAGCAGTGCTGTCGGTTTGTCTGCTTGTTCTGCTCCCCACTTTGTCTCTGGTGAATCCTCTCACCCTCCCACACCTCTGGCCTGTACCCCAGCTATTGTATAAATAAAATAATTTTTTTTAAGTCTTTTTTTTTTTTTTTAATAGAGGCATGTTTTATTTATTTATTTATTTATTTATTTGCTTGTTTTTTTGTTTATACATGCACTGGGTGCAGTCAGAAGCGCGGGAGGGTGAGAGAATTCACCAGAGCCAGAGCAGGGAGCAGAACAGGCAGAAGGACCGAAGTACACTGCTGAGGGGAGCAGCGGGCGGCAGGAGAGGTCTGTGCACCATGTGGGACCCTCCTCCAGTGGCCGGGGAGCAGCTGGGGATCGAACCGGCGCCGCAGAGGCCGCGGGCAGCTTCACAACCCAGCGCTCAACCGCTGCGCCACCGGGGAGGCCCTAAATAAAATAAATTTTTAAAATAAACAAATAAAATAAAATTATTGGTTGTGTGTTGGGATGACAGGCACCTGAAGAGCTGTGAATCTATGCCTTTGAATCACATGTTGTGTTGTACATAAATGTTACCTCAATAATAAATAAATACAGTTATGGATAGCTAGCATATAATTATTTATTTTTTGGTTTTGGGATACATTTTCCACAACTATACTGTCCTGACAGTTGAAAGAAATAAAATAGAAAAGTTACATTCTAAATGGATTTTGGTATATACCTGACTCTATTGTAAGTGGGTGGCTTCTATTGATAAATATGTATCAATAACTTTCTGGGAGCTATAGAAAAATGATCTTTCCCATTAGCATTCCATAATGTCACCCAGGAATATTGGAAGAAAAGCAGACAAATATGACACATTAGAAACATAGTTCACAAAACAGAGTAAAATATTTTAGGTTGTTCACCTTCACATGTTTTGAAATAATAATTGAAGAAAAAGAAAATCTTGTAAATTTAAAATAATTTTTATGTATGTATGTTGCATTTTATAAGATCAGAAATTCTTTCTTTTTATTCATTCTTTTTTTAAATTTTCTTACATCATTGTTCATTACTCAGCAATCAGAAATTCTTTTTTTTTTTAAGATTTGTTTATTTATGCCAAAAACCCCAAAAAACAAACACTTTTCACTTGCTTAAAATGACCCTGATCCCAGGGCTGCTGCCCCTTTGGCAGGACCACCCTGAAGCAGCCTCAGAGCCCAAAGCAGACCAGGCAAATGTGGAAGATTTGTTTATTTATGCATACAAGAGCTGGGGTGCAGGCCAGACGTGTGGGGGGGTGGTGAGAGGATTCACCAGAGACAGCGTGGGGAACAAAACAGCTAGACTGACTGAAGTGCACTGCTGAGGGAAGCAGGAGAGGTCTGCTGTGCCCAGAAATTGTTTCTTTAAAAAATCATTTTACTCTGAAAGGTTTCCCAAATATACAAAAAGGAAGCAAAGTCGTATAATGAATCCCTCAGTATCCAATCACTGCACTTCGACAGTTTTAAACTCATGGCCAATTTGATTTCATCTTTCCCTCACTTATTTGTCACATAGCTACATACAGTTGAAGCAAATACCATCCTATAAGCTTAATCCTATCTATTATAAATCTATTATATATATTATATACATCTAAAGTAAAATAATTATTTTAATGCAAACATTTTTCATTACTTAGAAATTTGGTAATACTTTAAAATATCTAGTATCTAGGGGCCTCCCCAGTGGCGCAGCGGTTGAGTGCTGGGTTGCGAAGCTGCCCGCGGCCTCCGCGGCGCCAGTTCGATCCCCAGCTGCTCCCCGGCCACCGGAGGAGGGTCCCACATGGCGCGCAGACCTCTCCTGCCGCCCGCTGCTCCCCTCAGCAGTGTACTTCGGTCCTTCTGCCTGCTCTGCTCCCCGCTCTGGCTCTGGTGAATTCTCTCACCCTCCCTTGCTTCTGACTGTACCCAGTGCTTGTATAAACAAACAAAAAAACAAATAAATAAATAAATAAATAAAAACATGCCTCTATAAAAAAAAAATTAAAAAAAAATAAAATATCTAGTATCTAGGTATTATTCAATTTCTATTTATCTCATAAGTGTGTTTTTTTTTAACATCATGTTTGTTTTAACCAGATTCCAAATAAAGTCCATATATTATGAAATATATTATGAATGAGTGACATGTATTTTAAGTATCTTTTAGCCTTCTACTCTCCTCTCCATCTGCCCCTCTTCCCCCATCCATCCCAACCCCACACCATCTCTTTGTTCTTTTATGTAATTATTTTGTTACAGAGATCAGGTCATATAACTCTACTCTTTTTTTCTTTTTAAAGATTTATTTGTGTATTACAAGAACTGGGGTACAGGCCAGAGGTGTGGAGTGGGGGCGGTGAGAGGATTCACCAGAGACAGAGTGGGAACAGGCAGATGGACTGAAATGCACTGCTGAAGGGAGCAGCGGGTGAGACAGGAAAGGTCTGCTGCTGTGTGGGTAGCTCCCTGGCTGGGAATTGATCTCATGTTGCAGAGGCTGCAGGTAGCTTCTTAGGTTACGTCTTAACCCCTTATGCCACCAGGGAGGCCCCATGTAACTCTACTCTTAGAATCTCCTCTCTCTGGATTTTATAGATAGCATTTCTATGGTGTTGTTTGATATTTTCCTCTCTCTATTTCTTGTGTACTGATAGAGCTAGAGTTCTACTAGATTTAGGAGGTTGTCTGACTGCCTCCCTCTTTTTGCAATGTCAGCAGAATGTATTTTATTTTTCAGTACTGGTTGTAAATGAGCAGCTTGTGTTCATTTAAAATTTAATCAGAGTGTAAATTTAATCAGTGTGTAAAGTTAATCAGAGTGTTTACATGGCCCAGGAAATTTTTCAATTTTCTCATTCTAAAGTTCCTTTTAATGCCATTAGTGACTAGAACAAAAAAATGACATCTTTCAAAATTATGGGGGAAATAAGGAAAAAAAAGCTTATTTTTAAAAAGAAATCATGACTGCTTTAAAAAGATGCGAAAGGGGGTGATTTGAAAAATGAAAGAAATTTTAAATATAGTATTGTTTTTAGTTAAGACTTTATCTCTGTTGAAGCTGAATTAGAGGAAATAGAGACCATGTATAAGGAAGTATTGTAGAAGCACAGTAGATGGTACTATAAATAATAACAACAATAGCCAATATTTGGTGACTGTTCACTATATACCAGGCACTGTACTAGGCACTTTATCAATATTATCTTATTAAATCAAGCTTATTTTACAAATTAAAAAATTGAGAAAGTTTAAATAACTTGTCAGGTGTCTAAAGAGCAAATGTCAGAACCAAGATTTAGAGTCAGAAAGAGTGATTCCAGACTTGTTCTTTTAACCTCTTGGCAAAATTGTCTTAAACAACATGTAGTTGAAAAGAAGTCTTACATGTATAAGTAATCAAGAGCTGCACTGATTTTATTTTGCTCTTACAAATGACTATGTAATAATCATCAAAATAACTCACATTGTTCCATATATTTGTCTATAACTCTGTCTTTTGCTGTTTGCTTTACTTCTACTCCCTCTACATAATCTATACATTTTGGCTATTCACAAAGTGGCAAATTGCATTTTTATTGTTTATTCGCTGTATGCTAATTATTTTATTGTACAACTAGACATGGGGTAAACATATTTAACTTCACAAATGAAATACACAATTATAGGGATGCATTGATTAACAACAGTTTGGTTAATAATGAAATGATTATACAACATTTGTCCAATAGCATATACCATCTAGCCTAGGTGTGTAGTAGGCTGTACCATCTAGGATTTTGTACCTATACTTGATAGTCACACAACAGTAAAATCACCTAAGGACACATTTCTCAGAACATATTCTTATTAAATTATACTTGGCTATATAAGAATAGAGCTCTCTTATATCCAACTTATAATGTAAACCAATCCTTGGACCAAGAGTGGTCCAATCCTTGGACCACTTTGTGCCCTAAGACACAAAGTGTGGAATAAAGATGAGTGAGAGTAAACTTCGGATCCAAGTATAGTCTTCCTCTTAAAACATTCATATTAACAGGATAAACACAGAAACACACACATCGAGTCATACTCAAATGCTCAGTCGTCCTTTGAGGGACCCCACTGCATGGCAGAAAAACTACAGTATTTGGAATCAATGACCTTGATTGGAAACTCTTGTAAGTCTCTTGTTGTAGGTATAACATTGTATGTAACCTTTCTGAACCCTATAGTCCTTATCATAAAATGTGTATATTAATAATATAGTAGTAGAGTACTTGATTCATGGTGAAACTTTAAGTTTCCTTAAACTTTAGTCAGGCTGCTCTGAATCCTCTTTCTGACTAGGTCTCAGTCTTGAGCTTATCAGCAATAATCTCTCTTAAAAAAATTTGAAAAAAAAATTCTCCTGCCCTTCATAACTGATCAGACTCCTCAATTTCTACCTTTGGAATCTGATTATTATCATATCAAATCAAATTTCTTGCCCTACCCTCAATGATATATTATCATCTTGGTCTGCCTTCAGTGAGAATCTTATGCAGAATGGCTAACCAGAATCCCATACCCCTAATGTTTTCTTTTAATAATTTTCCATACACTGACACCCCACTCTTCTAGCTATAAATCTCTGTTTGTCCCTATTACATTTGGAATGTGTCCAGCTTTCTCCTGAGGTCTCTCTTCCTCTACTCCAAGAGCACCTGAAGAAAATTTATCTTCACCCCTTTAACTATTGTCTGGCTCTGTTTTTACGTCACAGTAGTTGCACTGAGTAAATGTTAATTTTTTTACTTTAATGATATAGCCTGCTTTAAATTTTTACTCCAAATTCAAATCTCCAACTTGGAGATTTCCTCTTACTTTTACCACACGTCTAAAAATAAAAAGTTAGATGTAAGACCTGAAACCATGAAATAAATAGAAGAAAGCATTGGCAAAATATTCCTTGCCATTGGCTTCAGGAATGCCTTTGGGGACTTCACTATAAATAGCCAAGGGCACAAAAACAAAAATAAATTAATGGGACTGACTGTATCAAACTAAGAACTTCTCCAGAGGAAAAAAGGTATCATTAAAATGAAAAAAGCAATCTACCAAATGAAAGAAGATATTTGTATATAATACATCTCAAAAGGGGCTAATATCCAAAATCTACAAAGTACTCATATAACTCAACAAAAAGAAAACAAAGAACTCAATCAAAAAATGGGCAAAGACAAAAATAGATGACTGGATCAAGAAGATGTGGTACATATATACCATGGAATATTACTCAGCATTCAAACAAAGATAAACACATGCAATTTGCAGCAACATGGATGGAGCTGGAAGGGATCATGCTCAGCGACATAAGCCAGAAAGGAAAAGAAAAATACCGGATGGTCTCACTCATAGCAGGAATCTAGAAAACTTAAATAAGGGACCAGGAAAAAGAATAACTATAAGAAAGTAAAAATCAAAATCAACAAGCAACTATGAGCCAGAGACACTCTATGGGGGGTGGGGGAGGGGAGGGATTGGGGTCAGAATGGGGCATGTGCAGTTGTATGGGGGAATATAAAAATAAAATTTATTATTTAAAAAAAAAAATGGGCAAAGAGCGAAAGAGAGATCTCTCCAAAGAAATACAAGTGGCCAACATTCACATATAAGATGTTCACAATCACTTATTAGGAAAATGCAAATCAAAACCACAATGAAAAAAATCTCACACTTTGAGAATAGCCCATACAAAAAAGACTAAAATCAAGAAGTACTTGGGGGGAGGGGCTCCCCGGTGGCGCAGCGGTTGAGCGCTGGGTTTTGAAGCTGCCCGCAGCCTCCGCAGCGCCAGTTCGATCCCCGGCTGCTCCCCGGCCACCAGAGGAGGGTCCCACATGGTGCACAGACCTCTCCTGCCGCCCGCTGCTCCCCTCAGCAGTGTACTGCGGTCCCTCTGCCTGCTCTGCTCCCCGCTCTGGCTCTGGTGAATTCTCTCACCCTCCTGCGCTTCTGACTGTACCCAGTGCTTGTATAAATAAATAAATAAATAAATCTTTTAAATAAAAAAAAAAAAAAGAAGTATTGGGGGAGGCTCGGAACTGGTGGCCACGGGCAGCACAGAGCGGCTGCTGCGAGGAGGGCTCCCAGCGCTACTCGGGCCGCGACTTGAGGGGAGCACCCCTGGCCTGGAGCGCGACTTCAGCCTGTCTTGCAGTCGGGGCATGGTCATCGTGGAGCGCTGGTGGAAGGTGCCGCTGGCCGGAGAGGGCCGGCAGCCGCGTCTGCACCGGCGACACCGCGTCTAGAAGCTGGTGGAGGACGCGAAGCATTGACCCAAAGAGAAGCTGGAGCTCATCCTCACGCAGTCAGTGGAGGGACTTGGAGTCCGGGGTGACCTCGTGTCAGTGAGGAAATCAGTGGGCCGAATCGTCTACTTCCTCAAGGACTGTCTGTGTATGCATCCCCTGAAAACAAAAAGATGTTTGAAGAGGAGAAATTGCTGAGACAAGTAGGAAAATTGGAGAAGATCCAGACCAAGGCAGGTGAGGCGACAGTGAAAATTCTGAGACATTGTCACCTGGAGGTGGGAATGAAGAACAATATCAAATGGGAGCTAAACCCTGAGATAGTTGCCCGCCACTTCCTCAAAAATCTTGGTGTTGTGGCTGCCCCATATGCCGTAAGGTTACCAGAAGAGCCCATCATTCGGTGGGGCGAGTACTGGTGACGGTAAATGGGCTTGACACTGTGAAGGTACCTATGTATGTGGTGAACTTTGAGAGGCCCAAGACCAAAAGATGTAAGTACTGGTTAGCCCAGCAAACTGCCAAGGGAACAGCTCCCACCAACTCCCAGAGTATCTGAGCCTGCAGTCCCTGAAAACTGCCAAGCAGAATCAGAGGCACAGGGGAGCAGAGGTGAAGCAGCACCTTGATCTCACTCTGCCCAGCTCTGACCAAATTCGGAATTGTAGAGAGCACGTGGGGCATCAGACTGAACTGTGCCTTCTCCATCCTCACTGTTTTCACATGGACCTTGTTGGGACAGTCCTGCCTAAAGAGTACCAGGCTATTGCTTATAAGCTGAAGATTAAAAGACCAGAAAAGTCTAGACTCTTATTTAGCCTCTTCCTCCATTGGAACTCATTGGAACAAATGGAAGAGCTAGCCATTTTCTCCAGTATTTGGTTTATGCTCATCATCCAGACTGAACATTTGTATTTCAAAAAGAAATAAAGACCTTGTGTTCTTAAAAAAAGAAGAAGAAGAAGAAGAAGAAGTATTGGGGGAGTGTGGAGAGAAAGGAAACCTTTGTACACTATTAGTTGTAATGTAGACTGCGTCAGGCCCGATGGAAAACTCTATAGAGGTTTTACAAAATATTAAAAATACATCTACTATAACCTTATGGGGGTGCCCAATATTACCACAATTAAAAATAAACAAAAATTCTGAAAAACAAACAAAGATCTACTATATGGATTCAGATTTATATTCTTAGATATCTACCCAAAGAATGCAAAAAAAAAAAAACCCACACTATTTCATAGGGATATATGCACTCCTATATTCATTGCAGCAATATTTATAGTGACCAAGTTATACAAACAATTTAAGTGCCCAAGGACAGGTGAGTGGATTAAGAAGATGTGGTTTATGTACACAATGGAATACTATTCAGCCAGAAAGAAAGATGAAATCCTGCCATTTGGAACAACATGAATGGAACTGCAGGGAATTATGCTAAGCAAAATAAGTTAAAGGAGAAAGACAAATACTGAATGACTTCACTCATATGTGGAATATAAAGAAGTGAAACAAAGGAAAAGGCAAAACTAAACAAATCAAACCCTAGAAATCTGACAGTAAAATTGAGACAACTAAAGAGAGACGTGGAGTATAGGATAAAACGGAAAGGAGACACAGTGGGCTACAGTCAAGGTCTATGGGTGTTTTGGTGGTGGGGATTGTGTAGTAACATACATCAGAAGAAGTGTGAAACTATACCCTAAATCATGTACGGTGTTGTAAATCAACATTACCTTACTAAAAAATAATACAATTAAAAAATCTTAACCCATTATTATCTTTGAAAATTTAAATAATTCAAATGCACATTGAGTATCAGTTTCTATATCTATAAAATGGGACTAATGCTATTTGTATTATTAGTCTTAAAAAAAAATAAGAAAAAGAAACACCATGTCAGAATGGAGTCATTTGTGTTAAACTCCACCAAGACTTAATACATAATATAATTGCAGTTTCAGTCTCTCCCAAAAGTTGAATTTTAAACCAATCCGTCTGGAATTATCTGGTCAGCACTACCATGGTAATCTACAGGACAACGCTCCACTCCCTTCCTCTAAGAGAAGGTAGTTTTGCCTAAATAATCTCTCTTCTCTTTTTGTATCCTTTTTTCTAACTACCCAAACCTTCCTTTTTGTACAACTCTTTGCAGTGTCTTTCTGCTTGCTAGAGATGCTGCCTGATTCATGAATTGTTTGATAAAGTCAATTGGATATTTATATTTAATCAGATGAATTCTGTTTTTTAACATTAATAGAAGGCTAAGTTGCTATAATTAAAAAGGATACCAGCTACCAAAATACAGTGGATTAAAGATAAAGTTCATTACTCACTTCTTAGCTGAATTATATAAGGCATATAGGCAACTATCTCCATGTGGTGTTTCAGGGACTTCAATAAGGTTACTCTGTCAGTCCCTAGAGTGATTTTGTCATATGTATGGTTGAAGTGAGTAGTTGCCATGTTTGAGTTCCTGTAATAATGAAAGCAAAATATATTGTGAAGGAGGAAATCCCTTTGTTCTGGGACCCAAGTCTGAGATTGTGTGTATTGCTTCTGCTCAGAGTCTCCTTGTGGGAACTTTCCCATGTGACCATAAGTATCTGCAAGAGAGTCTGAAAAGTATGGGCTACTGGGTAGACATTTAATTAGAAAGAAGAGGAGAGAGATTTTTGTGTGCTAACAGCCTTTGTTATTTTTTTCTTCATTAGATTATTGTGATGATTAAGTGAGAATATATTTAAGAAGTGTTTGCAAAATGCTTAGCATGTTGCAACTACTGAAAAAAGTTTTAGCTGAGCTACATGTCTGTTGTGTGACTCAAACAGCCTGTGATCTAAGGCGTAAAAATAGAAAGATAAAGTTGTTAGTGACTAAAGAATAAAAGGATATAGTTAATGAGAAAACTGGTGAAAGTATCTGAAAACTACAGCATTTTGGTCTCAATAAATAGTGAATTCTTACTCATGAACTAAACAATTTAGTAGACATTTCCTGTTAATTTTAGTAAACCTCCCACCAAATCAAATGAATTACCTCCGTTTTGAAGATGTGAAAAGCAAGGCTCAAGAGGAATTGGCTAAAAATCACAGGGTGGGTGTTGTTGGAACAGGGATGGAGCAGGATTTGGAATACAGGTGGTTTTAACTTCTGAATTTTCCACCATCAACTACTTTGTTTCAAGAATGGGGAAAAACTCAGGAAACATTAAATAGTCGATTGACTTCTATTCTTAAACTTTTGAACAAAGCCCTAGTTTCTCTAAGCAATTTCTCTGCAGTCCTCCCCAGTGTGACTTGGTGGAGTTTGAGGTCACCCCACCCTTCTCCTCCTGAGAATGGGATTAAAGAAAAAAAGCTGCTCACCTCAAACACTGTACTCACCACAGTTTGTCAAAATATGACAAAAACACTCATCTCAGGTCTGTTATATAGTCAGAGAAGTTGGAATTGGATGACTGTTGGTGGTGGTAAAACTTGTTCTGACTCTTAGCATTAGTGGATTTGTTTAAAAAGTAGACTTTCGAATGCCTTATTTAGCTGAGCTTTGGGGCAGGGATGGTCAAGTCGAGCACATGTGAAAAAGCCCACTCAATATTCTATTAAAATATTGTCAAGTTTGATATTTAGCTCTATTCCATGAGGTAGATATGATTGATACCCCATTTTAGAGATAAGGCAACTGGGGTCTCTTGAAGGTTAAGGAAACTGACTCATGTTATACAGTTGGTAATTGACTTTGCTAGGATCGGGGATTATGTTTATCATTCTCGAAACCACTTTCACATTTCCACTATGGCATTTTATTTCAACCAGTAAATCTATTCAACCTCCATAACTTTAATTTTTTAGCTAAATCTATAGAATTGAAAAATTATATTCAGTGGGTCTATGACATAATCATATTCTCTCAGTTAAATACAAGATATAAATCTTGAATTATTAGTATTATACAAGTAAACAAGCAACATCTGATAGATTTCCACTTATATATTATTTATAGACTCAATTTTAAAGAGAGTGGCAATACTCATAAAATAGAGAAAGCAAATAACCATGTGTAGATAGTGAATTGGTCTCTCTATATTTGATAAGCTAAGGGAGAGTTGTTACTATTTATCACAGAACTGTTTGGCTGTAAGAAATAAAACTGATTATCTCATTATAAATTCTTAGAAATAAACATCTACTTAAAAATAATTTCTTTAGTTGGTCCATACTTGGTATTTCTCTGCTAGAAAAATAATAATAAATGTAAGGATTAGCAAAACCGGAGAAAGAAAAATAGTGTCATTTAGATGGTTAGCAACATTATCACAGCAATTCTCCCTAAACTCAAGTGAATTAGGATTAGGTATGAATCCTTATTTAAAGCATTTACTGATATTTGGCAATGCATTTTTTTCTGACTTTTTATTGCATTTTCTACTGTGCAAGTGAGGAAATTATTTTGAGCTTCCTGGTGGTTGGTTATGTAGGAGTTCAGGGAGAGAATTATAACTTAGAAGTTAGCATTGTGTCCTGGCACTACCCAAAGGAGGTTGTCATTCAGCTTTTAGCCAAGTTTTCTTTAACACGTGCATAATTATTGACAGAAAGCTTGCAGCTCATGGAATGATCCTGAAAATTGGATACTGTCCCCTTGACTGAAATTCCACTTGGCAAAGAAGAAAAAATTTGCATAAATTATGTAGGTAGTTATTAAGTAGTTAGATAAATGGATAAAAGATAGGTAGGAAGGTACATAGGTGAGACATTACTTTGTAGGTATCTTTATATTGAGGACAGTTGTATTTGTTATATCTCATGAAGAACTCTCAAACCAATAAACATCTATGAAAACAAAAGAATATAAGACTTTCAAAAAAGCATATGTAGATGGAAGATGGTATATAAACACAGCAAGAGCTGAATGGTAGACTATTTAATTATAATTTTAAGACATAAATTGGGGTGTAATCATATAAGAATGCATACAAAGATATATTCATTGAAACCAATTCAGAAGTGTCCTCTGTTTGCTCTCTCTGTCTAACTAGCTAGCTGTCTGTCTGTCTAATGTTTCTTTGTATTTCATTGTGGAAACATACCGTATGCCAATAATAGTTGGGAGGTTTAGTTTTCTCTTTTGATAGTTGAATAATTCTCTCTTGAAAAGGAGCCCTTGCTTTCAGTAAGAATTATCAGGTTAAAAAAAGGTTTTGATTTAATATTTGAAGACGGAGTTAATCTCCTGCTGTGCTTTAAGCATTTGAAAACCTGCAGCAAGTGGCATTTCAAAGACAGCTTAATATTAAATTCAGTTTGCAATATTCATATCTAATTGTTATAGGATGCACTGTTCTGTTAATAAGTAGCAGAATAACAATGTTATTATGTTTGGCTTTTCACAGGCATTTTTAGACCTTTGTCAAAAGACGCTCTTCTTGTAAATGTGTAGAGAAACATTTATACAAGCATGAACTCCTACAGTTTAAAAAAATATGGATTGTCGTTTTTTTATTCAGCTAAGATATTCTTGAATTGGTACTGTACTTTCTTATTTAAAAAGTCTAGCTTTAAGTTCAAATCCACTGTGTTATAATATAAAACTACCAATGAAGTTAATGTAATACATGCAAAAAATATGCCAGAACATGATAAAAAAAAAAAAACTTACTGAAACCTAGGTATTATAAGTTAATTATTTTGAGCAGAATGGAGATATTGATTGACATTTTTCCTTTCTATTTCAGCTGTTCTGTGTGTTCAAAGTATCTTTTTACCCCCATACAACTAAAAAAATAAAAGTCTTATGTTAGATTACTACTTTTATCTGGTGAAAAAAAAACGATTGAGCATACAGTTATTATTAATCATTAATAGCATGCCAGAAAAGTTGACTGCAGTGGGAAAAATCAAGTCAGTTTTATTATTCATTAAGACATTTCTGAAGGCACTAACTTTTCATAGAAAGAATAGACAATAGAATTATAATATTTCACAATTATGATGTGAAATATGACCATGTGCTAAGCTGATTTGCCTTATATCATCATATTTTGCCAATGACCTATGCTTATTTAAACCATAGTATTGCCATTTATAATCATTGCTATTCATATTTAGTTGTTCAATTGTTTTCCATCACATAAACATTAGTAATTTTACCCCTTTTGAAAGGAAACAAGTTTTTTTAGCATGAGATTTAAAAACATGTTAACTATAATATAAATAGTCATTAAAATTTTGAAATAAGCTTTCACTTAAGCATAGTTTCAATTTACACTTGAGAGTCTTTGACCATAACCTTGGCTTCTGTAATGAGTATTTTTCTATGGTAATGACTAGATATATAATTAATTTCCATTTGTATTGTTTTCATAGTTTATGTTTGTTATGACTTAGGCTCATTGAGAAAGATGTCTGAAGGATTTGTTTGATACTGTTTTCATAGTAAAATAAGAAAACATTTTTGTTCAGTTTTAAAAATAAAGATAATGTAATTTTAGCACCTGGTTGATAATAGGAGTCAGATAATATGAGATTAAGGATCATTAACAATATTTATAACTTTTTTTTCTGTAAATAAGCTTGACTTTAATTAAATGGGAACAGAAGACATCAAGTATGTTTTTTCTCATTTTGTCCTTTTCTTATTTTGTAATATCCACCATCTCTTACTTCTTTTTCTCCTATACAATAATCAACCTGCCCTTATATTCCTCTATGAGGCTAACACCTTCATTATGCCTTCTCTCTCAGTCTTTCAGACTCCTAAGACCTCCTTCCAATAATTAGCATATTTTCCCTGGTTTCTTCATTCCATCAACTTCCCATTTAATCTCCTTTCCTTTGTGGCCAAACTTACTGAAATTCAATCTCATTGTTTCCATCTTTTGCATTTACTTCTAAGTCACTGCAATTGGATTCCTCTTCCTCTGTCTCTGTAATTCAGATTGAACTGTTGCCATTTCTGTTGAACTTTCCTAAGAGCAGAGGAATAATGCTCTGAGGTATATATCAAAACAATAATTCCTTTTTGTTACTAAGGCAATGAAACTAGTTATGGTAACAGAAATTATGACACTTTTCCAGGTGTCCAGGAGTTACAAGATGGTCAACTGTAAGTATTGAGCAGTGGAAATGGAAAGTGGTAGAGAACTCAAAGAGATTTATCAACGATTACAATCTGGAAAGACCTTGGCAAACTTATAACCCCATTTAAATCTATAAAACACTCAATTATGGCACAGGATGTAAAAATACTACTCTCTTCCCAGGTTAGGAATAACTATGATAATATATAGGGAAGAATATGGAAATTACACTTTACTACACAGTGTAAAGTGATATAGGCTTGGATTGGGAGAATAAAGGGTTCTCTAATCTCTTTCTTCCTATGACTTTCACAAAAAAAAAAAAAAAATAGAAACAACAGCAAAAAAACCCATCCTGCTACTATGGAGTGGAAGGGAATTTTTAAACCAGAGCACAGAACCATTGTTTTATAGCTTATATAATTAATGTAGGCTGTAAATCCCAACTTTGTATTAGAAGTACTACATAAGTAAACCCAGCTCATATTTCTTTTTAACATACATTCATTTCAGATAGCAAGAAAAAATAATTTCTTTTATAAGCCATGAGGATTGAATTTGAATTTGAGAATTAGTTTAGTTCCATATAGCACATGGGTTACTCATAAAGTTAACATTCATCTTTAAAGAATATTTTGTCCCTAACAAAAGAATTAACAAATTCTCATTAACAAGTTATATTATATGTTTTAATGTAGATATAATTCTTACTAATTTCTCAATTATGCCAAAGCCCTTGTCCCTGGCTTAATTTTTTCCCATCACTAATTATTTAAGATACTTGTTTAAGAGAAGATTGCTGAGTGTCTGCTCTGCTCCAAATGTTGTGCCAGTGCTAGATACAAATAGAGGTTAGAGGCCATTCTTTACCCTTATCATAAAAAAGCTTCCAATCCAAAAGGAACCAAGAGCTACAATGGAGAAAGGGAAGTCTTTCAACGAATGGTGTTTGTGAAAACTGGAGTTACATGCAAAAAAATGAAACTAGATCACTATCTCATACCTTATACAAAGATTGGCTCAAATGAGTTAAATACTTGGTTGTAAAACCTGAAGCCATGAAATACACATAAAACACAAAATCTCATTGACATTGACTGCAGTGATGTCCTTGGCAACTTGACTTTAAACAGCAAGGGAAACAAAAATAAAATAAGTAAATGTGTCTACATCAAACTAAAATCTTTGCACTGTGAAATAAAATGTCATTAAAACTAAAAGATACCTTAATAATGGGAGGAAATATTTGCACATCATACATTTAACAAGGGACTAATACCCACACAAACAAAACAAAACAAAACAAAACAAAACAAAACTCAAGTACAAAATGGGCATAAGAGATACATAGACACTTCTCTAAAGAATATATACAGGTGGCCAACAAGCACAAGAAAAAAATGCTCATACATATCATCAGAGAAATGCACATCAAAAGCACAATCAGATATAATCTCACACCTGTTAGAATGGGCAATATCAAAGAGCCCAGAAACTAGTGCTGGAACACTCTGTGTGGGAATGCAGACTGGTCTAGCCACTATGGAAAATACTATGGAGGTTTCTTAAAACACTAAAAAAAAAAAAAAAAAAAAAAAAACCAAACCCAAAACAATAAAACTACCATATAGATCTAGCAGTTCTTTTCCTAGGTAACTACCTGAAGAATGCAAAAACACTAAAGGGATATACACATTTCTATGTTCATCACAGCACTATTTATAATGGCCAAGTTATGAAAACAACCTACGTTCCCAAGTACATATGAATGGCTTAAGAAGATGTGGTACATATATGCAATGGATTATTACTCAGCTATGAAAAACAAGAAATCTTGCCATTTGCAACAGCCTGGATGAAATTTGAAGATATTATGCTAAGAAAAATAAACTAGAAGGAGAAAGATAAATAGCAGATGATTTTACTCACATGTAGAATATAAAGAAAGAAAACAAAGTGTCAGACAAACCCACATAAAAAGCCCTATGAATGTGACTGTAACACAAAGAATACCAGAGTGGGAGATGGAGGGTGAAGAACAAAGTGTGAAGGAGGCCTAATGGACTCCGGTGAGGACTCTGGGTACCTTGGTGGTTGTGGTGTGGTGATATAAATCTGAAGGGGTGTGATCCTATAACTGAATTATAAACCAATGTTAGCTCAATTTAAAAATTAAGACTCTGAAAACAAACAAACCCCCCCCCCCAAATCTACCAGTCCAGAAGTAGCTCCTCACTGCCACAGGGTCTGTCCACAGACTGTGCTCGCTGTCCATAAGGTCCCCAACTACTTTATCTTCTATCTCCAATTCTATTGTAGATACCACAATAGTAATTGTTAATTTCCCAGAGCTTAGTACACACCAAGCTCTTAGTAGCAGTTCAAAAATGTTTGTGAAATGATTGAAAGAAAGGATGAATGAATGAGTGATGCAATTATCCACAAAGGGCAGGTGGAGAGAAAAAAGGAGACCAGCCAGGGACAGAATACTGAGTCTCATTAGTATTTCAGAAGCAGACATACTAAGGAAAAGATGCGGTGCAGATGCCTGAGAATTGTGAATAAAATGTGAAATAAGTAAGTGTAATGTCATAAACTTCAAACTTAAAGTAATAATGTTAACAACGCTTTAAATATATACACTTCAGCTTCACAGGAACTTCCTTGACCAACTTGTCATTCCTGTCCTCTCACCCTGTTAATTTTTCTTCCTAGTTCTCACTGATTCATTTATATACTTTCATCCATCCATGTGTGCAGTTGGGTATATTATTTTTACAAATTTTATTATTAAATTATTATTATACAAATTTTAACAATTGCTGATGCTCCATCTCCCCCATAAGAATGCTAGTTGCCGCAGATCAGGACTTTGGCATTTTCATTTTTGCCATCTACATATATAAAGGAGTACGCAGTACATAAGAGGAAGCTAAGACTTTTTTTTTGGAAAATGCTGTGTAGCTTGTTTATCAGATTTAGGACCTTAGAAAGTTTCAGAGATGGAGTAGGTAAAACCAAGATTCTATTTCGGACCTATTAAGCAAAACTGGAGCAATTACAGTCCCCCCACCCTAGCATTCCATTCCTAGCTCCGTCTAGTCATTGTTGAGATTGAAGTCTGGAATCTCTGCAGGACATACTTCTGGTGGAAACAATAGGAGAGTCGTCTGCTATTCCCCATATTGACATACTAGACCATGATGAGTTGGGGCAGGGAAATTGCAGTAAACACTTCTGTTTGGAAAGAAAAGAACAGGAGACAATCAGCAGGTTCTATTCTATAGCAAATTTGAAAAGCTTCTGGGAAGACCGAGACACAATTCTGATCTCTAGGGATGACCTGTCCTGTACAATTTTTTGTGACTCCTGTCCCCACTGTGTGGAGGGTGGAGGGTTCTTCATTTCCTGTTATATTCTTGGACTCCATTAAAACTGGCATTGGGGAATACGCTCTCCGTGATAACTTAACAGATTTCTCAGGTAACTTCCTGCTCAAAAAAAATTGGGAACTTGTGATATAAATTCTAATAGTCACATGATTTTTTCCGTCTACTATCAGAGTTTGGGCAGGATAACTTTCTCCAATATGTAAGTAATTCTAAGATTGTAAGTCTCAATTTTTGAAATCTCTTGATTATTTTTCACTCCTGCTTTGATCTATATAGTTCTGTCCTGATTGTGCCTCTTCTAATATCACACCAATTGCAGCTATCCACACAGAAAGCATACCTCTAACAATCTGTTCTTTGTTTCCCTGACACTGCAAGTTCATTAAGCACACAGGCCACTTCACAAATCATAGCAAACAACAGTTTCACCAAATGTTTCATTTCTGAAAAGCATGGATGGCCATCTTTCCAAATTCCAAAATCTGTTCCCTTAATGCTCTGACTGATAAGCCAAGACCACTATTTTAATTTTTTTTTTTTTTTGTTATTTGAGCACTCCATTCCCTGTGCAATTTCTGTATGAGTTTCAATCAACTGAATGTTATAATACAATTAGCCCCTAAATCGCATTGGTATCACCCCCCCCATTTAATTTCTGTCTCATCAAATGTTCAGTTGAGTTGTGGGTCAGGGTGACTGTCTAGTCACTGCACCTAACAATCCTGCCTGTGTCAACCTCGTGTCCACACCATCCGACTCAACACCACAGGTACAATTTCTGAAACAAGAAAATCATAAGCCTTTGGGTGGCTCTGGGACTTCCCTGATAACGTGAGGGTAAAAAATATTGCTTGTCCCTCTCCGAGCTGCAAGCCAAACTTGGAAGTTCAACAGAATGAGTGAGTCTTATATATACCTTTGACTCCTGGGAACAAGTGAATTAACTTTTCTGCATTTTTTTCCTTTACACACAACTGACCTGGTTTGTTGTTTACTTAGTTCTTGGAAAAAGTCCCTGCAAAATAAAGCAATTCTTTAGTTTATTGTGAGCAGAAATGCATCTTCGTATTAGACTCTGTCCCTCACCTCACTCCCTTGCGTTTTTACACCCAATAAGATAATAGATAAAGTAGAAATGAAGAGAGCATCCTAGTAAGTATACTACATTGCCTAAAAAGGCAAACTCTGAGAAATGTGAATAAAAAGTAAAATCAGTAAGTGTAATGTCATAAACTTCAAACTTAAAGTAATAATGTTAACATATTGTCCTGTCATATTGTCCTGTCAATTGTGAAATGCTGTTCCTCCTCAGAAGTCTCTTGACTCTCCCATTCAGAAACATTGATCATACAATTTTAGTTTATCTGTTTCAGTGCCTATTGCTTTCATCCTTGGGTTATAATTTGGGGGTATTCTTATATATCAATGCATTCAACACGCAGTTATTTTGAACCAGGCTTTATATGGTACTTACGAATTAAATCAAAAAGACTGAGACCCAGCCATTGAGCAGTGGTGGGGAAATAAACTTGGTCACAGGCATTCAGTAATTAAGTACTACTGCTAGAACACCACTCAGAAGGACTTTAATTTCAAAGACACTTTCATTTCAAAGCACCACTTACTCTTTCAATAAATATTTATGAATTGTTGCACTCTGTGACTACAGTGAGTTATTTATTTTCTACATTTGTGTATGTGGGAGTGTTAAGTATTCTAGACATCACATTTTTAGGACATATGATAAGTGAAGGAAATTTTTAGGAAGGGGCTGCTGTCACACATGTCCTACAGAAATGATGTGGGAGAATAGATTTGAGGGTCGAAAATTAACATACTTATGTACCCAGTCAGGAAAAATATATTTGGGCAAGAAGTAAATTCTCCCACCTTAACTCCCTCCTTGTATCTCTCCCTTTCGTCTTCATATGCCATAACCTTGATCTTTATATCTAAAGTAAGCATTCTAATTCTCAGCATCATGAAGCTCACTAAAAAACAACTGTGATATATTTACTTAATTAAAGGGCACTGAAATGATACTCTGATTCTATTCTTAAAAAAAAACTTGAGGAAGTATTTTACAGTGTTGCAAAATTCTTATACAGTGTCTCACTTAATTCCTCTAGTGCTGTGATGCAAATATTAAAGCAAGATTTAAAAATCAGCAAAAAAAATGATGAGTGAAATATCATCCAATTTGGATACAAGGCATACTTTCTCATGCTTTGGTTATGGATTTAGTGTATGTAAGAACTGAAAGTTTTCTTAATGTGAAACTTTGGAAATCTAGACTTTCAATCTAAAATCTAATAGAAAAAGCATATGCATATTAGCAAATCAGTGATATTTCTTATCTATAGAAAACCATATAAGATATTTCAGCATTGGAAGGGATCATGCTCAGTGAAATAAGCCAGAAAGAAAAAGAAAAATACTGGATGGTCTCGCTCATAACAGGAATTTAGAAAACCTAACTAAGGAACCAGGAAAAAACCTAATTATAATAAAGTAAAAAGCAAAATCAGCAAGCAACTATAAACCAGAGACACACTACATGGGGTGGGAGGTAGGAGGGAGTAGGATCAAAACAAGGGGGGGTAGGAATTGTATGGGGACTATAACCAAGATGAAAATGCATACATTGTGCAAAATTAAAAATGATGTAAAAATGTATAAAATAAAAAAAAATTCAGCATTATTTTATTAATAGCTTTTCTTGAGTTTACTACATAATATGGGTTAAGCATCCTTGAGAAGAAACTGAAAATATTTCCAAAAAAACATAGAGAGCCAGTTTTATTGTAGTCAGCCTGATTATAGATTTTTTTTTTTTGGTAAATGTTCTCACACTCACTAAAATGTAACTTGATTTTTAAAAGTAGAAACATGGCCCAATTAATTTCACAATTAATTCATTTGTTCTACAAAGCTTTGATTTTTTTTCCTGCCTAAAGATCTTATGTAGGACAGTTAGAAAGACAAGCTCTGTACTCAAAATGGATAATTATTTTCTGCACTAACTCTCCTAAATATAAAGCTACACTAATAACAGGAAAATTAAAAATGAGCATTAACATAGTCATCTCTGAAGCCGTACTACCTTTTAATTGAATGACTATGAAGTGATAGAGCATCATCTCAGTGCTTCTTAACAATAGAACTTGATTTTGACTGAAAATCTTATACCCCAATATTTTAATTTTCATAATTACTTCCTCTAAGTAAGTTAGGTACCATCTAAAATAAGTGAACAGTCACCTTTGACAATATCTAAAGTAAACATGACCATAATTATTATGAAGACAGGGAAAAATGTGGAACTTGCAAGTAAAATTTTGAGAGCATTGGACCTCACTTGATATAATACCAGAATGAACACTACCTAGTCTCATCCCGAGGGTGCATGCAGCCATGCAGTATTTTAATTCAGTGCAAATTTGGTGAACATCAGGGACTCTAAATTTATAAGTTTTGTTTGTGACAGGATTTGTTTTGATTTTGTGATTAATAATTTTCATTTGAGGGAACTGAAATGCTGACTCCCTAATGTAAAATTCTTTACATTCACTTACAGGATTACAGTAACTTGGAGGATGCAAACATGTTCTTGTCATATGTGAATTGCAGATAGTACCTTGGTTTGCAATGCAAATTTTGTTATGTGTGTCACAAAGTAATTTTTAGTGCATACCATTAAATTTTCTTGATAAATTTGTTAGATTATATAAATCTATTGTACATTAGCATATGTCATGGGATTTATATTTGATTCACTTACTTTCAGGTTGTAGATATAAATCTAACAATTAATAAACCTATGGTCTTCCTCATTTTTAATCAGCAAAGAATAAATCATCTGGGTAATAATTATTTAAGAATATAAAAAGGCTTTAGGAAGAAAATGTTAAGTGATGTTCATTTAAGATTTTATTCCAAACATAAAATAGATTCAGTGGGCTAGTTCATATTTAAATATGAGTGTCTGATGCTTGAAAGAAATCTAATTCATTGTTAATTTTTCAAAGATGATAAACAAAACATGTCAACCAGTCACATTACATAAATGGGCCACTAATGATAAATAATGAAACAGTTAATTTTCTTTAGTGAATAATGACAACAAATTTTGAAAAGTAAACATTTAATTTCATGTTGATTAAAAAAACTAACAAGACTTGATTTGAGCATTTTAATGAGAATGAACTAATATTTCCTTGGCCTATCAAAGAGTGATTTGGAAATTCTTCTGAATTATTTGGTACTTATACATTTCTATTTACTCAATAACTTTTTGGCTGGATATATAATTATTGTTTTCTAATTTGTTCATTCAATCAATATAATGTTCAGGTCTTCTAGGGTAAATTCATCTCCAAACATGAATTTAAGGATTACCCCTTCCTTGTAATTTTCCTCCCTAAGCAATAGATACTCAAACATGAACTTGATAAACAAAAATCCAAGAAATGCATAATAAATATTATCAATCTATTTATCCCAAGCCAGTTCTAGCCTGTTTTTTATTTTGTGCCCTGAAGACCATGGTATTACTTATGATTTACTTGCCTGAGTTACTCTGCTCCACTCATACTGATTCCATTGCTTATTGCTTAGACTATTTTATCTACTCCAATTTCTTCTGCTCAAGGCCTGAGAAGAGATGATGCTAGAAATAATACAACAAAACCATGAAGAAAGAAAAAGCCGATTACTTTGTTTTTGCAATAGAGGTAAAACAATACAGGATAAAAAGTGTTTTCTCCTCTTCAGAGAGGTGCTGTTAAAGCAGAAATTGAAGATATGGAAGAAGACAACACACCTCACAAGGTAGGAGAGAAAAGACTCAGTGACATAAATTATATATTTAAAGAAAAGGAAATTGGTGACATTGGACAACAGCAATGGCCAATGTAGGATAGAAAACAAGAGCCATTAAAGGTGAGAGAACTGCACTATCATGCCTAAGCTTCAGAGTGGATGCCATGTAGTTTAAGGACTATGGTTTTGATGGCAAGCCATACCCTTGCAGAGACTTCTGAAAATGTTGCGAAGACTTTGAGGATGGTCAGAACACTTTGTTACCATTATTGTGACTGTGCATTTACTACGGGGTTCTGTCACCTACCAGCTATCAGTTTCCATTCACAAAATTTTTTAGAGAGAATAGTTTGCATTAGCTCTATTTCCTCACTTTGCTCACCAATAATCACCAGTTCTGATTAGCCTGAAATAGGGTTTCTAATACCACCAAGTACTCATTCCTCTGGTAAAGATCACCAGTGTCCTCCAAATCACCCAATGGTGGGTGAATTTCAGACCTTGAACTTTCTGGGCACTGATGCATTGAACACTTGTGTCTTTTCAAATGTCTGTTTTTCCTCTGTTCCAAGTGCATTTTGCTCTAGTATTTCCCTCTAAGGCCCTTGCTCCCAATTTTTGCTCCAATTTGCTAATTACTCCTCCTTGGATATTTTAGTGTCTCTGTCCAGTTTTAAAAGATGTCTCTTCTTGAGTTGTTTTAATTTCCTCCTTTTGTTTCCCAAGACCCATTTCTCAGTTTGCTTCTGTTTTAATTCTCCCTGAGTAATCTCACCCACCAACATGCATTCACATATCGGCTATAGAAAGTGAAAGCAGTCTAGGAGTATTTTCCCCTTCTTTCACTCATACAACTCCAACAAACTCACCTTCTCCAGAAAATTTTCATTTATGCCTGCAGTTTAATTATAGAAGTTTTTTTCTTGCAGCCCAATATGTTCTTCCCATAAACACTGTCCTCAACACTATTTACATATTCACTTGATGTTCAAGAGTTATTATTTATTTTGTGTCCTTATTTTCTGTTAATTATATTGAAAATCAAGTAACGTGTTTAACCTAATTTATGTGGCACTTTGTATGATTTATAGAGAGGCGGTGAATTCTCTTTCAGATTTTACAAAAAAGGAGTCCAGTGGCCTAGTTCTTTTAAAATTTTAAACACATGTGCTTGCACATACATACACACACACATGCAACACTCACACAGAGCTGAGTATGTCACACTATTTGAAAATAACAGCAAATTTCTCTTTCTTTCCAAAATTAAGATAATTTTTGTCATATGTGATTTTTCCATTATTCACATTTTGAGTAAGAATCCTTCAAAGCTAGAGCATCAGGTTTTTTATACAGAATTATAACTAGTTTAATTATCTTTTCAAATACTTGGTTAAACTCAAATATGAATTTAATATTACCTATATATTATACATAAGTACAAATAAAACAATGTTTTAAAATTGAAATAAGCATGTGAAAAAAGTTATAAATATTAGGTAAAGACTAGATTAAAAGTAACCATTTGAAATTTTTATTATTCCCTTTTACTAATTAACTAAGTCTTTCAAGCAAAACTCCAAACAAGGTATTACTGATAAAATACATGACATCAAATTATGAGATGTTTTAAGAATAATAAATTCCATTTAAGGGAAGCATGGCCAGGACTGAAAATATTCCCCCAGACAGAAGGTGATTACTTTAGCTTAGAAATGTCCTGTACTAGTCAGAAACAGTGGTGTTAAGTGGAGAACTACTAATTTCATTTCTTAAATCTATATTAAAAAAGAAAAGTTAAAATTAAATATATTAACAAGCTGCCATTCATGAAATAGGGAAAGCTTTCACCTAAAATATGGTGATTTAGTGTCTTCACTGATTGATTATGACTTGGCTCTCCTCTTCCTTCATTTTACTGATGGAGGTTGAGGAAAAGAGCTTATTAACATTGAAAAGAAAAGCGTCAAAGTGTGCATATAAAGTAATCCTTTGAAGAAGTGTAAAAAGATCTGAAGCATAAGATTTTCTCATGGCTGCATATATATATATATCATATATATATGTTATATATATGCCACATATATATGAAAAAATCTTTAAGTGTTTTATATTTAACAAATTCAAAACACTTAATCATTTGATGTTTTAAAATAATTTCTAATGCCAAATGAGTCAACCACATCTATTTCTATCATTTATGTGTTTGCCATGGTGGCTTATAACTTCTGCTATGTTCGATTTACCTTTTTTCATTTTCCCTAAATTCTGTTACCTCATTTTCAAACTCTTCCTGTTGTCTTATAATCTTTTTAAAATTTCTCTTTTTCTTTTGAACTTTTATTTCAAAGTGGATAATGAGAGTAAGTACTCACACTTAACATTGTATTTAGTATTTATGAAACAAGACTGACAGCACTTCCATCAAATCATTGCCTTCTTTTTCAGGAATCTTTGAGGTAGGGAGGAGTCTTGATGTCTTCATATTTCCAGTGACATAGACACAATAGGCAATTGCCTGGTCCCCCCAAGAGTTAACTTCAGCATGAGGGCTGCACACACACCGTCTGAGTGAAAGTCCCTGTTAAACCATGATAATTCATTGTCCATTTAACTTTGCAGAAATCATAAAGAAGAAAGGTCTGCTTTAAATGTTCTTTTCCTCTCTGACTTACCTTAATGACTGACACATAATGTCCCTATGATTTTGTTTGTGAAATTAATATTTTGGGTTTTTTTTAAGTGAATTATTTTTGTATATTCCCTGCTGGTTCCTTCATAGCAATTGAGTGAGGGAAATGCCTCTAAAGTGAGATATTTTGTGAAATTTAACTAATCTTAATGTTAACTTGAGGAATTGAACTGGCAATGATTCTGAACTTTCTGCAAAGTGCCTTTTCACTTTAATCTGGGCATGCACTTCCCTTCATGGCCTACGGTATTTGAAGTTTGCTCATTCTATTTGAAGATGACCAGTAGTTGCAAGCTCATTATTGCTTCACCACCTTGCCTCAATTGCACCCCACTTGGGTTATGGTTCATAAATTTCTTTCAGCCTCAGTATCCCCTGCTACTCTAGATGTAGAACCAGATTCATACATGACTTTGGAGCTTGTTTTTAAAGGTAAGGGATGGAGAGAAATCTGGCTATGATTAGGACACAAAGATTTGTGAATAACTTCACATCCCTAAGCCGCAAAGACTGCTGAACTCATCTGTGATTTTTTTTTAAAGATTTTATTTATTTATACAAGATCTGGAGTACAGGCCATAGGCGTGGGAGGGTGGTAGGATTCACCAGAGACAGAGTGGGGAGCAGAACAGGCAGACTGACTGAAATACACTGCTGAGGGGAGCAGTGGGCGAGGAAGGAGAAGTCTGCCGCGCCATGTGGTTATCTCCCTGGCAGGCCAGGAATTGAACCTGTGCAGCAGAGGCTGTGGACAGCTTCACAGCGCTGCACTCAACCCGTTGTGCCACTGGGGAGGCCCTCATCTATGATATTTCATGATATCTCTTTATCCTTATGTGAAATTCTGCTCTTACTTAACATCATTAACAGTAATTCCTCCTGCCTCTCCTGAGGCAGGTCTTGCCTCCTCTGACCTCCTTCAATGCTGATATCCTCCAGGCTTCTCTCCTGGAGTCTCTTGACTTGTGATGTGACACAGTTTCCTTCATGGATATCATCACCATCACCTTTCATTGTACAAGATCTTCACCTAGGCTGGCCATTCCCCCCATCTGTAGCTTCAGTCTAGCAGTCCTACTGTTTATTCCTACATTTTCCTACTATTTTCAGACATTTTAAATGTCATGTCCTACAGATCCCCTTGTCATATCTTAAATTGAGCAAATTTTCGGCCTCCCTGGTGGCGCAAGGGGTTAAGATGCAACCTATGAAGCTGTCTGCAGCCATTATAGAACAAGTTCCATCCCCTGCTGGGGAGCTACCCACATGGCTCAGCAGACGGCTCCTGTCTTGCCCACTGCTCCCCTCAGCAGTGTATTTCAGTCAATCTGCCTGTTCTGTTCCCCATTCTGTCTCTGGTGAAACCTCTCACCCCCACACCTCTGGCCTGTACCCCAGCTCTTGTATGCATAAATAAATCTTTTTAAGAAAAAGTGAGCCAATTTTCTGTCTTCATAAACTCATGCCTTTTTTTGGTACATATTGGTTAATAATATGAGATTATTTTTAGTCAACCAAGCAGATACTCAGGCTCTCTAG
Source organism: Talpa occidentalis (assembly GCF_014898055.3). Lineage (NCBI taxonomy): Eukaryota > Metazoa > Chordata > Mammalia > Eulipotyphla > Talpidae > Talpa > Talpa occidentalis. The sequence goes on from NW_023604861.1 coordinate 25,746,561, forward strand.
CCATCATTTTCTGCATTCTGTCCTTCTCACATGACCATGTCTGGTGGTTCTGCCTTTCTGATGTCTACTGTATCTCTTCTCTTGTATACATTACATAAGCCAGCATCCAGTCTTACACTCCTCAGATCCACTCCCTCTCTTGCTGTTAGAGGGAAATTCCTAACATTCAGAATCAATCATGTCTCTGCTAGAAGTCTTACTACTGGTGTGATTCAACATCTGAGTTCTTCAGTTTCCCCCATTCAAGAAGGCAGGCAACAAGAGTACCCTTTCATGGTGCTGTTTTAAAAAATTAAGGGGTCAGCTAGGGACTATGGTGACAGTTCAATGGTGATGTGGTGGTGGGAGATTTACGGGGAAACACCTGAGGGGAGAAATCAAATATTGTACAAAAATGAACGAAGATGAAATAAGCAAATGAAAAAGTTTAATCAATAAAAAAGATTAAGTGGGACAAATGAGAAGCACCTGGTAGGTAGAAAGTACTCAAAAAAATGTGCACATTTATTATAGATGCCCACTGCTTCTTCAAACTGAACTCCTTTCCATTTTCTGAGTATAGTGTGATCTCTCTCACTATACTCTCACTATAGTTGCCTCTTTTGGAAAATCTTCTGTACCATCTTTAACTGCATAATTTCTAGTCATCCTTTGGCTCTCAACTTATCCTCACTTCCTGACATACTTCTCCAATACTTGGAAGTAGACCCAGTGTCATTAGTTTTCACTCCAAGCATTTTTCCTGTTCTCAAACTACCTTTAACCAATTTTAGGCATCATGAAAATCTAACACAGCACCTGGAATGCAGAAGTGATTTAAATATTTTTGAGTGAAGGAATAAAAGTGTCCTGGGCTTTTATGTTGATCCATGTTATTTTTTTTTTAATTAAATTTTGGCTATCTGCAATTTTACCTTCATGACATAGCATTGTGGCTCATTTGTCTGCAGGTCCTGTTAACAGATCTCAAACCACTGTACTCTGAATTCTTGTCACACTGATTTTCTATAAAGTTTACATGGGCCCATTCCATGGAAGTGACTTCCTGTCTGCTTTGCATCATTACTAACAATTATCTAACAATTTCAGACCATATTGAAATTATCTGTTCCTACTTATTTATGTATCCAGCTTCCTGGCTAATCTGTGAACCCGTTTTATTATTCATGTCCTATCTGTGGCACCTTGTTAGCTATTCTCAGGAGCCAACTCTCTTCCTCCACTCTGAGCATTTCTTTTCCCTGCTCTCCTTTTTTAAAATTTATTTTTATTATATATATATATATATGTGTGTGTGTGTTTTTTAAAGACTATTTATACAAGAACCGGGGTACAGGCCAGATTCGTGGGAAGGTGAGAGTATTCACCAGAGACAGAGCAAGGAAAAGAACAGGCAAACTATTGGAATACACTGCTGAGGGGAGCAGAGGGCATGACAGGAGAGGTCTGCCACACCATGTGGGACCCTTGCCAGCTGGCCGGGATGAAACTGGTGCTGCAAAGGCTGTGGATAGCTTCACAGCGCTGTACTCAACCACCTGCGCCACCAGGGGAGGCCCATGTTTTTAATATATTTTTTACATCATTGTTCATTTTTAAACAATGTTTCCTCCCCCTGTCCTCCAGAGGTAGTCCCCATAGAATTTCCTTCACCAATGCCCCAGTGCACCATCACCCCAGTCCCCTGGGCTTCTTCCTCCCTCCCTCTGATCCCTCTCCCTCCCCTGCCCCTGCAGTACGTCTCTGATTTATAATTGTCTGTTTGTTTTTGTTTTGTTGTGTTGTGTTTTGTATTATTATTTTTTCTGTTAATGTCTTATTTGGTATATTCCCCCTATAAGTGAAACCATCCGATATTTTTCTTTTTCCTTCTGACGTATTTCACTGAGCACAATTCCTTCTAGCTCCTTCCATGTTGCTGCAAATGGCATGAGTTTATCTTTTTTGATTGCTGAATAGTATTCCATTGTGTATATATACCACATCTTCTGCTCTTGCAGGCTGACCTGGGTAGACTCCATCACTTAGTGAGTCCAACCAGGGGAAGCACAGGCAGAGATGGTGCGCACAGGAGGAAGTTCTGCCGGCCTCTGGCTTCCTTGCTGTTGGGCTACCGGCCACAGTTGAGGTGCAGTCATCCCCTGTCCTCCCCTCATAGTCTCAATCTCTGGACTCTGGTTACACCATCTTTTTCATTCTTCCAGATCTAAGAGTGGGTTACTGACTCCTTGGATTCCTACTTTTTCTATCTTGAAGGCCTAATAAATCCATTGTTGGTGTTTCTTTTTTATATAATTATTTTTTTTTATTTTTTACATCATTGTTCATTTTTAAACAATATTTGCTTCCCCCACCCCCTCAGGTGTAGTCCCTATAGAGTTTCCTTCCCCAATGCACCCATGCACCATCACCCCAGCACTCTGTGCTCCTCCCTCCCTCCCTCCCTCTGATCCCTTTCCTTCATCCTCCCCTGCAGTATGTCTCTGATTTATAATTGTCTGTTTTTGCTTTGTTGTTCTTTGTACTGTTATTATTTTTTTACACTGATGTCTTATTTGGTTCCCCTATATTCCTGCTGTATGTGAAACCATGTGATATTTTTCTCTTTCCTTCTGGCTTATTTCACTGAGCATAATTCCTTCTGGTTCCATCCATGTTTCTGTGAATGGCATGAGTTTATCTTTTTTGATTGCTGAGTAATATTCCATTGTGTATATATACCACATCTTCTTGATCCAGTCATCTATTGTTGGGCAGTTAGATTGTTTCCAGATTTTACCTATTGTCAATAGTGTTGCAATAAACATAGGGGTGCAGGTGTTCTTTTGAATCAATGTTTTTGTGATCTACCTTTGGGTAGAACCCTAGGAGTGGAATTGCCAGGTCATATGCTAGCTCCATTTTTAGTAGACTGAGGAAGCTCTAAACAGCTTTCCATAGTGGTTGGACCAGTTTGTACTCTCACCAGCAATGTAGGAGAGTTCCTTTTTTATCACATCCTCGCCAACATTTTCTGTTGCTTGTTTTTTTGATATGTGCCATTCTTTCTGGAGTAAGGTGGTATCTCAATGTGGTTTTGATTTGCATTTCCCTGATTATAAGGCTTGTTGAACATTTTTTCATATGCCTGTTGGCCATTTGCATTTCCTCTTTGGAGAAATGTCTTTTAAGTTCTGCCCATTTCTTGACTGGATTGTTTACTTTGTTTTTGTTGAGTTACTGAGTTCTTTGTATATCTTTGTGATCAGTCCCTTATCAGTTGTATTGAATGCAAAGATTTTTTTTTTCCCAATCAGTGTGGTGTCTCTGTTTTGATTAATGTCTCTTCCACTGTGCAGAAGCTTTTACCTACATCTCTCTTTAAAAAGTTCCTTTCAAAATTTTACTTCAGAATTCTAACTGAGAACTTGCAGCCTTCTGCTACCTGCTGCAATTATGGGGAACAACATATACCTCATAGTGCCAGACATATAGAAAATGTTGAATGAGACTATACTAAACATACAGGAAAAGTGAGTGAGTGAGTGGATGGATGGGTGCTTAGTTCATTGAATTCATCTTTCTTTTTTTTTCTTTTTTAAATTCTTTTTATTAATTCATCTTTCTTTTGTAAAAATCTTGTTTTATCTTGTTTTTCCAATCTCTGCAATGGAGTAAAATCTATAGTCACAAATTATTACGAGATCTTAACAACTATTAACAATGTATAATAACCAACAATAAAAAAATCTCATTGGAACAAAATAATCTCTTTCTAATTCCAGAGTTGATTATACATTGCCTTAAAAAAATGAAAATTTCATGAAACCTGCATGATTTTTTGAGAACACAAATGGAAGAACATCTTTTATTTGTGACAGATGTATCAGTGGATACAAAGTTGATGGAAAGAAAATGCATTGCAGCTAATATAGAAGTGTTCTGTTTTAGAAAGTGAGGAATGTTTCAGAGAAAATGCATCTGCTGAAGATTTTTTTCCAAGCTGCATATCTCTTAAATCTATTACATTAAAAATATATACATGGATAGATATTTCGTAAGACCTGTAGGTTATTGATCGGCATAAAGGCAAGAGAATAATTACTTATAGAGAATAACCAGAAGATGAGAAATATGAAAAGATGTAGAAAATATGATAGAGGAAAAGGGAATGCTGTTTTTTCCTAAAACCACTAAAAACTAAAACACAAATCAAGGCAATAGTGTTAAGTCACCCAGGAAACTACTAGACTTACTTTAAAAAATGTTTAAGGGTTTAGATCTTTAAAGCTTTTGTCCCTGAAAGCCTGTTGTTCTGGATTCATAGACACTTATCCAAAAGTGAGAAATAATACAAAATTTCTGACAGGTTAGCCAGCATAATAATTTAACTAATATATTGATGTGCCCTCCTTATTTTCAGTAATTGAGGAGAGTTGCAAAGAGCCACAGGGCTTCTACCAGTAGTAGTAGTTCTGTCTTTCTAGTTCACAGATTGTACTTATACACCCTGGTATTTATATTAGAGATGGTGGGTCGATGCATTTTTCCCATAAAATATTTAAAATGTCTGTTAAAGAAAGTGCCATCCCAAAAGACCTCATACGGGTATAAAATTTCATATCATAGTCACTTTAAAAAGAATATCCAAAGGAGTGAGAAGGCAATTACTATTTTTCTGTTATCTCTTTTTAATTTTTACACTGTAGCCATCTCTCCTGTAAAAGGTTAAAAGGTTATTTATCATTATTTTATGTTGTTCTTGTTACCATTGATTAGTAAATTTGGATGTGCACAATTTGTTTAGAAAGAACTATGGGCTACTTCTCAGCCTTTTGGCTAAGATCATGTGTAGTATCTGTTCTTATCAGTATCAATTTTAAAAGGATTATAGAAAACATGTAAGTTTGCCATTAAATTACATTTAAAAATATTTTACAAATTAGATTTATCTCATCAGATAATAGGTATACAGATTTAGATATTTCAATTTAAAATTCTAAACATATTTAATGATAGAATAGGATTTTGCTGAGTTAATATTTGCTAGAGGAAACTAATTAATAGATTTCAGGAATCTTGACTAGCTCTTCCCAAGATGATGTGAGGTGAATAAACCAACTGGTAATAATGGTGATCATTTAATAGTTTATAGATTGACATGACTCTTACGAAGGTTAAATTTTCTTCTACCAGTTTTTTATCCTCATTAAATTTCTTTATGTCATTTTCTTACATGTTCTCTGACAAACATTGAACTATCAGTGCATGTGGGCAAACAACATGAATTCACCCCATTATACAAATATGCGCTCACAGCCACATGCCTATAGAGATTTCTGTTCGTAGGTGAAGTGATTTCAGCTTCCTCTGTGTAGAGGGACACTTGCATGCTCAGCCGTCAGAATGCAGTGCAGGAAAGATCCTCCAAGGGGAGCCCAACCACAGCCTACAGCCCAGTATCCGAGGGCCCTACCACCTTGGTGCAAGGTCATTCAAATTCCCTCCCTCTTTCTTTCTCCTTTATCCAACTGGGAATTCAACAATACAATCTTGACTGGAGTCTTCAGACTATACCATTAGCTTATTGAGCAACTGCACCTGCTTTTAAATTTTAATGATGCATTTTTAATATGATAAATGTAGTATACTTGAATGGTTTTATATGCAGGTCAGAAAAACTATGATTTTTTTGTTACTCTTCAAATATTACTTTCTGAAGAATAGACTTATAATCATATGACTTATAAAGTTACAGATGTGCCTGTGCTTTCAGAATCACTGCTGTTCTGTCCCAATGAACAGAAAGTAGTTGCTGTGAGCAATTGCTCTAAGGAGTTTACAAATTGAGGCAGTTTAACTTAGAACTGGTAAGAGTGAAAATATGTGTTTTACCCATACCCTTGCTGATAATGTTTAAAGAAACTTAACTTTACTGAACCCACATAAAAATGACATGTAGAAGTTACCATGGAAACTGTTTAGGACTCCATTTTTTCATGATTTGGGGAAACAGAACTTTAGAAGTTTTGATGTAATCATTAGTGATTAAAACTGGAAATCAGACTCATTTAAAATTTGGGGTCTTCTTGCATATCCTTCATACCTTTAATCTTTTAGGTACCTTTAATCTTTAATCTTACATTTCCATAGGCACTGACAATGACCCAAAAGGAATGAGAGGAGGAAATAGTTTTTTTTTTTTTTTTTTAAAGACTGTTTAAGCTACAGAGTGAAACAGCAGATTGAGGTGGAAGATCCAGACAATTACCTGGGTAACTAAAAAGTTCCTTTAAATTACTGCAGTTATCTGGATATTTCAAAAGAAGAAAGGACATTTGATTTGAATTAATAGGATAATAAACCCATTTCTGCAGCTTTAGTTTTGCTTTTAAAAACATGCTTTGGAACACATAATGATTTTTCAAAGTGTCGTTTCTTTGTAAGTATAAATCTCTAACATTGGTTAAGAAATATATTTCCTAAGTAAGAGACAGTCCTCTTTTGCATTAAAATGTTTTCCTTTTGTTTCTGTTATGATTGCTATTACACCTTCATTGTATTCCACAAAAATGGAATTTTGTATATACCTTACAATTGTGTATACCTCAAAAATACATAAAATGCATATGAGATTAAGTGACTAAAATATGACACAGGGCCTCCCTGGTGGCACAAAGGGCTAAGTCTCAGCACTACAAGGCTATTGGCAGCCACTGCAGCATGAGTTCGATCCCTGGTCAGCCAGGTAGCTGACCCACATGATGCAGCAGACTTTTCCTGTCTCGCCCACTGCTCCCTACAACCATGTATTTCGGTAGATCCCCCTGTTCTGCTCCCCACTCTGTCTCTGGTCAATTCTCCCAATCCCCGGCCACCTGCTTCTCTGGCCTGCACCCCAGCTCTTGTATGCATCAATAAATAAATCTTTAAAAAATAAATAAATAAAACATGAAGCAATATTCTTAAAATATTCTTCACTAAAGGTAAGCATAGGAGGTAGCAGTAAGCATCAGTGCTTCCTGAAGAAAAAAAATTATCAATCTCATGAAATATTGCAATAGTCATCTTACCAAAAGTGGCCCCAATTTAGCCTGGGCTTCCCCATTGAACATAATATAAATCCTGTTGAGCTTGTAAAGTTAGATCTTGAAAACACACACAACATGCATATATCCTTATATCACAGCTACTTGTACTCAAAGTTTTGGATAATACAAGCAATTAGAAAGGAAAAAAACATAGTTAATGCATATGTAGCAATAGGTTGAGAACATGAAACTAGTATGATAGGAATCTCATATATCTGGATGAGGCAATTCACCAGAAGAATGTGCCTATTTTTTAATGACCAAAGAACAATCAATTGTTTTATGTAACAGTAGTTTTACATACAGTTAGTCTTATATCCTTCCCTCTGTCACAGGAGTTGGCGATGTTTCAGTGTGAACTAAAGTCTGAAGTTAATTTAATTAATTACATAACCCACAATAGTGGAAGGAATCAGGAAATTAGACAAGGATAATAGATAGTGTGGTGCATCTCACATGTCAAATGACAATATTTATCATCATGCTCTGAGAGATTAACTAAAAATAATTTGTGTTACTAATTTAACACATTTTAAAGCTTGTTTTATACATTGAAACTAATTTGTTGATTGTGTAAACCGTGTGGTCCTAGAAAAATAATGGACCTTGCAGCAAATGGCTGAATGAAAAAGTAGGATCAGAGTAAGCAGCTCCTGGTCTCAGGAGACCTGGTTCCAGTTGCCCTTTGTGACCAATTTGCAGCAACATGGATGGCGCTGGAAGGGATCATGCTCAGCGAAATAAGCCAGAAAGAAAAAGAAAAATACCGGATGGTCTCACTCATAGCAGGAATCTAGAAAACTTAAATAAGGGACCAGGAAATTGAATAACTATAAGAAAGTGAAAATCAACAAAAATTATGAACCAGAGACACTTTTTGTGGGGTGGGGGGAGGGAGGGGAGGGATTGGGGTCAGAATGGAGGGGTTGAAATTGTATGGGGAATATAAAAATAAAATTTATTATTAAAAAAAAAAAGATGTGACTTCCTTTCTCTTACTTGGGTAGGACTCAATGATGTTGACATTGAGAACTTTCAGTTCTCAAATTCCTTGAAAATGAAACTATTTATATTTCAAGTACTGAACATATCAGCCAATATCACAATTGATCATTGTGGGTTTTTTGTCACTAGACTGTGAACTCCTCCTGAGCTGGAACTGTGGCATTTAATATCAGCCTTTTCATAACCGAGTACAGTGCCTGGCACATAGTCGAGACCATATACACACACAAATGTGATTCTTCTGATAAATGTTAGCAGTTTGGTGAATATCATTCTGCAGGTACTTATGGAGCAAAGAGTGAAATACATGGTGCCTCCCTGTTATTATATAGGAAGTGGTAAAATATGTCCCTTCCCAGAAAGACAATAAAACTGCACTTTTAATTCATATATCCAGAGTTCTTTAAATGAAAGGACTTCAGGAAGCAGCTCAGAGATCGTGATAGGTAAACATTATATAGTGACAGCAGAGGAGCGAACCCTCTGGAGAGAAGGGAAAGATGAAATTCTAGGGTCCATGTGCACATGGTCTCTTTGCTGAGATTACAAACGTATGCGCATTTGTTCCTGTGTGCTTTTGGACATTAATTTACTAGAAACTGAACTGAGTCCAAAATCTATTTCTATTTTGGCAGAGTAACATGCCAGAGCTTTTTTCTTTATGTACTTTTGGCATATGTTCAATTATAATTAATTCTTAAAAATAATATTTCAGTTCCATTCTAGTTCGAAGACATTAAATCTCACTAAACTTTAGTTGCACAAATAAGGATCTAACCCATGCCTAAAAAGCAGTAAAAAATAGAGGCTGGTTTTTGGGGTCATGGTAAGAGGAGAGAAGAATCATCAGTACAACACAATCCAAGAGGCTTCTATTTGTACTTGTAAGGCAGTGTGATTTAGCATAATTATATTATTAATAGAAAACCCACACGCTACTACCTGAAATGTTTATCGGTTTCCTTGTTTCCAATATCCACCATTAGAACACAAACTTCATTTCCTTTTCTTCTGTATCCTCGGTGCCTGGTATAGAGTGGTTAATCGATCAGCATTTACTGAATAAATGAATACATTTCCAAAAATCTATGGATCCGTGTCCAATATCGTGCTAGTGATTACACATGTTCGCTCATATCGAGAAGCAATCTCTAGATCACATGTAATAATTAGAAAAACATAAAGGAAATCTATATTGAAATGCATAAAAATTGTTGTAGAAATGATTTTGTTTTGGTAAGAGTGTTGAGTCAGAGCTCAGTGACAGATGTCTTCAAGTAGGCACCGGTACTTGAGTCGACCCTTGGATGATGTGTCATATACTATCTATATTACCTGTAGAATAATGTAAGGTAAATTACAATGTGGGGTAAATATGTAGTTTATAGCTCCACATTACAACACTGGGAAGAAATGAAACGTCATGCTCTGTTAGGACAGTGAACAAATTTTCTTAACTAGAACAAAGGTTATAAATAGAAAGTAACTTGGAGACTTGGCATGTGTATAATTATGAAGGTCCTTAAAAAAATAGAGACCTTTTTTCCTGATTTAGTAGACAAGTGAGTGACATAAAGGGAAGTGGTATTTTAGGGAAATGAGTATTTAGGATCATTTGGAATGTTGGTGAAGTCTGAAACCTGGATGACCATGTAAGAACTGGCTGCAGTAATTCATATATTAGATCATCAGGGCATAATGGCATAGTCAAGAAGAAGTAAGACAGAACCCAAAAGGCATTATTAAAAAGGAATCAGACTTTTTTTTTTTTAAAAAAGATTTATTCATTTATTTATACAAGCACTGGGTACAGTCAGAAGCGCGGGAGGGTGAGAGAATTCACCAGAGCCAGAGCGGGGAGCAGAGCAGGCAGAAGGATCGAAGTACACTGCTGAGGGGGGCAGTGGGCAGCAGGAGAGGTCTGCGCGCCATGTGGGACCCTCGCCCTGTGGCCGTGGCCGGGGATCAAACCAGCGCTGCAGAGGCTGTGGATAGCTTCGCAGCCCAGTGCTCAAACACTGTGCCACCAGGGAGACCCAGGAATCAGACATTTTTAAGTAACTGGAGTAGGAGATGAAGGGGAAGGGCTTGTCAAAGATGATTACAAGATTTTGGTTCAGGGTGACAAGAAGACTTTAATGTCTTTTGAAGAGAGAACTGGTTTTGAGGAAAAGGACAGAATTTGGGGAAATCTGGTTGACATCTTGCAGATCATTTATTTATTCTACATTTATTTATTGAGAGCCTACCATGTATTAGATAACCCATAGCCAGGAGGCATACACTTTGACTCAGAAAAGGAGGTGATGTCTAGCTGAGATCTTTGGGGTGAGTGACAGTAAACTAAAAGGAGAAAGAAAAAGAGCATCTAAAACCAGGTGGGCAGCGTATAGAAAAGCTTGGAGAGAGGGCACATTCACAGCGGTGGCTTAATGCAACTCACCTGTGTGGGGTGGCATGCTCTCCATTCAACGTGATTCTAACTCTTTCACCTTTGCCTAACTGGGTCATACTGGTGCATAAAAGTGGATCCCTTTTTTAGGGGCAGAAATTGAAATAATTATATTAATTAATAAAATATATTGGTGTATGTAAAGGTAATAAATACAAATTTACATAAAAATAAATAACTCCAGGCATTCTTGGTTAAGAAAGACTCAATAAATCATCTACCTTTTTCACAAAGTGACACTGTGGCCTCTTTGTTAGGTCCTGTGTCACATACTGTACTGGAAGAACTGCAGTAGAATCTTCTGTACTCTGACAAAGTTTAAATCCCACCCTCAAGCTAGTATGGGAAAGAATACAATACTTTGTATTCATATGCCAAAAGTACATAAAGAAAAAAGCTCTGGCATGGTACCCTGCCAGTGACTAAGACCCAAATTTTTAATCTACCTGGTTAAATGTTAAGAGAATCCAATGGAGTGGATGAGGGTGGCTAAGATCCACACTGCAGGGAGAACATTTTGATGCCTACAAAAAAATTCTAATCGCATGAGCTGAGAATAATTCAAGGAGAAGGAGGACAGCCAGTTACCATATGTGGCTGAGGCTAGGGCCCCTTCAGACTAAGAGCTGGCATAGTTATTGTTTTAATCTTCTTTCGTTTATATAAGTAGATTGTTTTTATTTAGAGAAAATTTACAATTTTTTTATTTCATCCTGTCAGCGAAGCCAAACTGTTATCTTCTAGTTAAGTAAGCAGACAATGGATCGATAAATGGATCTTCTGAAACATCCATCGGATATTATCTATCAACATTAACCTCATTGGCTGGAAGTTATCATTTCTCCTCAAATGCTATCATTGAGATAGCTTCTCTGTGGTAATTTTAAAAAAACAAAATATATTAGAAACTGTACTTTAGAGAAATAACAGAGATTTATTCCTCTCTGTTAGTTTATGGAAGCATGATTACATTGATTTGTCCCTTCAGGTTTTTGCCTGGAAGAGTGAGAGCTAAAATACTCATTTTGTTATCATTTACCAGAGTTAATTATAACACACTCACTAATATGAGATACCTTGGTTTCCAACTTCATTAAAGTGCATTATAATTACCCTTTATTATTTCAATCTTCAAAGTCCTCAGCTTCTGAGGGTAGGAGTGTGTGGGAGGTATAGTGTAAAAATATTTTGGGTATTGGAACATGAAATGACCTTTTGTATTACTCACTTATGAACTATATTTCACTTTTTGCAGCAAAAAAGTACAAGTTGCCATGGAAATGTGTGATGGTTATATGTATCAAATGTGGGTGTAACTTCCCTCAGTGGTCTCTATCATTCTTTGAAGTAAGGTGACATCTTTGAATTAAATGATAGGAAATGCAAAATGCTCTTCAACATTGTTATAAAAAGATGCACAATTTTGTGTGGTATGATGTAGAATTTGATACTGCATGCAGGACAGGATTCTGTGGTATATAAGATTAGGGGATAATAAAAGATGCTTCATTTATAGACACTGGGGGAAATGTGTGGAAAATAAATAAACCAGTTAGAAGCACACATTCACACTTATGCTAGGTAGTTTTATTTTGGACAGTATCCTAAGTGCACTTCTTTTTTCCTACTTGTAATATAAATCTCATTTCATGGTACAGATTAAGTACTTAAAAATCTTGAATTTGTGCTTTAACTTGATGGGCAATGAGTCACAGTTTTCAACCTTTCTAAATTGAACATATTAATATGCATGTAGAGTTAAATCCCACCTAGACATCTGGCAGGAGGAGAGGTATTACTGAAATTTGAAGTTGGGGACTGTTATAGAAGTTCAGTATCTAGAGTCGAATGGTTTGACTCAGAAAACATCAGTTCTGGACCTGGGAACTAGGCTTGGGACATTATATTTGGCCACATATTTTGATTCCCAATCTCCCCTCATTTTTTTTTTGTAAGAAGAGTGCTAATTTTGTGTTCTTAAAAAAGATGGAAATGTGGAGATGAATTCATTATTTCATAAGCCACTTGAAGTTTCAAAAACAATCACTGAGCAAGTGCCCAGAATCTGTAAAGGGTGCAGCCTTCAATCACTTTTCTCTCTTCCAAATCCCAGATCTAAAGACGATGGAGAGCTTTGTTTCCCCAACTGTTCTCATCATGGACAAAATTTTGCAAAAGAAAAAATAGTGCTCAATTTATGTTTTTCACACCTAATGAGGTGAGAAATTCTAGGCAGGCCCAAGAAACATTTTCAGTGTACTGGAATTTGATCTCTGTGAAAGTTAGCAGTTTCATTGTGACAGTTTTAGCTTAATTTTACATAGTTTTCTCTTGCATTGTTCTAAGCTTATGCTTGCTTTTCTTTGTTAATAACACAGATGGCACTGAAAACAAACCAGTGAAATCTTGCTATTTTTTAAATGCAGAAAAAATTAAATGGAAATTTATATGAAACTCTCAAGTTAGAAAAGAATCCTTTTTAGATGTAATGTTAGAATAAAATTTTACAGGGTTTGTTAGGACCTTAGTTTTAAAAAATGAAAAATATTAAATATTCTTTGTCATTAAAATGTAATAATTACTGAATTGTCCCTGTTAAATTTTTAAAATATGGGTATTTTCAAGACATTGGGTAAGATATTTATTTAGTATGTTTGTGTGTTAATGGTAAATTTTATTTTTTTGTATTCATATTAGTAAATTCTTCAAAGGTGTATTAATTCCTTTACATCACTAAGCATACACATCTGTAATACATTACTTTATAATTGTTTCAAATGAGTGCTAGCAAGCCACTGGTTACCAAAGCACCAATAATCCTCTCAGCTGTGGTATTATTGCTTTTGTGAAATTTTGTAATAATCTCCACAAATTTATAATTCACACTTAGGAAGCAACTTAAATCACCAAGAATGTAAGACTACTTGATGGATTATCTTGTCATTCTGTCAAAGTCTAGATAAACAAGTGGTGAGGTAGGAGGTAAATATTTTTCAAATTGAGAAAAGATTGTTCTGTGTACTAACAGTTACCCATTTTTCTTCACAATTGCATTTTCCCGTTCCTATACTATCTTACATTACTGCACTTGCTTCTTAACCAGCCAGTCGTTCTGATGATCAGGTTTATCCTTTAACTTTAATATACACACTGATATCAGATGTTTTCTCAAAGTACCACTTTAGTCATTTCTTGGTTCAAAACCATCAGTGACTCTTCATTGCCTGAGACACTCCACAATAGGTGCTTAGCTTTACCTCACCCTTCTCTCAAAATCTAATTGGTTCACTGAACCTTACTGAAAATAACATGCATGTGAACCAGACTCAGTTTGAGTACCAAACTCAACTCTCTTGCACTTTGGCAAGTTATGTACCTCAGTCTCTCCTCTGTCAAATGGGATGACATGGACAGTACCACCTTCTAGGGCTTTTGTGAGAACAAATGTGTTAAAACATGTCAAAGCTTAGAAGGATGCCTCGAATACAGAGCACACTCATCAATGCCCTTGTGCAGCAGGGCACAGGGACAGCTGTGTGTGACTGTACTCATTGTCACTACCTGACATGTCTCTCAGTTGCTGTATATCAAATTGCCATACCTCTTCAAGGCCAGTGTCATATGCTCTATCGGTTATGACATTTGTCTCATTGTTAAAACCAGATGTAATGCTCTAAGTCACCAAAACATGTTTTTTTCCTAAGATCTGAATGCAACTTCTCTTAGCCTGCCTCATTTTCTTGTTGCTTGCATGCAAGTCTTTATCCTGCCCGCTGGGGACTGAAACCTTAGGAACAGAAATGAAATTCTCTATGTTGTTGTGCCCTCACATGTGTCAAAATAGCAATCATGATAGTAAATGGCTGAAAACATCCATTTCAAGACTATTTTAACACTTCCTTCAAATGGGAATCTCATGCTGTTCTGTGACTACATTGCTTTTCTCTAGGTTGAAATTTTAACATTTGGTTAAAGTTCTCTTATAGATGCCTTTGTTAGCATAGATGCTCCCCCGAACTTACAAGGAAACAAAAATAATTTCTTTTGAGAGATTCTATCTGGGTAAAGTTATATTTTCTACATGGTAGAGTATACATTTTGCATGATCTGTTACTCTGCGATGGGGTCAGACATTTACATTTAATCTTTAGGAGCAAGACAATGTATTTCCTCCTCATGGGCATAACTATATACATGGAAAAATTATTCAAAATTTACACAGTGGCATTTTTCCACAGAGAGCTCTTTGCTATTTCTGTTGTCTGTGTTTCCTTTGTCTTCCCTTTTCATTCTTTTTTCCAAGCACCATATAATACTTACATTTTAAGTTTCAAGAAAATATGGAGATGTATATTTACAAAATCCAGATAGTCTTCATCTGAATTTCAGCCAAGAAGCAACTTATCATGCCCACCGAAACAAGATATGTCACCATGGAATTTGATTTATTACATGCTTCAGTTCTTAATGGAACAGCATAAGGCAATCTACCATGATTGTTGCTCCGAGCATAAGGTTAGAGAAGAGGTAATGCAAACAACCTGAAAATGGGGATGATGGAAACTATCCACTTCTCTCTGGGCTTCTTGCTGACACCCACCTTGGATCCTCAGGTCACTCTCAGTCAGTTCATCTCAATCATCAGCCTCCTTATGTCACATCTGAACAAGCTGAAAAATTATTTTTTTTAAATTGGAAAAATAAGTGGTTGCACTGCATCCTCTGTGGAAAATTTGGAAGTATGTTTTGTAAATAGGAGAAATTCATGAGGCTCAAGTGATTTATACTCTCCTTCAAGAAAATAGGGATTGGGGAAACAGAGAACCTTCTAATAACTCATGCAACTTATTGCAAGGTCAGTAGCCAATAAAGACATCACCATTTATGATTAATTGTGGAGGGTTCCTCCCTCAACTTCCCTTTGATCCCAGAGTCCTAGATAAATGCCAGAAAGGAGATGTTAGTGTTCCCACCTTGTCTTTCTTAGGTACCTAGCAAGACATAGTAAAGGAGAATTAAAGAAAAAGTAATGTTAGGCTGATAAAATTCATCTCAGAAGTAAAAAATTCCACGGATACCGAGAAGATGATTTTGCAGGATGAGATATAAAGCAGTAGAACTCTTTGGCTGGCATAAGCAGTTTCTTTAATATGATTGTTACCTAATTTACAGATTACTACATTTAGTTTCGTGTGTGGAAAAATGCTTAGTTCTTTGCTTTTCCAGTAAATGAGGAATACATTTGGGTTTTTGTAGGTAAAATAGTGACTAGCACTTATTCTCTATGATACTTGACTGGACTCACAAAGGCAGCCACTTTATTGGTAACAGTTTTTAAGGTCACATTCATAGATGGCTGTGCTTCTATATTTCCATTTTATAAGTCCACCGATAACCTCCAATGCATTTACAAACCTTTTTATTACCTCATGTTTACTGAAACTAACTGTGCATTTTTATACAGAATTCTACTAATTTCTCTTTCTCTCTCTCTCTGTCTCTTTACTCAAGCAGGTCTTTTGTTCTCAAAAAGTGCTGTTTCCTGTACACCAGCCTCATTTGCATGTGGAAGCTAGAGATCAGTGACATTGGCAAGTGTTTGTAGACTTCTCATTTTTTCAAAATAAACTCATATAATATTCCTTTTGATATATAAAGTGCCCACTTATGGACCCCTGCATTGGACCCCTGCAATGTGTAGCAGGGAAGGAAGCATACTGAAAATGCAAGTCCTTGCCATTGTCCCTTCACAGAAGATTATGTAGAGGAAAGGAAATGCTGAGCTATTTTAAAACACAGGCTTGAATGTGCCTCCCTGGTGGCCTAGGGGTTTAGTCTCAGCACCATCATTGCTACAGCCTGAGTTCCATCCCTGGCTGGCCAGGGAGCTAACCCACATATTATGGCGCAGCAGACCTCTCCTGTCTCTCCCACTGCTCCCCTTAGCAGTGTATTTCAGTAAATCCACCTGTTCTGCTCCCCACTCTCTCTGGTGAATCCTCTCACCCCACCACACCTCTGGCCTACACCCCAGTTCTTCTATTCATAAATAAATCTTTTTTACAAAATAAAACACATTTCTGGCTCTAAATGAGCAGTATGATTTGTTTCCAGTTTAGCTGGCTTCGTCAGAGGGAAGTTGTCTAGGCCTGGGGTTTATAAGGAGAGTCCGAAAGGAAACGATAGCTAGGCTGCTTCACATAAAAGGTGATGGAGAATTTTAAGGTGAAACAGCAAAGAATCAATGCTAAAGAAGAGAGAAGCAAAGAGAAAGGCACTTTGAGTAACTGTCTTATTGACTGTATAGAACACAAGAAGTAACATTGCTGGTGACCAAGGAGTTTTAATATTCCAATGTAAGACACTTATTGCATGCTTTTGAAATTTAATCCTTAATTAAATTCCCAAACATTCAGTAAAATTTCCTGTACTCATATGCTGTACACATATATACAATTCCCCCTCCCCCTAGAAATCAGGAGAAGTGTCTGTGTTTCACAGTGGGGTTTATGAATATGCATACAAACTGGAGGAGGTAAGATGAGGCAGTTTGAGAGTTCAGTTGATAGAGGAGTTCTGAATAAAATTTACCATGAAAATGTAAGCACTGAGAATTTTCAGAGAATTTAGGGAATCCTTGAAACTTTTCAGAGGAAAATGTTATCTCTTGGGAGAGCGAGTACAAAGTTAGAGTGAAATTGTTAACGTTCTCACCTATCCTACTTATGACTGCTTATTGTCTGTATTTTGATTTCCTTCCCCAAAGTTTCCTTTCTCATAGTTCCTTCTGATAGTAAACTATGTAATTATGGCATTAAACAGTGAAATCTCTTATAGAATGCATGGAAGATTAGGTAAGAAGCCAAATACAAGAAATGTTTACTAATTGATGGATGTGTGGAAAGAAAAGAACTAGTTATGAAGAACTGACACTTGTAATCAACTAGGACCTCTAAGTTCTTTGGAAAGAAGATGACTTAACTCCAATTAAGTTCTAGAACCTGTGAATGTCCAAAGCTATCCTTTCCCATGATTCTGGAGAATTTTCTAAAGCTTACATTCTGGTAATCTTTTCTGGTACATGCTCCCTTAGCCTTGGAAATCAAATATTTCATCAGTATATACATGAGTATGCACTACTGCACTACTGCATGCAGACGATTCTCTCTCTCTCTCTCTCTCTCTCTCTCTCTCTCTCTCTCTCTCTCTCTCTCTCTCTCTCTCTCTCTCTTTCCGTTGACCTTATTTTTGCTTGACTCCTAACTTTGGGAATTCTTGAGACTTGTCATGATGCAAAACCTTCTTTCACATCTTTCTTTCCAGCATCTTCCCATCACCTCCATCTCTCTCTCTCTCTCTTTTTTTTACTCTAAGTCTCTAAAGTAGGGAAAAAATTCTCTCCATATCTCACACATGGCAATGCACTTAGACATTTTTATAATTCAAATATACCTGGGTTATGAATATGACCTTCCATTTCAGTGAACCCAAGTGTTTCTTTCTCATAGATATGTGCATTCCCTAGAAGAAATTCAGATGATAAAATTGTCTTTACATTTTCAAGTAAGTAATTATTTGGTGTCACATCTACATTACAGACACCCACACATCATATTTATCTGAAATGACAATAATCAGAACTCTTCCGGTGATTGAGTAGATATTCAGAACGGATTACAAGGTTCAAATTTAGTTGTCTGGATTTTTTAAATAGTATTCTTAGTTGTTGGCACTCTGGAAAATGTTTTACATTGACTCAAGATTTATCTAGTTGGTTTACAGAGAAGATAATTTAATTAAATACTTCATTTAAAAATGATAAATTTATATATCTGGGCTTTCAGGGGCTATCAGTCTGTGAGAAAATCTATTTTAGAAATCTCTAAATCCAAACACAGTCAAGAAATGAAAACAGCATTTTCTCTTTCTACTTTTCCATTTCATCTGCTATTTCACTGTGGTATCAAATTGCTCTTCAAAAAATCTTAAGCCTATTTCAAGATTCTCACTAATTTCAAGTGATAACTAAAATCATTGGTTATAGATCTAGTGTCAAATAAGTCTTTATCTCTTCCTGTGGGCGGCTATCTTCTTGACTGATGTAAGTGAAAAAAGAAGTGCATTTCTTTTTCTACTTGAAAATGGACAATTTAGCCACCACATGTCTGCCAATGTTCCTCCGTATGAGATGTAATTATATGTGAAATAATAACCTTTCTGCCAAATAGTTTTCAGTGCTTTGCTTTATGTGAGAAACAATACATTTTTAGTTCCAAAAGGCAATAAGATAATGACATTCAAGTCAATCTCTTGCTGCTTTTACTTTCTCACTACATTTTAAGTCTCTTGCTCATCCCTCTCTAGTTTTCAATATGTTAAGATGACAATCTCTTATTATAATTTAGATAACATAGCCTTTGGTTAATTTTCAACCTAATTTTTTTCCTCTGAAAATGTGTGTATTAAAAAGTCTATTCTCAATTTATGATAACAGGTTTTAGAAAACATTTCTCTCATATAAATCATCAGCTATTGTGTGTAGTGGTAAGAGTTTATAATATACCATTTTCACTAATCTATTTCAGTGAATTAAAAGCCCGTTCAAATAAAAAGGAAGTCAGGTAAAAGAAAAGTCAATAATAACAGCCAATATTTATTTAGCACTAACTGTGGATTAGTCATCATGCTAAGAACTTTATATGCTTTCTCTCATTTGTTCCTCTTGAAATACTGTAAAGTGGGCACTATTCTTTCATTTCCATTTTGCATATACCACATTGGATATATTTATGGGTTTTTTTTTTCTTTCCTGCTTCCCAAGATGCCAGCAACCTTTGCATCTAAGTAGCTTTATGTCACAGGGCTGAATGCAAAGTTGTCAGACACACAGAAGACTCTCTTCTCTTGAATTCTCTCTGCAATATTCTAGATCCATTGCAGTAGAAGGGTTGCAGGAAAGAGTACGCTAACATTGTGAGAAGTAGCACTGAACCAACTAGAGGAGAGAGGAGTGCACAGGAGCAGCAAAGTTATTTCACCTCTTATTTCTACACCTTCAAAGAAATTTAGGGACTTGGGAAATGAACATATCAGCAGAGATCACATGTACTAATTACCTCTTGCTGTGTTATAATTAACTTCAAAGCATATCATAATATCTGCTGATCAGGAATACAGGAGCATCCTAGCTGGGTGGTCTCTCTGGAAGCTGCAGTAGAGATGTTGTCCAAAGCAGCAGCAGCTGAGGACTTAACTAGAGCAGAGGATCTGCTTCTAAGGTGACTCGTTCTTATGGTTAATATGTCACTCCTGGCTGTTGGTCACTGGCTGTTCATGCTGGGACTTCTCCATAGAAATTTGTAAGGACTTTTAAAACATGGTGTTTAAGTGTCCATAGACGAACCATTTAAGTTAGAAATGGCCATATCTTTTTCTGCTTGCCATCAAAATCACACAGTGCTCTTCTGCTATAATCTGTTGGTGACACAGGCCACCTCAGATACAATATCCCTGTCCTCCAAGGACTTACATTCTAGTGTAAACAGATTAAAAAAATGTGTTTAAAAAAACATAATTTGGGGTGGAAATAAATTCCAAATGGAAAATATGTTAACATATCTTAATATAATGTAAACTGATGGGGATACTTTAATAGGAACTCACAGAAGACCCTTTGGGGAAGAGGACACTGAAGCTAAATTTTAAATGGTGAGAAGAAGACATTATATCAAGATCTGAGGGAGGGTAACTGAACAGGTGTAAAGGAGAGTGAGGGCAAAGGTACTGATGAAAGAACAAAGGAAGAAAGAAAAAGCCACTGTGGTTACATTGTAGAACCAAAGGCTAAGTTAGGGGTTACATCATGTCTTAGGTTAGGGTAAAGGTTTCTGGTTTTATCTTAAGTTTGATCTTAAGCACTTATTGGATAATGTTAAATAGGGAAGAGGCATGGTCTGATTTGTGCTTTAGAAAGTTAGCATTAGCTTCCCTGTGTAAAACTGAAGAGTGAAAAGTGGGAGATTTTTATGAAACTGTTTCAGCCATTGGGGGGTAAAATTTTGATACTTGAATTGGTGTTGAGACCATGACACTGATAAGATGTCCTCAGATTCAGGATATATTTTAAAAGCAGAACCGCAAACATCTGTTGTTGAATTAGAAGTTGAGTTTTAAGGAAAGTGGGGAATCAAGAATGACTACAGTGACCTCAGTATTAGGCAGATGGTGAAAGACACAATCCCACAAATTCTGAAATCCCAAAATATCAAAATTCCTAAAGTCTAAATTCTCCAAATCACAATCCCCAAAAAATATAATTCTGAAATAATCAATTTAAAAAATTTTGGAGGACATTACTTACATTAAAAATATACTTCGTAGGGCCTCCCCTTGTGGCACAGGTGGTTGAGCACAGCGCTGTGAAGCTGTCAGCAGCCTCTGCAGCGCCGGTTTGATCCCAGCCAGCCAGGGAGGGTCCCACATGGCATGGCAGACCTCTCCTGTCTCGCCCACTGCTCCCCTCAGCAGTGTATTTCCGTCAATCTGCCTGTTCTGTTCCCTGCTCTGTCTCTGGTGACTCCTCTCACCCTCCCATCCATCTGGCCTATACCCTGGTTCTTGTATAAATAAATAAATAAATCTTTAAAAATATATATATATATATATATCTATATCTACTTCATAGGGCCTCCCAGGTGGCACAAAGGGTTAAGACGCAACCTATGAAGCTGTCCGCAGCCACTGCAGCACATGTTTGAACCCCTGGCCAGCCAGGGAGAAACCCACATGGCACAGCAGACCTCTCCTGACTCACCTGCTGCTCCTCTCAGCAGTGTATTTTGGTCAATCTGCCTGTTCTGTTCCCCACTCTGTCTCTGGTGAATCCTCTCACCACCCCACCACACACACCTCTGACCTGTACCCCAGTTCCTGTATGCATGAATAGATGAATCTTTAAAAAAAATAATTTTGTAGGTGCCTTTACACAATGAAATCATGTCAGGGGAAATTTTATCTTTTACAAAATGCAGAGGTGTAAAAAGGACATCTCTTCACTTAGTGAGGAAGTCTCAACATTTTAATGTACATACACAGTTCTTACCCACACACTCAATGTTGTGACTAGACACTTTCATGCAGTCAAATTTGCAAAAACTGCTCAAAATGAGTGAGAATTCTCCAGCAGTCTTTTCATAATTTATACTTCCATTGTTAGAAATTATGAAGAGATGAAATACAGTTAGCTGTAAAAAATATTGCTAGAAATTTAAAATAGTAAAAAAAAGTTGAAACAAATAAAAACAAAAAAGAAAACTTGACATAAAAAAAGTGTATTACAGGTAATTTATAGGTTAGCCAACTTTCACTTTCAGATCATTGACTGTATTTTGAAGTCTTGCATTGTGAATAATGGCTTTTTTTTAGGACAAGACTCTCCTCAGAGAATACATTAACATTTATTTTCTACATGGTGCTGCTCTT
This sequence comes from Talpa occidentalis, assembly GCF_014898055.3. Taxonomy (NCBI): domain Eukaryota; kingdom Metazoa; phylum Chordata; class Mammalia; order Eulipotyphla; family Talpidae; genus Talpa; species Talpa occidentalis. Next base: position 25,768,569 of record NW_023604861.1, read on the forward strand.
TTTGAAACTCTTCTGTTTCAATATGGACCAAGATGTACCTTTACCATCTTTTGTGCCATGCTTCTGTGTTTTTTTGGCTACACAGAAATCCATGCTACATGTATTCATATATAACCATAAATTTGATGGAAACACTACTGGTACATTGTTGTATGTGTTCTTATCCTACCCTGCATATAATTATTTTCAAACCTGTCTGTAACTTTACTGGCTCCTTTAGGCAAATGTGGCTTTAATTCATTAGAAGTTTCTGGAATTTCATCAGCTGCAAGGAATGCTGGTACAGACAAATGATACATTTTAATTTAGTTTTTCATTTTAAATTTGTTTATCTCAATTTTGAGTCATTCTTTTAAAATGTATGTTTTTGTACATGTTCTACAATGTACAGGATATATTGACAGAGTGGTGCAAAATCTACATAAAGTAGGCATGCATCACAAACTCTTTAGATGAGTGGATTGTGATCAGAAAGGTTTGGACCATACATGCTTTTAAAATAATTTACTTAAAGATGTGAAGTTCTTATTTTTCAGTTCTTGAGTTGTTATAATCACGCATTTTTTTTTATTTCTTGTCCATAGTTTATCTCTTTTAAAAAAACTTTTTAAAATTAAGGAAACAGGGCCTCCCTGGTAGCGCAGCGGTTGAGCGCTGGGTTGCAAGAAGCTGCCTGCAGCCTCTGCAGCACCGGTTCGATCCCCGAATGCCGGGTGAGGGTCCCACATGGTGCGCAGACCTCTCCTGCCACCCGCTGCTCCCCTCAGCAGTGTACTTCATCACTCTGCCTGCTCTACTCTCCGCTCTGGCTTTGGTGAATTCTCTCACCCTCCCGCACCTCTGACTGTACCCAGTGCTTGTGTAAATAAATAAATAAAATCTTTAAAAATAAAAAAATAAAATTAAGGAAACAATGGTTTACAACATTGTATATGATTAAGAAATATAGGATCTCCCTTCTTCAGGTGTTGCTGCCACACCACACTCTCCACCTAGCTAACCATTGTCCTCTACCATAGTCCATAGTGCATACTAGCCCCTTCCCTTAGTGTTCCCCTCCCTCTTTCTGGTAAACTCAGTCTTACAGTCAGATTTCTATAGCTTGTTTCTGGTTTGGTTATGACTGGCCTTTTGCTTTTGTTTCTTGTATTTCACATAAAATATGTCAAACCATACAATATGCTTATCATCATCTCCTCCAGATACATTCATGTTGTTGAAAATGGCAAAAGCACATCTTTTTATTGCTGATTAGTATTCCATTGTGTAAATATACCACGTTTTCCTAATCTACTCAACTGTCCATGCACACTTAGCTTATTTCATATCTTGGCTATTATAAATAGTGCTGCAATGAACATAGAAATGAATATATCCCTTCAAATTAGTGTTTTTGTATTATTTGGATAGATACCTAGGAATGCAACTGCTAGATCTTATGCTAAATATATTTTAATCTTTTGAGAAATCCCCAAATTGCTTTCCAGTCTACATTCCCACCAACAGTGTACAAAGGTTCCTTTTTCTCCACATCCTCCCAACATATCTTGCTTCTGGTCTTTTTGATATGGGCCATTCTCACAGGTGTGAGGTGATATCTCTTTGTGGTTTTGATTTGCATTTTCCTAATGATAAGTGTTAATGAGCATTTTTTTTTCTTTTTTAAAGAGCATTTTTCCATGTGTGTGTTTGTCATCTGTATGTCATCTTTTTAGAAATATCTATTTAGCTCTTCTGCCATTTTTTGGGTTGGTTCTTTGTTTTCCTTTTGTTGAGTTGTATGAGTTCTTTGTAGATCATATGGGAGATTATTTGTGCTTTGGTGGTGGGCATAGCATAATTTTTGTATTTGTGGAGTTGTGAACCTCTGTTCCTAAAACATAGACAATGTTGTGAATCAACATTATGACAATAAATATAATTTAAAAATAAGTAAACAAACTGATGTTTTCATCACTGCTGTGCTATGTGACTGCTTCACTCATCTAAATTTTCCACTAAATGTAATGGGTAAATGGAAACAATAAACTCCATTAATAATACTTTGAAATTAATTTTCAAAAGATTTGATTGTACCTAATTTCACATGTTGTAGGGCTTGTGAATTCAATTGAAATCTATTTTCTTTTTCAAAGTTCACCAAATTTTCAAGTAAACATTTATGAAGTGTAGCAAGAAGACTCCATATAATAGAAAAATTAGTAACTCTGACTTACTGCAATGTGTATTTCAAATAAATCCATTGGACAATATTTGTGAGAAATACAGATTACAACAAAATTATTTCAGTTACTTTGAAAGATATAGATAGACAGTTGAATTTGTTCCTGCTTAGCCTGGACTTGATACTCTGCCCAAGTTAATCCATTTCCATCTTATAATGTCTGCATATGAGGAAATACTTTCTTGCAAAATCTGCTTGTTCATATATATGATGTGTCACAGCGCTATACCTGGGAGTGATCTGAAGGGAATGCACACCCTTAATAATATTAGATATTGACCCATTGCCCTCCCAGCTTTTTGCACTAGTTTATGGTCCAAACACTGGAGCAGAAAAAGTTTCCTTTTCTTCTTGAACTAGCTAAGAGTCATATTGCCATTAAAAATACCTTTAATACCCTCTTTTAAACTTTGTATAGGTACTGTTATTATCAATTGCAAAGTAATGACTGATGAATTTTTCAAAATAATCTTTAAAACTTTATTCCACTATAATTCAAATTTCTCTTTTTCTCTTTAAAGAATAGCATAATTTTCAAACTGCACTTTAATATTTGTCAAAAATTTCTTCATTTCTTAACTTAGAGTTCTATATAAGTAATAATCATGAAATAATTAATGATATTGATAATATTCATACTGATTCTGCAGTTCTTGAGACATAAGTTTGCCTCTATATAGGTGATCCTGATTTGTTGGTGGAGGGAGTTATGTTGCAGATAGAAAGTGAGTTATGTTGCAGATAGAAAGCAATTAATTTAGTTGCTTGGATATTCTTAATTCAGAGTATTCTAAATTATTTTTCTAAAAACATTTTTAAACACTGATTGACAGCTTATGGGATACTGTTTTTCATGGGAATGTAGTGTTTCTAGGAAATCAATTGACAAGTATTTTACCTAGGCATTTTAAAATGTATATTTTGATATCAGGAGTTTACTTAGTAGCTTTGACTTATAAAAGTAAATTTGAAAGGTTTTCTTTTTTAAAATATAAATAATTGCTTCACTGCTGATTTTGGAAGTCTGAATGGTAACACTACTTAGAACAGATTAAAAACTTAAGAAGTGAGTGTTTTTAATTTTCTCTTGGGTAGTATAGTATAATTGGTAAAATGTTGGATGGTGTTTCTGTCTTCTCTATTTTCCATTTCTAATATAGAATCAATTAAGAGTAAGCAGTTGGAAATAATTCTTAACATAATTCTGTGATCCCTTTTATAATATAGTTAATGTAATTCCTTCAAGTAAATGGATATCAATTTCAATAAGTTTCCCAGATGGAGGGTTTTGTATGAAGCCTTTTATCCTGCCCTTTTAAAATTGACAATTAAGTACATAAGAAGTAAGTAGTGATTTTATTAAAACCCTACAAATACCTGACCAAGTCAACTTCTTTTACTGTAGTCATAATTTATTTTGTTTAAAAATCTGAGGAATGAATTTTGTTCGTTCTACTCTAAGCAATTGTAGCAATTAGGTAAATATATAGCAAATATATACCTGTGAGAATAGCCCACACAGCAAAGACCAGAAACAAGTTTTGTTGAGGGTGTAGAGATAAAGGAAACTCATACATTGTTCATAGGAATGTAGACAGGTCTAGTCACTATGGAGAACAGTATGGTGGTTTCTGAAATTATTAAAAATAAAACTACCATGTAATCCAGGATTTTGATTGCAAGGTATCCACCTGATGAATGCAAAGACACTAATTCAAAGGGGTAAATGCACTCCTATGACCATTGCAGCACTTTTTATAGTAGCCAAGTTATAGAAACAACCTAAGTGCTTAATGAAAGATGGGTAGATTAAGAAGATGTGATTTACATATATGATACTGCTCAGCTATATAAAAAGATAAACTCTTACCATTTGCAACAATATGAGTGGAACTGGAAGAGATTATACTAAGTGAAATATCAGAAGGAGAAAGACAAATACTAACTCATTTTACTCATATGTGGAATATAGGAAAAATAAGGAACAGATAAAAATAAACCAAAGGAACCTTAGAAATCTTACTGCAAAATTGAGACTGCCAGACAGGAAGGAAGTGGAGCACAAAGGGGGGAGATCACACAGTGGACTTTGTTGGATGGTTATGGGTGCTTTGGTGATAGTGTGAAGTGGTAACATACATGTGAAGAGGTGTGGACTTGTACATCTGCATCCTATGCAGTGTTGTAAACCAACATTACCTCAATAAAAAATAATACAAGGGGCCTCCCTGGTGGTGCAAGGAATTAAGATGCAGCACTATGAAGCTATCTGCAGCCACTGCAGCATGAGTTTGATCCCTGACCAGGGAGCTACCCACATGGCACAGCAGACCTTTCCTGCCTCCCCTGCTGTTCCCCTCAGCATTGTGTTTCAGTAGATCTGCCTGTTCTGCTCCCCACTCTTTCTGGTGAATCCTCTCACCCTCCACACCTCTGATCTGTACCCCAGTTCTTGTATGCATATATAAATAAATCTTTTTTTTTAATGGGAAGGAACTTTAATACAATTAGGAAACAATACAGGAAAGGCAAAAAATCTAGTTTCTAAATCCAGCACCCAAAGTTATCCGTCCCCTCGTGGGTAAAACTCCATCCAAATGGGATTGGCCCAGAGCAAGGAACCAAAGCCTGCCACAAGTCCAAAGCATCTTCCAGTGGGGACCCACAGAAAAGGGTCAGAAACAACCAGACAAGCCCAGAAGGAAAAGAGCAAAATCAAAATCAAGATAAAAGCAGCATTGTCACCTCCCACGGGTCTCTCACCCACATCTGTGTCACCCAGTCCACGACCAAAAGGCAAGCTCAGTTTCTTCACATGTCTCTTGGCCCCATGTGCCTCCTCCAGGTCTCCTTCTGGATCTCCATCCTGCTTCCTTCCTTCCTCAGTCTCCTCTGCATCCTCTTCTCTTCCTGCTCAGCTCCACCCTCCCTGGGGTGGGGCAGGGAACCTGGAATCTCCCCCTTTTCTGGGGACCACCCTGTTACAAAACTAGCATGTCAGGTCTAACTATTTGCATTCAGATTGCTTTGTGAGAGAGAATAAACTTGTGTCCTGCTTAACTACTTATTTTTTTCTATGTTATGGCAGTCAAATCTGGACCCCAAATATTATATGCCATACTATAATCCCCCCACTTTCTGACCCACTTCTACACTTTCTAAGTAATGGTTTTGCTCACCATTCCATCCTTATAGACATTTTTTTTTTAGTTTTTCCACTTTATTTTTATTTATTTATTTATTTTTAAATAATAAATTTTATTTTTATATTCCCCCATACAATTGCAAACCCCCCATTCTGACCCCAATCCCTCCCCTCCCGTCCCTACCCCCCAAAAAGTGTCTCTGGTTCATAGTTTTTTGTTGATTTTGATTTTCACTTTCTTATAGTTATTCATTTTCCTGGTCCCTTATTTAAGTTTTCTAGATTCCTGCTATGAGTCAGACCATCCGGTATTTTTCTTTTTCTTTTTGGCTTATTTCGCTGAGCATGATCCCTTCCAGCGCCATCCATGTTGCTGCAAATTGCATGTGTTTATCTTTTTTGAATGCTGAGTAATATTCCATGGTGTATATGTACCACATCTTCTTGATCCAGTTATCTATTTTTGGGCATTTGGGCTGTTTCCAAAGTTTAGCTATTGTAAACAGTGCTGCTATAAACATAGGGGTGCAGGTGTTCTTTGGAATTGATGTTTCTGTGTCCTTTGGGTAAATACCTAGGAGTGGAATTGCTGGATCATATGGAAGCTCTATGTTTAGTAGGTCCAGAAATCTCCACACAGCTCTCCATAGTGGTTGGACCAGTTTGCACTCCCACCAACAGTGTAGAAGAGTTCCTTTTTCTCCACACCCTCGCCAACATTTGCTGTTGCTAGTTTTTTTAATATGTGCCATTCTCACTGGTGTAAGATGGTATCTCATGGTAGTTTTGATTTGCATTTCCCTGATTACAAGTGATGTTGAACATTTTTTCATATGCCTGTTGGCCATTTGCATTTCCTCTTCAGAGAAGTTTCTTTTTAGCTCTTCTGCCCATTTTTTGACTGGATTATTTTCTTTGTTGTTGCTGAGTCTCATCAGCTCTTTGCAGATTTTTGTGATCAATCCTTTATCATTAGTGTTGCGTGCAAAAATGTTCTCCCAGTTGGTGGGGTTTCTCTTTGTTTTTGTTATTGTCTCTTTTGCTGTGCAGAAGCTCTTTAATTTGATGTAGTCCCAGCTGTTTATCTTTGCCTTCACTATCACTGCTTTGGGTGATGTGTCTGTAAAGATGTCTTTGATATGCAAATCACATAGTGTTTCGCCTATATTTCCTTCTATGTATTTTATGGTTTCAGGTCTTATGTCTAGTTCTTTAATCCATTTTGAGTTGATTTTTGTGTATGGTGTGAGGTAGTGGTCAAGCTTCATTCTTTTGCATGTAGCGACCCAGTTTTCCCAGCACCATTTATTGAACAAACTTTCTTTGTTCCATTGCATAGTCTTTGCTCCTTTGTCAAAGATTAGTTGACCATAAATCTGTGGGTTTATTTCTGGAATTTCTATTCAATTCCATTGGTCTGTATGTCTGTTCTTGTTCCAATACCATGCAGTTATGATTATGGCTTTGTAGTATAGTTTGAAGTCTGGGAGTGTGATGCCTCCATTTCCTTCTTTTTTTTTTCAGTAGAGCTTTGGCTATTTGGGGTTTTTTTGTGATTCCATATGAATTTCATCAATAATTGTTCTATTTCTTTGAAGAATGACATTGAAATTTTTATTGGAGTAGCATTGAATCTGTATATTGCTTTTGGTAGGATGGCCATTTTAATAATGTTTATTCGTCCAATACATGAGCAGGGGATGTCTTTCCATTTCTTTGTGTCTTCTTCTATTTCTTTTAACAGTGTTTTATAGTTTTCTTTGTATAGGTCCTTTACCTCTTTTGTTAGATTTATTCCCAAATATTTGATTTTTTTTGTTTCGATAATAAAAGGGATGTTTTTTTTTGATTTCTTCTTCTTCAGATTTATTGTTTGTGTATAGGAAGGCTACTGACTTTTGCGTGTTGATTTTGTATCCTGCCACTTTACTGAATTGATTGATGAGTTGAATTAGTTTTTCCATGGAGTTTTTGGGGTTCTCTATGTATATTATCATATCATCTGCAAATAGTGATAGTTTGACTTCTTCTTTTCCTATTTGGATTCCTTGTATGTCTTTCTCTTGTCTTATTGCTCTGGCTAGGACTTCCAGTATTATATTGAAAAGCAGTGGTGAGAGTGGACATCCTTGTCTTGTTCCAGATCTTAATGGAATTGCTTTCAGCTTTTCACCATTGAGAATGATACTGGCTGTTGGCTTGTCATAGATGGCCTTTATGATGTTGAGGTACGTTCCTTGTATCCCAAGAATTTCAAGGGCTTTTATCATGAATGGGTGTTGCACTTTGTTGAAAGCTTTCTCAGCATCTATTGATATTATCATATGGTTTTTATATTTCTTTTTGTTGATGTGTTGGATAACGTTGTGTTTCAGTAGATCTGCCTGTTCTGCTCCCCACTCTTTCTGGTGAATCCTCTCACCCTCCACACCTCTGATCTGTACCCCAGTTCTTGTATGCATATATAAATAAATCTTAAAAAATAATACAATAGAAAAGAAAGAATAACATAATGTCTTCTAAAGGTCTTGTGTAACTAAGTAGGTTGTAGTGCTCTGATGGAGATAAAGTATTCAGGACGAAGTGGTGGTTTGTGGAGAAAAGAGATTGTGCAGTTTCATATGTAAAGTTGCTGAAGTCTCTGAGACATTCAGGTATAGATGTTCAGGTCCTAGAGTCTCCTGTTCTCATGCTGTGCTATACTAAATACTCTTGGTACAGAATACCCAAAACATTAAAAATGTACTTTTTTCAAATGGGTAAGGTGCCTCCAAGTTGTACAGTCTTCCTGAAGATTTATCCTACTTTTCTCACTGCCTCTGGACTGATAGCCCCTCAGGATAGCTCAAGCTGGAAAATATTAACTCTATTCTGGCAATAGATAGAATGTACAGATCCAAACTATAAGATACTATCTGCAGGAATTGCAAAGACAAGTTGTTTAGTAGAACTTGAAAGTGGTGGTTCAAAGGGGTGATTAATTAATGTGGGAGTACTCACCCAAGACTTGAATTTAATGTCCTAGAAAGTAATGGCTACTTAATGCTTGTGCATGGTTCTGACCTAAAGAAAATAAAGTGGAAACATAGGAGATGCTGCTTGGCAGAATGTGAAGATAGAATCTGGGGAAATGACTCATTACTGGAGATCAGGGAAGCCACCATCTGTATTCCTTGAGAGGATCCAAAAGACTTCAGTAATTCCCTAAGTCAATAAAGAATGCCCTTGGCTATTTTGAAACACTATGCCTGTTGCTACTGAGGAACACAATATTATGCACCACATGCTATGCTCAGCAATAGCCCACAGAAGATATTCACCACCAGGTTTCCATCCTCTTACAGGTTCCAAGAATAGAAGTAGAGACCAATTTATACCTTTTCTATTATTACACATCTACTAAGGTTGATTTTATGTGTATACCTTATCACTCATTAATTTTTCTCTTACCTAAATAGCTTATTCAATCTTTTGCACCAGATTATATGTATAAGAATATTCATAGCAATATTATCTCTAATTCATAGCAATATCTCTGGCAAATCACTGGAAACAATCAATATTCCTGCCAACATTAAAATAAATAAATTATGATTCGTTGTAATTGTATTACAGTGAAACTGAACAAGTGCTATTTACAAATATCAACATGCAAGAGTCTTTTAAACATAATGATGAGTGAAAACAAAAGTGAATTAAAATTAAAAAAAGAACCTCTAATTAGTGACAAACACCAATCTTTCCACTAGGGGGGCTTTTTATTTCTTTTTCTTGTTAATTAGTCTGGTTAAATTTTCAGTACAGTGTTGAATAAAAGTGGTGAGAGTGGACATTCTTGTCTTATTGCTGATCTTGGGGGATAGCTTTCAATCTTTGGTATACTATAAATTAATTTCATTTATCCCAAAATATTTTCTAATTTTCCTCATAATTTCTTCTTTGATTCATATGTATTCAATATATATAAGCCTGTATTGTTTAATGTCCACATATTTGCTATTTTTCTATAATTGGTTTCTAATTTTAGTTCATTGTGGTCTGAGAAGAAGTTTTAGATAATTGCAATCATTTTTTTGGAATTAGTATTTTGGCCCAAAATATACTCTTTCTAGAGTATGCCCTATGGACATTTGAGAAGAATGCATATTCTGTTATTGTTGATAGTATTTTCGTAGATAACTGATAGATCTAGGTTTTTTTTTTTAAATGGGGAAAACACAAATATGTTTATATAGTGATAGTTAAAACTCAGTGGGAATAAACAGTTAAAATAGGTCATAATTGTTGGCACGAAATACATAAGAAGGCGAGAAAGAGTATAAAATATAATAGAAATGGAAGCATCTACCTTGTAGAAGAAGAAATGGACTTTTCCCTATGATAAGGGGAAGTGATACCAATGAACTTTATCTAAAGTTGTTTATTTACGAGTAGAAAGCATTGTGTATGCATAGCTATTTAACTCTCCTCTTAAGACACTGAAAGTAAAATACATGATAAAGTAAAAAAACTTTCTGAAGTTTCTAGCTTTGGAAATATTTATTGTGTTATAAATTACAACATAATACAGATAGATTCTAACTGGAAGTAATAAACAGTAACTATTAGTTTTTAAATTCTGATGTAGATGACTCCAGGCGTTTTTTTTATTTTGATGAAGAAGTAAGTAATTTTATTTTAGTGACTATCAATTTAGCTCAAGGTCTCATGAGCATGTGTTATATCTTTCAGATATAATTTCTGAAACTCAAATAATATTTATGTTCTATTTGAATCCTCCTTGGTACTCACTGGTTCCAACAGTCATCGTGCAGAGGACACATTTTCTTTCATCGTTGACTTCTCCAAATTGATGCCATTTGTCCCAAGCACAGACATGGTGCCTGTTTTCATTCCCACAAATACCAGAATTTGATTTTAACAAAGTATTAAGGAGAACTTAGAGCAAAATATGAATATGTGAACAAATGTATATGTTACTAAAAGTGGTTATCTTGAAATAGCCGAACCTATCTTGGAATTTCTGCCTAACGCCTTACAGCTGAACGTGTGGAATATGGGGAATACCTCAAGTTCTAGCAACAGACACTCCAGATATTTTCCTGCCTTGGAATCGAGGCTCCAAAATCAAGGAAATCTCCCCCTTTCCTACTCAATGCCAACTTCATATTACTATGCTGGCCGATTTTCAGGGAACATCCATCTGACCGTTTTTCGTCTCACTTTTGTGTGTGGACATTTTTAAAGTAGAGTGCTATTGTTCATTTGTCCCATATTTAATCCCTGTTTAAAAAATAAGCTATACACTTTCACAGATATATTCTGAACTTGTGCCAATCCTGAAAGATCCTACTTATTCCTTTGTGTTAGAATTTCAAGGTCATATTGTTTGTGATCTGCAGTTTCATCAACTACAGGTAGAGATGAGAAAAGGTGTGGCAGGTATTGAGGTGGGACAAAATGTATGACTGAGATGCTATGAAGCGTCAAACTTATTCTGAAAGCAATGAAGAAATGTTAATGTGATAAAATTTGAGGTTAGTAACTCAATTTTGACGTCAGTGTTATATAAGAGAGATATATGTACTTTTCTTAAATATTCTTATTATTTTCTTCTGTGCCTGAAGACTCAGGGCCATAACAGCAATTGCATTAAACAAAATTTTCCTAGTTTAGCTGAGAAAAATTACTCATATGAGTATTATCTTCTGAGATACATGATACTGAGCTAACTACTGGAGGTCTGAAGATGTAGAACATATAAAATTCCATAACCAATCTGGAACGACAGCTTAAATGTATTATTGGGTAATTCCTCATGATGTCAAAGATAATGTCTTCCATGAATGCATTATCGATGTGATCATAAATACCTGATGAGACTTAGCTGGGTTTGAATGACTAGGACTTATCCTAGGTAGGAGATATAGAAGTTTATTAATTTAATGGACACAGGGAACTATCTAAGCTAAATTTTCTTCTTTCTTATTGTTGACATTGGATTTCAAAATTACAAATCTCATAGCCCCAATATCCGTTTTAATAGTAGAGGTATTTGAAAACATCAAATATGAGTCGACTTGGAATGTGCTGCAATTAATTTAATTTATTTAAATTGATATTGGGGACATCCTTGAAGATGGAATATCATGAAACATGCAAAGAATCATGAAAAATGTTGGTGGAACTTCATAGTTGAAGAGTAACTTCCATAGAGTTTCTGAACTGAAAGATTAGGAAATGAGATCTTACTAAAAGATGATATAAAGTATATGTTTTTTGACTCTGTTTTTGAACAATAACCATCTAGAGAGATTGCTGTTTAATGATCGAAAAACCACTTCAGTTCAAAAATAATCTTTTAGCAAGAGACATGGGGACTGAAGAAGGGACAAGTAAATAATACTAGCTTTATTGAAAAATAACTATTGAAAGTAATGGTAAGGGGTGATCTAGGTTTTTTTTTTTTTTTCCTAGCTAAAACATACCTCCCTTGGATTCCATGACTTCTGTTATAATCCTTACTTACAAACTTCCTTAGAGTGATTTTCTATCATAATATCCTAATGTGATTATTTTTTAATTATTCTAGATTTTTAAAATTAGAATTTCATAAAAATTTAGTGATGAAATGAAACAGTAATAATGTTGTCCAAAATTGACATTTGCATCTTTTTGTGGCAATGATTGAATTAACTTAAGAAATTCTATTTTTTGTCTGCTTGAAATCTTTCTCATTGTAGTTTGAAAAGAATTGAGGTTGGAATGTCCAATTATTCAGTCTCTTACAGGTATTACGACATGGCCTTCGTTTTTATCTTAGCTCAGGTGTATGTTGGTAAATTCAAGGGATAACAGTTTATAAAGTTTATTTTATGCTAAGCATAATCTTTTGCTGTGGAATACACTACCTAGCTCTTCATTTCTGTTTCAGAATAGAAGCAATAACTCCTTTCACTAGACTCCACACTTTCTTTAGACCTAATTAATACCCATATATCAGTTCTCTCAACCTTACTCTGGGCCTTCTAGACATCTTATGATTTCTTAACCTACAAGGCAAAAATTTTGTCCATCCAAGACACTTTGTTATATCTTTAAATGCTGTGTGAGATGTTTTGGAGCTTCTGTTTAAAACTCTACACTAATGACTTAGTAATTGTTAAATTAGTTTTTCAATAAAGTTTGAAGTCAATGATTTAAGGGCTCCCACTTTATCTTGGGGCACTACCCGGGTCCGTTATAGGTCAGAAACCAGTGTCTTTTCTAGCACCTTTGAATAAAGCAAGAAAGGAAGAACTGATTTTGGAACAGTCTTACATTAAAATTTTATTTCAGTGGAAAAAAAATAACAATCTTTGTAAACCTTCCCTCTGATGCCCAAAAATATACTGATCCTACTACTGTTAGAGTAATTCTAAGGATAGAGGGATGATTTTCAATACATATTTTCCATAGCAGAATTTTTTTACATTTTATTTTTATGTGGAAAAACATTCTTAATATTTCAAGTGTTGGGGACCTCCTTAGTGGAACAGGGGTTAAAGTTTCAGGTACTATCCAGCTGTCTTCAGCCAATGCAGTTTGAGTTCTATTCCCGGCGAGGGAGCTAACCCACATGGCTTAGCAGACCTCTCCTGTCTTGCCCTCTGCTCCTCTCAGCAGTGTATTTCAGTCAGTCAACTTGTTCTGCTCCCCCTCTGTCTCTGGTGAATCCTCTCACCCCTCCACACCTCTGGCCTACACCCAGTTCTTGTATGCATAAATAAATAAAAATAAATCTTTAAATAATGTTTCAAGTGTCTCAGGATCTTAAGATATTTTTCATAATTATTTTTTAAAATGATCTGGGACACCACAACTACCTCATCTACCTTAATACCTTTGCAACGTCTAAGAAGTACAACATAGCTTCCTTAATTGAAATGTGAAAATTTAACACAGTTCTGTAATGTTTCACAAATGGTGAAACTTGAACCCAGCAAGGTTAAACGACTTGTTCAATGTCTCAAAGCAAAATACTTTAATTTGAAACTTCTCTGCTGAGAATTTTTTATAGTACTCTTATGCATTTTTATTATACTTTTCTGAACTGTATTCAAGTCACAAATCTATGTCCCCTCCCCACCCTGGAGATTATAAACTCATCAAGGTGAGGATCTCATTGCCTATCCCTAACTTGGCTTTAAGTGTTTTACAAGCTGATCTGACCATGTGCCCTTTTTAGAATAAAGGATTAATATACTCCCTTCATTATGCCATCACATAGCAATGGTTGGGGTTTTTGTTTGGATGCTTGTCAGTAAGTCTCATGTGCATTATCACATGTCACTGCTTATGTCGTTTGCCCCTGCAGATGATGTTGTGCACCTCCCTATTGTTGCTATTGGAGGCCTTATTTACCTGTCTGATCTAAACATGTATGACAATTAGCTGTTCTAGTTCTACGTTGAACCTGTCTTTAAATTGGGTGTGGAAATTGTAAGTGGAAAATTGGATATGTAGGAGCAAGAGACAGAGAAATTAAATTCAAGCTGCTCATAAATATAGCTTATCTTTTCCAAAAAGGTGCCTTTTGTTGTTGCAGAAGGTAATCATTATATTGTCTTGGTTCTATCATACATGGGAAATATTTGCATCAAGTCATTGTCTAGAAGTAACACCTAGTAGTGTGCAATTGATTTTGATTTTGGTACATATCAGCCAATTTTATTTATGCTTCTAAGGCACATTACTTTTCCACTGGGCAGTGGAAAGTGTTGAGAAAGAACCTTTATGGAGAACAGTACGATAGTGATATCTAAATAGGTAGAAAGGAATTAACGAAGCAGGCCTGCCATTCTTTGAAAGGCGTGTTGACAAGGTTGGTTTGGGGCTGGCATCTGGGAACTTGGATTTAAGAGGGTTTCCAGCATCTTATCTGCATGGCTCACTAGGTCTGATGGTTTCTGTAAATAATAAGGTTTATGCTGAACACCTAGTCTCCTTTCAGCTGTCTGGGCACTGACTTTCTGATTAGCTTTCCTGGTAGTACAACTTCACATGTGTTGTCACAGCTCATTTCTTGGGACTTAAGCATGTCCAATGTCATTCTGCTGTAAGAGGACCCTTGGGAGCTTGTTTTTGGTTTCTTCCAGACTTTTTCCAAAGTGCCTCCTTTCTTTGGAGGAATTTGCTTTTTATCCTTCCACTAGTGAATCATAGTCCATGTTCTATATGCTGATTCCTCTGAGTGATCTTAGGGACATCAAACCTGAGGTAGTCTTAGAGCCTCTTGACACATTAACTTTAAGTAATAATTATTCTGGCCAACCTGTACATACATAGCACTTACTCTGTTAAAGCCAATGTTCTAACAACATATATAAATGAACTTTTAATTCCTCACTTCATACCATGTAGAGGCTATTACTAGCACTTCCATCTTAATGATCATGCAACTAAGGCACAAAGAAATATCTTGGCCAAATATCTTGGTAAGTTATGCAATTATGTAGTGTTATGCAAAAAACTATGGAAAGAGAATTCAAATTGGTGAGTCATAAACTTTAGTTTTGCCTTATTTATCTCCATGTTTGGCTAATGATGAGTAATTTGAATATAAATTTATTTCTCTCTTAAATTAAAATGAACACAAAAGGGATATTTTCATAAAAATGAAATAAATAGTGTGATTATATTGTACCTATACAAATACTCATTATGAGAATTCTAGGTTTTTATTTTCAAAAGTGATTTTTCATTCTTTTAATAGTTGATTGGTAACTGGCTTCCCACCAAACAACCAATGCATCTGTGTTTTCTCTTATTCAAAAACATTTATGAAAGAATTGATAGTTTCCTTCTTTTTTTTAAGATTTATTTATTTTTATACAAGAATTGGGGTATCGGCCAGAGATGCGGGGGTGAGAGGATTCACCAGAGACAGAGTGGAGAACAGAACAGGCAGACGGACCAAAGTACACTGCTGAGGGGAGCAGCTGGGGAGATAGGAGAGGTCTGTCCCGCCATGTGGGTTTCTCCCTGGCTGGCCGGGAACTGAACTCGTGCTGCGGTGGCTGTGGATTGCTTCATAGGTTGCATCTTAACCCCTGCGCCACCAGGGAGGCCCGATAGTTTCCTTCTTAGACTGCTCTATCAGGCAACTGTAAGAAAAAAGAATGCACCTTAAGACTTTTTTTGATTGATTCATTTCTCTTTTATACCTTGTCTGCAAACCACAGTATTCAAATTCAGAATTTTATTCAACATTTCCCCAGTATAAATAAAAGCACTGTTTTTGTTCGAGCAAAATTATGTTCATCTGTTAGATACAATTACCCAGTACTTGAACTATATCCTTGAAAATTTCCACCCTGTACAAGTCACTTTTTTCTAAGATAAACTCCAGGTGTTTTTTTTTCCCCATCACATAATGAGGGTGGGCAAGGTGGGGAAGTGAATTAATTAGATTCATTTAATTGGTAAGTCAAGGAACAATTTATTCTTAGATCAATAAGTCCAAATATCCAAAAACCAAGTCTTGACTAACAGTTTCACACAGAATGCCCATATATGTAGTACTCCCCAAAAAATAAGAGTGAAAGTATTGTGAATAACAGAATATTTAGAGAAGCTTGCACTATCTGCCGTCAATGTGCTTATTTATTACAGGGGGCAAATAGGAACAATTTCAGTGGTAAAACTGGGTAGATATTACCTTAACCATGTAAACAGTGCTAACATCACCACAAGAGAACAGCAAGATACCAGGTGCCTCTGATGTGATACAGTGAGTGGGACACAATTTTACTTTTAAGGTGTTCTTGGGAAAAATGAATAACCTAAATCCAAGCAGGAATACATACCATGCAAACCAAAATTGAGGGACATTCTACAACATAAGTACATGCTTTATGAACACTGAAGAATTTCTGATTGATTATTCCATATAAAAAAAGGCTAAAGAGACATGGCAGTTACATGTAATATATGATTTTAGATTAGACCCTGGATATGAGAAATGAAAATATAAATGCTACATAGCTCATTAGGGAGAGAAATGGTGAAATTTGAATAAGATTCGTATATTAGAAAACATATTGTTTCAGGGCCTCCCTGGTGACGCAGGTGGTTGAGCGCAGCGCTGTGAGGCTGTCCGCAGCCTCGGCAGTGCCGGTTCGATCCCTGCTGGCCAGCGAGAATCCCACATGGTGCAGTAGACCTCTCCTGTCTCGCCCGCTGCTCCCCTCAGAAGTGTATTTCGTCAGTCTGCCTGTTCTGTTCCTAGCTCTGTCTCTGGTGAGTCCTCGTGCATCTGGCCTATACCCCGGTTCTTGTATAAAAATTAAAAAAAAAATCTTAAAAAAAAAGAAAACATATTGTTTCAATATTAATGTCAACATTTTGATAATTGTATTATCAAAATTGTGTTATATTATTGATTTTAGAAAATAGACACTGAAATATTAAGGGATAAGATGACATTTACTCTAAAATGTTGCTAAAATTAATGTGTGTGTGTGTGTGTGTGTGTATGTGAGAGAGAGAGAGAGAGAGAGAGAGAAAGACAGACAAGAAAAACATGATAAATGGGTGAAGGATATACAGTAATTCTTTGTACTACTTTTGTGACTTTTTTGCAGGTCTGAGATAATTCAAACTTTTTTTTTTTAAGCTTAACAAATGAGGTCAGAATCACAGGGATCGCAAGGGTTAGAGCAAAACTCTGAAGATACAGCAAGAACCCTGGGCAAATATTCACACAAAATCAGTTATTAGTAAACACTGGTCAGATGACCAAGCCATACTTATTGCCTGTTCAATGTCAGGCATTGTCCTACAAGCTAGACACTCACTGGAGTGAATAGGAACAAAGATTGTCACCATAGTGATGGTCATACTCCAGGGAAAGCAGAGAGACAAAAACAAAAAACAAAATTATATAAATGCAGTAGAACTTAATAGAATATGGACAAATAAAAGAAATAAAGTAAAATAAAGAAGACAAATGGTTCCAATCATTTTCTCCAGAAGCACACCAGCATGTTAGTTTGGTCACTATCTCTTTTGTCGTACAGAATTTTTTTCAAAAACTGGGCAGAAAAGCTGAACAGGTATTTCTCCAAAGAAGACATGCAGACAGCCAAAGGGCATATGAAAAATGTTCATCATGGGCCTCCCCTGGTGGCGCAGTGGTTGAGCTCTGGGCTACGAAGCTGCCCGCAGCCTCTGCAGCGCTGGTTCGATTCCCAGCCGCCGGTGAGGGTCCCACGTGGTGGGACAGACCTCTCCTGCCATGCCCACTGCTCCCCTCAGCAGTGTATTTCATCAGTCTGCCTGTTCTGCTCCCCTCTCTGGCTCTAGTGAATTCTCTCACCCTCCCGTGCTTCTGACTATACCCAGTGCTTGTATAAATAAATAAATAAATCTTTGAAAAAAAATTAAAAAAAATCTTCATCACTTACCATCATGGAAATGCAAATCAAAAGTACAATGAGATACCACTCCACTTCTGTGAGAAGGATGCATATCAAACAAAACCCACAGGCAGCAAGCGCTAGTGAGGATATGGAGAAAAAGGAACTCTTAGAATGAAGCATGGTGACCTGGATTAAGCAGCCTGGGACCCTACTAACAAGCTTTTTCTCAGTTCCTGGTATGCAACTTAGTCCCTGATATGAATCTTAGATGACAGACTGCCATGAGGCAGGATGGTCTTGGGGTGGGGGGTCCCATGACTGCTGACCCTTTACTCATCCTTGGTAGGCAACTATTTGACTCATCTCTCAGTATGTAGTCACGTCCTACTGAGCCATGTATAGCTGCCAATGCAAACCCACCGGAACCTTGTAGAAACTGGAAGTGTATATAAGCCCCTGACTTCCTACAAAGGGTCTCAGCATTGGGATGCGAACCTGCTTCTTGTTAGCCCTGGTGTCCACGTTTCTTTTGTGCATATAGCAATACTGTTTGTGGGGATGTAGACTGGTCTAGCCCCTATGGGTAAAAGGGTGGAGGTTACTCAAAAGATTGGATCTACCATATGACCCAGCATTTCCACTTCTAGACAGCCATCCAAACAACACAACAACAGCCATTCAAAAGGAAACCTGCATGCTTGTGTTTATAGTAGCACTATTTATAATAGCCAAGATATGGAAACAACACAGAAAATGCCCCAGAACAGATGAGTGGATCAAGAAGATGCATTATATATACACAATGGAATATTATTTTTTTAATTTTATTTTTGTATTCCCCATACAATTGCAACTCCCTTATTTTGACCCCAATTCCTCCCCTCCCAGCTCCCCACCCCCCATAGAGTGTCTCTGGTTCATAGTTGTTTGTTGATTTTGATTTTTACTTTCTTATAGTTATTCTTTTTCCTGGTCCCTTACTTAAGTTTTCTAGATTTCTGCTATGAGTGAGACCATCCGGTATTTTTCTTTTTCTTTCTGCTTATTTCGCTGAGCATGATCCTTCCAGAGCCATCCACACAATGGAATATTATTCAGCAATCAAAAGAAGATAAACTAATTCAATTTGAAGCAACATGGATGGAACTGAAAGGGATTATCTTAGTGAGCCAGAAGGAGAAAGATAAATACCAGATGGCTTCACTCACTTACATGTGGAATCTAGAGAAAACAAAGAAAGGATCAGATGAAGACAAACTGTAAGACTGACCCTTGAATGCAGATGTTAAGTCTGAGACCTGAGGGAAAAGGGAGGTATGAGGGAAAGAGAACATGGCGGGAGGAGAATGTGGTGGAGTATGGTAGAGGACTGTGAACAGGAAAACTTTTGTGACCGCACCTGGTGGGAGAAATCCTATATTGTGAAAAAATAAACAAGAATGTTTAAAAATAAAACAAAATAAACAATGAAAAAAAAATCCAAAGTTCTTGCTCAGGCTATCCTGCCAATGTGCCTCTTTGAGTCTGCGTTCTCAAGAGGAGATGGCCAGGCAGGATGCAGCAGACTTAACTCGAGGGATGTTGTCATTTATAGACACTCCAAAGATAAAGCACAACCTAAAAGGAAGTCCTTCACTCCAGATCTAGTGAGCTCTAATCTCCAACTTCATGATACACTCTTGTGAGAGGATTTCAATCTAAAAGGGGACTGCAGGCTAGAAATATGTAGACTCTCACACATGTGTCCCCAGAAGAACAAAATTTAAAGGGTCTGATTTGCCCTTAAAATGCCTGATTTATAGAAAACTGGGACTAATCTCCTGGTGGAGGCATGTGGAATTACCCAGCCCCGCTTGTCCTTGGGGTGTCGGTTGGCATGCCCAAAAGTTACTGCTGATTATTAAGCTAATGTAGGGTCAGGCAGGGAGTCTTTTACCAGGACAAAAGTCTTGGTTTGAGGATATCTGCTGAAAATAGCAAGCAGACATTATGGCCAGATTAGAACAGCTTGTGCCAGATTATTTTGCACCCCCAATCCACATTCCCACCAAGCACATTCCTCACATTGCTCCACACATTCCTCCATGGACTTGACACCTTGCCTGAATCTGACCCCCAAATTAAAGTGAGACTTGCTGTGAGGAAAGCGGTCACATCTCCAGATATGTGACCCTTCTAGGTATATTTCTCTCACTGCTTGGAATTTGAGTCATTTTTTCTTCATCCCACATTGCTCCCAGGATTGCTGTCCTGCGAGGCGGCAGAGAAACAGTCACCAAGAATATCTCTCTATTCTCCCATCAATTTAGACTCTAGTTGGACTCCCCCTCTTTGTGCTGCTCCTTGCTGGTAAATACACCCCACCTCAAACCTTTAAAGGACTCACCTGCCATTTGCTATAGTGTGTGTTTCCTGAATTGCAATCCCTCAGCTACTCCCAAATAAGCACAATTTCTTGTATTTGAGCTTGCCTCAGTTTACTTCTTTTTTTAAGATTTATTTATTTATGCATACAAGAACGGGGGTACAGGCTATAGGTGCAGGGGTGTGAGAGGATTCACCAGACAGAGTGGGGTACAGAACAGGCAGACTGACTGAAATACACTGCTGAGGGGAGCAGCAGGCACAACAGAAGAGGTCTGCTGCACCATGTGGGTTGCTCCCTGGCTGACCGGGGATAGAACTCATGCTGCAGAGACTGCAGATAGCTTCACAGTGCTGTGTTTAACCCTTTGTGCCACCAGGGAGGAGTTTAGTTTACTTCTTTATTTTGATAGACACCCTGTAAGCAAATGCCTGCATGAACAAAGCAACTCTCTCTAATTTGGGCTTAAAAATCCATGCTAATACTTCTCTTTGACCCTGGGTTGGCCCTCCAGTGAGTCAGCAGCTGCCTTGCTGGGGTGAATCACAAATCTCCTGGCCCCACCCTACTCCTGCCTTTCTCTGATAAGGACCTTTGTAATTACCTTGGATCCATTTAGGTAATCCAGGATAACTTCCATCTCTCAAGATCCTTATTTTGATCACATTTACAAAATCCTTTTGCCAGAACATATTCTGGGGATCAGAATGTGGTTATCTTTGAAGAGCTTTATTCCACCTAAAATAATTAGGGAGAAGAAAAATTTTGGAGAATTATGCTCTTATAGAAATGTGAAAGAAAGAAAGAAGTCAAAAGTGTAGGCTCCATTAACACACAACAGTGATATCACTACAGGACTATAGTAGAAATGCACTATTGGTGAAATATGAATTGCAAAGTATAAGGTGTTTAAATTGTGCTTGATCAAGTTGGATTTGATAGGCTAATTAAAATATTTCCATCATGAGCTTCTTTGATAAATTGATGACAGACACTGAACTCGAAGTGTCTGAGTTATTGCTCATGTGTCATTATGAAAAGCTAAAATAATATGCATATATCACACCTACCTACACATATGCACCTACACATATGCACATGCATAACATGTAATTAATGTATGTGTGTATGTATTAGTTAGGAATGATCAAAATAGAACTATGCCTTCAAAGACTTTTTGAATTCTCTCCACCTAAAAAATATAATCAATCTTAGGTGCTTTTGATACAAACACTGCATTATCTTGCATCTGAAAAACAAAGGAGCTGCAGCCTTAGAAGTGTTCGAGCACATTCTGTCTACCTGAAGGTCTCACATGTTCATAGCACATAATTTACCAGCAGGTAGGTTAGGGGAGGCACATGTAACCTAGGGGACAGTGCAATGTCATCAGACACACAGGGCATTTATAACTGTTTCAGCGGCCCAGTGTTTGTTATTCAAGCCAATGAACATGTGTGCATGAAAACCTTCCATCCATATTTACAGGTTATGATCAATAAGGAGGGGAAAAGGGAAAATAAATGTGGCCTTTTTAAAGAATATGGCATATAAATACCTGAAACAAGGATTTCATAACAAAAGGGCATGCTAACCTTACTAAATGCTGATTACTCCGTGTATAATAGAAAAGGAAATAAAAGCGTTTTTATAAAATGTATCAAATCCTAAGAGTGCTGTTAAACTCATTAAAGAAAAAATGAAGTTAGAGAAACTGGTCTTATTTTTTTTCACTCCCAGTAGAGTTCATTTCTACTTCAACAACTAAGCCAAGGTCACATTTAACTCACTTCAATTTCACCCAGTGCACAAGCTAATGTCAATAGTACAGCTGCCATGCAGAGCTAAAGACTGATGGTTAGACAAAGCCATTTACACAAGGCTGGGTCTTTCATCTTCTCTCAGCCAGTGACATAAGAAAGCACTGAGGTTATTCTCAACTAGAGCCGAAAACTGGCGTATTAGAAAGAATGTTATTCTCCTTAGCTGTCACACAAAGGATCTGAAGAAATGTAGAAATGTTTTTTTTTTTCCTTCCCCCCTCCCCTGGTCATCTGGGGAGATCACAAAGTGACTCTAATAGCCTTCACTCTGAAATTTTCACATGGTTTAAGTGATTGCCAAGTCTGATATTTTCCATTTACACTTCATTGCCATCAGAAAAAGAAAAAAAAATCAATATACCTACCTACTCAAGTGTGTCACAGGATGAGCTTATAAAAGAAGACATCAGTCTTTTTAGGTCATGAAAAATATACTTATTCAAATATATCTTATTTAAAATGACATAAATTGCAGTGGTTAGTCAAGATTCGATTTCCTCTAAAATATAAGATTTAAAATATTCCTTGACTTGCCAGGAATCAGAATCCTTCAAATTGTTGATATATACAGAGGTACTTGTTTTCTGATGTAAGTCATTCTGCCTGTATTTTATTTTAGTGCATTAGTGACTACATTTATTAATTTCACAGGAACTAAAGCATCACATTTTATGAGACCGCACAAGGTGGTGCATTTTTTTTTTCTTCTCAGGAAATAATTTTATTTTAAACCTTACTTTTCTATTGCATGGCTTCTTGCACTTTTAGCTCTATGTCTTTGGGAAAAAAAAAAGAGGATGTTTCTTTATATTCTAATATTATTTTACATTAAGAATCTATTCTTTCTTAACTTGTTTTAACTGTTAAACTTCTTTATGCAGAAAAGGTGTAATGAGTTCAGTATAATATTTCAAATGCTTTTGTTAAAACCAGAGGTAATTTTAACTGTCAAAGGAACATCCATGTCAGATTGGTCTTTCAATTAAAAGAAGTCTCATGTCAAGTTTGAGTGCATGACTGTGTTATATACATACTCTGCGTTGCAGATTTTGAGAATTCTTCCATTTCCCTATTTTTCCTGAAATATGGTACAGAAGGAGAAGTAGTGGTGGGTGTGCCCTAGATTTCCTGAGTTGATTCACTGCAAAGTGTCTCCCTCCCAGAGCTCACGCTGTGTGTACAGCATCACTGTCGCAGGAAACCTAGAAGACCAATACAGTGCTTTTGAGTTTGAACACAGTATTCAAGTGACACACGTCAAAGAGTTCCGAAACAGTGAAGGAATCTTCACCTTCCTGCTATTACAGTGCCAATCCTGTATCTTGCTCCCTAGACCTCTAGCCCCAAGATGAGGATGAAAAGAAAAGAAGAAAATAGAAGCAAAATTTTTGTGTCTGGGGTCACTCGTGGACCCAGTTGTCCATGGAACAATGCAACACACTAACAATTTGAGTAACTGGGCCATCCCCCACAGTTACAAGTATTTCAAGGTCAATTTATCAATTTAACAGCTTCATCTTCTTAATCACTAAACTTCTGTCTCTTTGAGCTTGTGCTGAAAGACTGTGGCTGCTAATTAAAATGGAGCTTTACTAGCAAGTACACAAATTAGATCCTGTCAGTAAGTTTATTCTAACTATTGGTCATTTCTAAATGCCTTTTTAATCCCCTAATTTTTACATTAAAATTCAAAAGCCTAACAATCTTAATCACCCCTACATCAAATTCATCATTAAGAACAGGAAGCCAGATGGTATAATTTTGATTTACCGGACTTCAGCGTGAATTAATGTACTGAGTGCCGATAATGAATACATCAAACCTGATATTGCAGAAACCTATGAATCTGGCATGTGAAATTAATAACACGCTCTGCACAATGAAAGCATGTAAGCTCATATAAAACTGAGGAGTAATGGGCCCTTTTATTTTAAATGGTCTTTATTAGCCTTCCGTTTGGACTCTTAAGAAAAAGATGAGCGTTTTGTTTAGTAGTATACTTGTCCATCCCACAACTGTTTGTCCCCAATGTAACACAACATGAGCAAAATTAGGATGATTAATAACAAAGCTTGTCTCAAGAAATTTGCTCCAAGGGCTCTCAGAATAGTGGTTAATTCGGTGTTTATTCGGGGAATTGTACATATTAGTGAGACTTGGGAATTTTCTGTAAAATATTGTGACCTATAAAATATTATGCTAATGTTTTCTTATAACTGGACCAACTGTTTATAATGCAAATGCTCAAGAACCCTCTTGTACATTAAGCTTCTTCTTTAAACAAACGTATGCTGTTTTATCCCCTACTGTTTTATTACTGCTAAAAAGTACACTGTTTTATGCTCAGGAATTAAATAAAATCCATATCCAGTCATGCAAGTCACGTGGGCTTAGAGTGGGCCATCGAACAAAGTTGCTCATTGCATAGAAACAACCGATTCCTGAAATAAGTGGGAGCTTCTGTTTTGTGATCGTGCTTACTAATGTCTCTGCCAATATATTTACATATTCTCAGTAAATATATAATTAATATCGACTTGCAGGGAATTCAAATTTTTATTAAGTTTGAACAAAATTAGAAATAAAATTCATAAATTAAGTGAAAAATCTAGAAGTAAAATTAAGAGATGAAATATACTTTTTTTCCAGTAACTAACGGTTTGTATAAAATAGTGTCATCTAGTAGAGCAGAAAGTATGCATTATTTCCACCTGAATTTTCTAAAATGCAGAATTTCTTAAATCAAGTTGTGACTGTTGGGTATGCGTGCTTGGGGTACTTTCCTTCCCTAGGAGCAGCAGGATTACCAATCAGCTGTCTAAAATCAGCCTGAAAGTGGCCCTGTGAAATATAGTTTGTAAATGAAGATTTTTAAACACTTCAAGTAGTTTTATCTCCTATTCCTAATACATCTCAATAGTCAACATAGAGAGCTAGGAATGTAGAGAGGGACAATCTTTGCTTTTCACTCAACACTATCTATAATGGATTTGAAGAAGGTGAAAATGCCCATTTTACTTTTAGAATGGTGATAGGTGAGCTAGTGCTGCAGGTTAACAACTTGAGCTGCTGTTCAGTTGCACGGACCTTCGTTTTTCACTGCTCTGCGGGTACACCAAATATTTCAGCAGCCTGAGTCTGAAATGAAGGCAGTGCCACAAATAGGATAATGTTAAAAAAAATGGTAGAAACCTTACACTAAGTGCTATTTTCTAGATAACATTGCTCATTGGTTCAATCTATACTCACACTTGTAAGACAGTATAGAGGATAATTTGTATCTCTTAGAGATACAGTGCTAAGATTTATTACAGAAAAGGAAAGGGAGGTATTAGTGCTCTATCTTAAGGGTAGGGAAAATAAAAGCACTTTTTGGGCTCCTGGTATTTATTTTTGTGACTTAGCCTTCAAAAATTGTGCGTTTTAATAAAGATTAGGCTTTTAAGAAGTACACCTTTAAACCTTACATCACTTTGAATGGAATAAGTCGGTTATTTCTGGCTGAAAATTTTTCTTACTCTTAAATCTCTTTAACTGAAGCTCATTTGACAAACCTATTATAAAATGAATAAATGCAGCACGGTGTGATTTGTCCACTGTCAACATGTTAACACACTTTATTTGAAGGTGGATTGATGGAGGGTGGCTGAAAGAGTTTACCCTCCTGAGTTAAAGAATAGAAAACCCTTTTTTCTTAGTTTTTTCCTTTTTTTTCTTAGAAGTTCACAAGAGTAGATATACAATTATCCTCGACTTGCTGATGCAAAGGAACAGAGCATTTAGTTTCTTGTCACTGTCTCTGAAATTCCTAAAGGTACAATTAGCATTTCATTTGACATAATGTTGAAAGGTTCATAGATTGATCTTCCCTAAAATGCAGCAAGAATTTTTTGAAATGCAAATTTTGACATTTATTAACTTTTATTCCAGATCTGTTTATAGACTGTAAAACTGTGCATACATTTAACTCGAAGAAGCTAAAAGGACAATGTTTAGGTGGATACTCTGTGTTATAATAAAAGTCTATTTTATTGTTTCAACAATGAAATTTTTATTATCAGAGATTTATGATATCAGCACAGCAGTTTTTACTGCATGATTCACAGTGTTTTTATAGATGTATATTCAACAAAACAAGGAGAGAAATTGTACTGCAGTGCTCTCTCTCAGGAGTGCATTTCCCCATTGAAATAATGTCAGCAGTTTTCCACCTTCAAAGCCCTATGTTTTCAAATCAATTAACAATTCTAATTGTGCAGGAACAGTTGCTCACTTAGCTTGGCAAATGGGACAGGAAACATTATTTCCTTTCTTTGCCTAAAATGAAGGCTTTAATCGTCTGAACCATATTTAACATATAAAAACACACAACTGAAAAGTTAGACAGTTTGAAACTCAATCAGATTGCCGGGGCTGCCTTCCTGTGCCTGCGGCCTGCATTTATTTCCCCCTCTATCTCAAACCTTGCTGGATGTCCGGACTAATAACACTTTTACATCTCTGTGCGGACAAGCCACCTTCAGATTCATTTAGACTTTCCTTTCATCAGATATTTATCTAGTCAGGCAGTTGTAAGAGTTATTACTTTTCTGAGGTAGCAAACCAAACATTGGTTCTGACCTGAGTTGCGACTCTCGAATGCAGATCTGTATCGGCAGGTTAGAAATAGCTGACACGGCAGCATGGAGGAGCCAGGTCTGCTGTTCCACTTAAGTCCTAATGTCATTTCCACTTAAAAAAATTTTTATTGGGATTAAAGTGCAGCTTGTAAGATATTGAACAATGTGGTTCATAAAACTAGGAACACATGCAATCTTATAAGGCGTTATTAAATATGTACAGTTTAACCTTTTCTTTTTTACAAATGTATATTTGAGTTATGGCTCCTAATGTCTGTCCATATTTATAAAAGACATAAATGCTATGATTAGAGGAGGAGATGTATAGTACTTTCGCATCAATGGAAAAATGTGCTTTATTATGTTTTCGAGAGCTTCTGAGATTATTCAAATATATACTTTCAGAAAGACAGCTTGCATTCTAGAATGATTAAAAGATCTCCAACCGATGAAGGAATTTTTGATTCACTTGCCCACAATTTTTAATTTAGTACATGCTCTTGGAGGAGTCTCTGGGAATGACCTATGACTCATTATTCCATTTGAAACTTACTGTGTTCAAGTGCCTGCATGCTTTTTTCAATGTGGAATCCTAGAGTTTCTTGACCGTGTCTCCTTGAATGTTATGCCACTGCAAGTAAACATGTAGGTTATCTAGTTCCGTCCAATGAAAATTAAAATATATTCCTGGTAGTCTTAAGAGATCATATTTGCAGGAAAACTACAAAACCAGGTCACCTGTGTGTAGACTTCATTCTCTCAATGAAACAGCTGCAGCTGATTGAAAAGTAGGAAAGCACTCACTGGCTGATCAGGTTTAACACAGAAGTGCAATACCACATTTTGGACAGGGGAATTTCAAATGTTTCTGAATGTAATTCAAGCTCGTCAGTAAAATTCTCTTGGACCAATGAACAGCAGAGAATTCCAAGGCAGCAATAATGGAGAATAGAGGACAGCGAAAGTTTCTGTGTCTCTTAAACAATAAAAGTAAATAACAGGACAAGGAAATTTACGCATATGTATTATATGTTCATTGTGATGTAAATGAAAGGAATTTGGTAGTTGGAGCATGTTTATGATTTTGATAGGAAATATTTTTTGGTGTAGGCATATATTAAACGATGTGGTCATATCTCCAATCTTCAAAATCTGATTCAGATGCCACCTCATGTCTGAAGATTTCCCTTATCTCTGCCAAGTGAGAAATGAATGTTCTCTCTTTTCTGTATTTATAGCACTTTAAAAAAATCACCCTAACTGTACTTCTCACTTATGACTTAAATTATTCCATTTTGCGTATTATATGCTGATGGCACTATGAGCCACACAAGGCGTTTCAGTCCCCTCCTTGTGTGTTTATACAACAGCATGCCCTCCCCTGAGTGAGGCATTGTAGACAGAGTGTGATATGCACTGAGGAAATAAATGACTGAGTGCAGAAGCAGATGATACCATAGGGTTAATGTACATCAGGCTTTCTCAACCTTAGCAACTATTGACATTTGGACCCGATAATTCTGTGTTGTGGGGGTTATTCTGTGCATTAATGGATGTTAGTAGAATCCCTGATCTCTACCCACTACGTGCCGGTAAGATTTTCCCCTAAGAGGTGACAACCAAAGTCTCCCTACATGGCCTGGGGGTGGGGGTAGCAACATCACCATTCCTTCTCCTGGCTCCCCACCTCATCTAGGGAACCTGACAAATATAACACCCAAAATGCTGAAGGAGAAGCTACTACAGGATTTCTAAAGGAAGCCATAAATTAATGACATAAACAATCTAAGAAACATTTAGCCCTACCAAATCACCTCATTGATTATACTCACAAATCCTCATAGCTGTATTTCCCCCTCCTCCACACTATCTTCATAGGCTACCATTAATGCTTCTTATTAATTTTCACAGCTCCAGACTGAAATATGTCCTCTTTATATTCAGGTGCTGTGAGCTTTATGCCCATGTTCACCTCCCCACATTTGATTATGAAAATAGTTTTTTGACAGTAAAGTGAGTTTGGCTTGGCTAGCTATTCTGTAGTCAATGTGGTAGCAAGATACACATTTCAAAGGGGAAATGAAGTTGAGCTTCCATGGAATTTTATAGCGTCATCGACATTGTCTCGGTTTTGGCCTGAGTCTATAATTGAGAGTATTTTTAATACTGAGTAGGATATAAAAGAATGAACAAATGAAATAGCATACTCCATTTCAACAAAGGAGATTTCAACAAAGGAATTGTATTGGGGGGGTGAGCAAGACAAAGAAAATCAGGAGGAAGGGAGAACTAGTGAATGTCTCATCAATAAAAATTAGTCATGCTTTATGTACCTTCTATATTTTTTCACAATTTCTCCCTAGTTTGAGCCACATGCTTTTATCATCCTCCCAGTCTACTAAACCAAACTCTTTGCCTCTTGCCCTCCTTTATTTTTAATGCCATTATTTTTGCTATTTGTTATTTTATCGTGTTTTAAAAGGTCATTGAAGCATGCCTGTTCCAGAAATCATGTGACTTTAACATAAGAAATTTAGATTAGAAATTTTAGGAAAAATTATAACAAGGACAAAAATCTGAAGTAATTGTTTAAAGTGATTCATTTTCCTTTCAGCAGTTAAAAAGGAGATGAGGTTTAAAAGTGTCTGACACAGATATTGACAATGTGGCCAGATAACGACAGCGAGGGCCTAACTAGGGGCAGCAGCGAGGCCAAGGTGAACAAGGAGGCAGTGAGGTGGGTGTGGCAGAGATTACTAAACATGCCTACACTTACTGGCGCTGGGGCACAAAATTGACTTCAAGCCTTTCTGCAGGTAATGTGAAGAACAAAACTTGATGGGTTATGATTCAGTGTCCAGAAGATGAACAACAAACCACTGTTTAAGAAAAGCAGACTGATATTTTTTTTCCCAAGCACAGAGACACTTTTTTTCATTTGGAAGGATGAATCAGATAAAACAATAAAGAACCAAAATTAATTTTGCACTTTGTAATAGTCAAACAAAATAGATAGCACATTGAATTGTACAGTTTTAAATGCTCTCCCAAAAGTAGAGTACAAACTTAACTTTATTAACAGAAAATATTTCCCTGTCACTAACATAGAGGGAAAAAGTGTCACATGAATACTCATACAAGAGACTTTAAGTAGCAAGGATGTTCAAAGTCTTGCACTAGTTTTTGCAAAAGGTACAGAATAGCTCTCCAAATGGATGAATGACTATTCTTCAAAAATGACCTTTTATAAAAGCTGAGGGCATAAAATTAAATCATAATTCAGTGAAGGAATTTTTCCAGAAAATAAGATAATATAGTCTAGGTATATTACTTTCAGATGCCCTCTCCTAGGTCAGTAATAGCATTTAGAGAACTTTGGAGGAATGGAAAGTTAACATCCCTTAGATCAATGGTCCTCAAATATTTTCTGTCCCAACCAGAGCTGGATAACCCAATAGGAAATGCATAGGCTAAGGAGGGAGAGAATACACACAAAAAATCTGGAAAGATGTTTCAGTTTCTGCATACATACAAATTCTGTCACTCTGCGCAATTCAGTTTTATTTAGACTATTAAGAGTACTTTATGCTTGAACTAACATCAGAGAAAGCCACAATATTTTCAAAGTTTGGGGCTTCTAATTGCCCCCCCCCACCCCAGTGAATCTGACAAATAGGATTTTGTTCCATCACAAATAGTTTTGAAAATGCCATCCTTAATTTGGGGACCTATGTGTGGTTAACTCTGCGTGCCTGAGAGAGGCGAGAGATGAGAAAAGGCATGGCTGGGGGTGACATATTCAACCTGGGTACCAATTTGTGACCATTAAGGTAGAATGGGCAAAAGCACACAGTAAGATTATTACAGGTTTTTCTCTCCTGCCACCCTCCATACTGACTTCATAAACAGTTTTCCTCTCAAGAGGCAGCATCTCCAGTGAACTTTTGGAAAATACTTTATCAAAGTCAAATTAAAACCAAACTTGCTCATGAGGGCTGCAAGTCCCCATCTTTTGAGCTAGTGATTAACTCAAAGTATACATTTCTTGCCAACTATTAAAATAGCAAATCAGGTATAGCCTGGAAAATTTAGGAGTTTCACAGGTATTCTTCCTCAGGTAATGGGAAATTCACTGTAGGTGGTACAGAGGTTTGTGTCTGCAAGGGGTTATAATATTTTTTCAGATAACATCTTTAACTCTTTTGAAATACCGTAAAGAATGAATACCTCTGAATTTCTATCCCCAAACCTCAATCACAAAAAGAACAACTCGTTCTAATTGATTTGTCAAGATGGGTCATTTGCCGAATTTTCCCTTTTTAGTGAATTGACATCTTACTATGGGTGTCAAGAACTTAGTATTTTAAAACTCATGAATTTACTGTAGGGACATATGCAGTCTTATGTTCATTGCAGCACTATATACAATAGCCATGTTATCGAAACTATCTAAATGCCCAAAATCAGAAGAGTGGAGCAGGAAGATGTGGTATATTTATAAAATGGAATGCTACTCAGCTATAAAAAAAAAATGAACTTTTGCTATGTGTGACAACATAGATAACACTGGAAGGATTATGCTAACCAAAATAAGTCAGAAAGAGAAAGACAAGTACTGAATTGTGTCACTTGAATGTGGAATAGAGAAAAACAAAACAAAGGATTAGATAATAACAAACCATGGAAACTGACTGTGGAACTGAGGCTATACAAGGGAGAGGTGGAGGTGAGAGAATAGAATAGGGAGCACAATGGACTACCCCTACTCTGGTGGTGGGTGTGGTGTGGTAACAACACTTGAATAGGGGATATGCTCAATCATATAAATGTTACTTCAATTAAAATTTAATAAATTAAAAAATGAAGTTTGAAAAAAAATCACCTTCAAATCACCCTGAGTACTGATTTTTAAAAACAAACAAACATGAACTCTTGCCATTTACAGCAACATGGATGGAACTGGAGGGGTTTATGCCCAGTGAAATAAGCCAGAGGGAAAAAGACAAATACCAGATTATTTCACTTACATGTAGAATAAAGAGAAACAAAACAAGGTAACTGACAAAACTAAACCAAAGCGATGGTTAGAAATATGACTGCAAAATTGAGGCTACTAGAGGGAAGAGTGAGAGTGGGAACAAAATGGGGAGGGGTCCCAAATGTATTGGGTGGAGGGACGTAGGTGCTTGGTGGTGGCTTGAATGTGGGGGTGCGCATGGGTGGAGGTGTGAATCTGTTTGCCTGAATCATGGTACAATAACCACTGTTAGCTATTTACAATAGCTAAGCTATGGAAACAACCCAAATGCCCAAAAATAAATGACTGGATCAAGAAGATATGGTACATATACACAATGGAATATTACTCAGCAATCAAAAAGAGAAACTCATGCAATTTGTGGCAACATGGATGGAGCTGGAAGGGATCATGCTCAGCGAAATAAGCCAGAAAGAAAAAGAAAAATACCAGATGGCCTCACTCGTAGCAGGAATTTAGAAAACTTAAATAAGGGACCAGGAAAAAGACTAATTATAATAAAGTAAAAATCAAAATCAACAAGCAACTATAAACCAGAGACACATGGGAGGGGCAGGAGAGGAGGGATTAGGGTCAAAATAAGGGGGGGTGGGAATTGTATGGGGACTATAACCAAGATGAAAATGCATACATTGTGCAAAAATGAAAAATGATGTAAAAATATGTAAAATAAAAAACCCAAGTATTAAAAAAATACCTCATGAACATAACTAAAATCCTCTTTGCTTAAGATAGGAATATAGTGTTCATATTTATTATTATATAATCTTCTCTACACTGAATAAACCGGGATTATCAAATCAGGATAAACTGTCATAGACTAAATTCTATTCAGGATGAATAGGTTTTATGTTTCCTGTTAACTTGCCTAGTCTCATTCCACACTCCCCTATGCATGAATTCATGTTTGCACCTGCAATCCCAAACCCTCATATTGTGCTACGGTCTCTCAATTGGTACTTAATACTTCAAAAGTCAGAATGAATGCTGAATTTAAAAAACAATAATAATATAAGTATTATTCCCCTACTATGTCTGAATTAAATAATTCCATTTATATTAACATACATGACTCATTTTATCAAAGGAACTATTTGCCTGGCAAAAATAATAAATTAAGTAATTAATATATATATATATTTCTATTCACAGTTTTGTTAGAATTAGGCATAGTATATATTTTCTCCCATCTATCAGAATTGAAAAGACTGGGAAAATCTCTATGAGGACAGAAAATACTGAAGAACAACTTGTGATTTTAGTTTGTGTTAAAAAAAATGTTTTGTATTTTCTTTATCAGTCTTACTACCTTATTTTTGTTCCATTTTTAGCTGTTTTCCTGCCTCTACTCCATCCAGTTGATTTCTGGCATCTCATTGACTGATTTGAGAGGAAGTTTGTGGTTGTCCGACACCACTCTTTCTGACTCTGACCTTGAACATGGCATCTGCCCACACTTCTGAATTGTACCATGGCCCAATGCTCCTAGATTGGTGGTTTCTTTCACTGTGTCTATGACCCTCACAGACCTAAAAATGTGACGACTGCCTCCTTCTCTGTGGAAGTCTATGCCAGAGGGTGACTACCAGTCTCTCTCATCCCTCTCTTCCCTCTTTCCCAGATTCTGTGCATCCTCTCCTCGAAAGCTACATTGGCTAATTCCATCCTGAAAACTGATATTATTAAGGAAGTGGGGAAATTTCTGGACAGGACTAAAAATGGAGAATAGACTCATGAAAGATATAGGAAAATCCAGTTAAAAATAATTAGGATCTCCTAGTCTTGGTGGAAGAGGTAGACCAGGGAATTTGTGAAGATGAGAGTGATCTTCAGAAGGCAAGTAGAGTAAACACATAGGGTTATAGAAATATTTAAAGAAAGAGGGTCAATTTGTCAAAACTGCAGTCAAGAATAATGACTGTAGAGTTGACAGCTGTAATAGAAATGATTTCTTTAGTGATTTACATGTATTTAGTAAATAATATTTTGAAGGCAACATTTTTATCATCTACTTTTATCTGCTATAATTATTACTTTTTCCTCTTTGCAATGCATGCAATTGGGGAAATTTTCTAAGTGAAGCATGCTTTCTTCTTGCTAGGTCAAAACAAAGCATTACAGTAGCCTCTTAATAAATGTCAATTACCTTCCCTTTTCCCTGAGCCTGGAATTATGCTAATAACATTCTTCTGAATATTCATAGACTCATAGAGTGTTTGATCTGGAGAGGAATTTAGTGATATTCTCACCCAAATTCCTTTTAATAAAGTTGAAAACATGGGCTCAGAGACTTGAAGTAGCTAGCATGAGGTTGCCCAGCAGACTAAGAGTAAAGCCAAGACCAGAAACTAAGTGTTGTTGGGATGAAACAGCATGAATAGAGTTTGATTTAAAGAGATGGCTTCCAGGTACCCAAAAGAACTGTGCATTTAGGCTGCAGAGTTAGGTAAATGCCATACTATGCAGAATCTTAAATGTCATATTAAGGATTTAGGGAGTAATAAGAGACATTTGATGTTTAAAAAAGGATGGTGAGATTAAGTTGGCAATTTAAGAGAGATGCATTATTTTTTCTATTTTATTTCCATTAACTAATAAGATTTTCTATTTCTCAATACCATTATTTTCAATTTAGGAAGCAGTGCTGTTCATTATAGTTACACAGTTTTCTACCCTTGTCCTCATGACAGTTTCTCCTTTCGTGTATCTTTTACCACTTTTCTTTATCCTGCAGGCCAGAACATTATGCATCTGGGACATCTTCTCCATCAGTTTAAAACACAGATAACCTTTCATTGCCCAGTCTCTTTCTCCTCAGGCTATTCTGTCTATTCCCATTCCTTGGATGATCATACTTAATTTCAGAATCTTTGTTAGACTTCTTCTTTTCCAGAAACGAATGAAGTTTTCAATATCTTCAGTAGTCACACTCTGCCATCTAAACTTCCCCATAAATATCATCCCCAAATAAGAAGAAAAGGAAACACTCTCTTTGTCTATGAATGTAGAATTTTCATATCAACTGTTATATATTTAGAGCCTATGTGTACACTTTTGTCCTGTTGCTAAGTCCTGATGTTAGTATATTTAATAACAAGGCATTTATAGTAATTCTTTTCTTTCTTTGAACTATGTTCACTGTCTTCAACTGCCACAGCCTACAGGTCCAAATTGCATTGATTTAAATATCTAGAGTTCCAAATGTAATATCAGGATTAGAGAAGGCAATTAGCATTTTGCTGAATAGTGCCATATAACAGACATACAAATGTTATAAAATTTCCTTATCTGAATGAGGTCAGGTGACATATACATCATTTAATTCCCTAGAAGGTATTTTGCAAATAGAATTATTATCTTCATTTTCAGATGAAGAAATAAATACTTAGGCAGATTAAATAGTTTTTCAAAGTTGTACAGTCAATCAGTGATGGTCTCAAGTTTGCAACCCAATGCCTTAGTGATCCCCTTGGCTGTCATTCCTTCAAACTATACCACATTGTCTCTTGACTGCTTGGTGCTTGCCTTGTGGTTGAATGAGTAATGGAAGTAGGAGGTCATCAGAATTGAATAAAGGGTACCCAACAGCTCAGATTATTTATTTATTCATTAATTTATTCTTTGAAAGGCATCCTAGAATTGTGGAACTAGTGTGGGTTTTGAAGTCAGACATACCTGAACTCCCATTCTAGCATTGCCATCTATTAGCTAAACATCTTTGGGCAAGTAAGTTTCCCCCATGAGCTTCAGGTCCCTTATCTGTAAGTGGGAATATTTACTTTCTTTGAATGTTGTTATGATCCACTGAGATATTGAATATATTGATCATATTACAGTGCCTAGTAGATAGTACTCACTAAATATAATTATTTTACTGGTAGTTCATGCATTTTTGCCTGAACTACTTGTGTTCAGGAGAGAAACCATGTGGGACCTGTCCATGCACAGTACCTATAGATCACATGTTAGTGTTGTCAGAATTTGCTTCATCTTGGATCTTCCCCCTAGGATGTCTTTTCAGTTTTTGCTTCTATTTATAAAGTTACATATAAGAGTATATTATTTTGTCTCCTCCTGCTAGGAACCAAACAATAATTCCTTTTCTTTTCTTTTTTTTTAAAGATTTATTCTTATTTATGCATACAAGAGCTGGGGTACAGGCCAGAAGTGTGGAGGGTGAGAGGATTCACCACAGACAGAGTAGGGAACAGAACAGGCAGATTGACCGAAGTGCAATGCTGAGGGGAGCAGCGGGCAAGTCAGGAGAGATCTGCTGTGTCATGTGGGTTGCTCCCTAGCTGGGGACCGAACTCATGCTGCAGTGGCTAAGGACAGCTTCATAGGTTGCATCTTAACCCCTTGTGCCACCAGGCAATAATTGGAAGGAGATGGTATTGACTAGCATCTTTTGTCTTTGGCAAGTACACACATTTCATATTTGTCAATATTTAAGAGTCCTTTCTTAAAGCAACTCACTCTGAGGCTAAAAAGTGTATTTCTTTCACTTTAAAGGACATCTGAGTGGCATTCCTGTATAAAATATACTGAGTTTTTCTTAACTATGCATTGTCATGAGACCATATGGCCATAAATGATTTAGTTTTTCATGAAAAATGATTTTAAATCAAAAATGAAGCCTGCTAAAAAGAATTTGCATACTTGATGAAAAATAAAGGCAATAAAATGTTTAATCTGGCTGTGAGAAATGTACTGGGATTTTGTAAGCAGCCCTAACATAATAAGGAAATACATTTTCATTATGACTGTTGCATTACTAGTGTTATAGAAACTTGGCCTCTTTATATAGTGATATAGAAAATTGGAGTGTAGATGGTGTTCACCTTCAGATCAAGTACATCTGGAAAACTGTGAAGTCAGACTTGCCTGGGTCCATGTAAATGAAGAGGTTATTGGGAAAAACACTTAGACTCAGGGGGAAAGTGGGGCATACCATCCTGGATGGGAACTGGTGGTAGGAGAGAAGAGAGTCTGATCACACCATGTATACGTCGTTGATGAGGTCTGGAAATGTATACGTGTAACATAAGAACAAGCAAGCATTCAAACGTTGAATCACTGAAATCTCCATGGGAAAGTAAAAGTGAGGGGACTCAGCAGCATTGAAAGCAATACTGGCAGACATGGGGAAATCCATTACCCAAACACTGGTGGGCATCTTGAGAGAGTGTCAGCTGAGATAGGAGATGCCACCAAATAGAAAGGAGCACAGAAGGAAAATAGCTACTAATGCCAGGTAGTAGGTAAATGGAATGATTAGGAAGTGGGATTCTTATGAAACACCCCTTGGGAACCTTAGAAATATTTAGGAAGAATTTCAGATGATTGGGTTCCTAAGGAATTGATGTGGTAGGAAAGCAAACTATAATAGTGACTCTAGTTTTATAATAAGTGGCTATCATAAGTTATGTTACTTTCTTCATACTTCAATAAACTAATAAATTATGGTATAAAATGTAGTTTGTGGCCGTGAACTTTCTTTAATGGGTATAACACATGGCAAAGTGTATTTTAATGTTAACTGTCACTCCCTTGAATTGGTATATAGCAGCGAAGTTGAGAAAACACCACAAAAAGAAAAAAATAAAATACTAAAGTAAGAGCATGCCCATATTAATTGTTGAAATTGCTCATTAACTTGAAAGAAAGCTGTATTTTAATTTACTTCAATGATTAGATAATACCTGTTCCCAGTGGTGACCTTTCATTACGTGTCATTCAAGAGACTGACCAATAGTTTCAAGCAGAACTATTGATGATTCCACTTACATCGTGCACTATGGGCTGGCTTTAGGCTGGCAAATTCTTTTGGCTTCAGTCATTCTGGGGTGGGTTCCAAGCACCTGAATCAGTCACACAGAATTTCAGTTAACATGAATTATGTGACTCAACTTCATAAACTTTGCCATACATGTTCAAAACAAATGGTCAAAATACCACATCCACCCTCGCCCCAATTTATAATTTGCATTTTATTTTATTTTTTAAAGATTTATTTCTTTATGCATGCAAGAG
Source organism: Talpa occidentalis (assembly GCF_014898055.3). Taxonomy (NCBI): domain Eukaryota; kingdom Metazoa; phylum Chordata; class Mammalia; order Eulipotyphla; family Talpidae; genus Talpa; species Talpa occidentalis. The sequence goes on from NW_023604861.1 coordinate 25,806,217, forward strand.
CTGGGGTGTAGTCCAGAGGTGCTTGGGTGGGGGTGAGAGGACCCACCAGAGACAGAGGTGGGAGCAGAACAGGTGGATCCACTGAAATACACTACTCAGGGTACAATGGGTGAGGTAGGAGAAGTCTGCTGAGCCATGTGGGTAAGCTTCCTGGTCTGGGATGGAACTTGTGCTGCAGTAGCTGGCGATAGCTTGATAGCACTGTCTTTAAGTCTGGTGCCACTAGAGAGGCCCTGCATTTTCTTTTAAACACAGATTATACTTTGTGTCTAATCTCTATTTCTTTCAGTTTGTTCTGGTTTTGAAGTCCTAAAGATATATCAGGACTTGGTAGGCCATGCAGGGGATGTGTTGACTATGGAGGATCTGAAAGGGAATTGCTCTTCTATATTTAACGCTAGATGAAACCCATGAGGCAGACCTAGTATGTTCAGCTTGTGACCAAAAAGGTGTAAAGCCTAGAAGATACCAAGGCCAACCTATGCTTTTTCTAGCTTAGGAAAGAGCCTCCTCTCTATGGCTGGTCACATCTCTAGAGAAACTTCTTAAAAGGTGTTACAGATTTCTGATTAAGAGCTGGTGTGCTGAAGTCAGGTTTCCTGAATTTATATCTTGGTTTCTCTATCTCCTTGCTGTGTAATCCTGGGTAGGTTGTATAAACTTCTCTGAATCTCAATTTTTACCTTTAAAAGTAGAATAATGCTACTACCTACTGGGTAGGGCTGCAGTGAAATTTAAATAAGTGTAAACAACTAATAGCTAAGGGCTGATAATATTTTATTATGGAAACCAAGGTTGTTTTCATAGCAAGTCCAAAATCAGATATGACAAAGAAGAGAAACTGTCATAAAAAATTATGACATGTGAGATATTTTTTTCAGGCCATAGGTGTTTTTACCTGGTCTAAGATTTTAATGGTGATAAATAAAAGTAATTTGTGTAGCAAGTTGTAGATGTAGTTGAAACCTTCTACATTTTAGAATTATAATTACAGGTGGATATTCATGAGATTATTGAGGTTAAATGCCAGGATTAAAATCACAGTTTTTAAGTGACAGAGCTGGAAAAGGTACTGAGAGTTTATAATTCTAAAGCCCATGCTTTTAACTTCATTACTCACCTTCTTAATGAATCTTTTAAAGTTTAATACTTACCTAATTTGAGCCATCAGTGAAATATGTATTTTATATCAGTAAGTATTTTCGGCAACCTGCTTTTACTCAGAACTTGTGTCTTTTCTTATTTTGGTGGATAAAAGCTGCCATTGGTGTTTAAATCCTAGGGAACTCATGACAATATGAATTCCGGGGGCCAGAGATAAAAGGACACTCAGGGTGGGACAAAGTGTTGACTGACTCAAGGAACAGGCCTAGAACTGAACCTGCAAAGACTTATAATATTCACAAAAACATAACAAAGATTGCAATGTAGCATTACTTTTTTTTTTTTAACCGGAATCTCATTGAACTTCAAGTCAAATTAGAAGGTTACAAAACAACTTCAGAATTATCACAGTTAAGAGGAGACTAAGAAGGCATGGCGGTTAAATGTAAAGTGTTATCCTGGATGGGATCCTAAAACAGAAAAGAGGAAATTAGGGAAGAACTTATGAATTCAAACAAACTGTGGAATTGAGTTAGTGCTGATGTACCCATGTCTTGGTTTCTTAGTCTTGCCAAAGTGTGGTGTGGTCATGAAAATAGGACAAAATGATAATGAACTGCGTGGGGGATATAGGTGAATACCCTGCATTATCTTTGCAAATGTTCTGTAAATCTAATATTTTCCAAAGTAAAAAAGTCATTAAAACTGAAAAATAATCACTTTGATGGAGTCTGAGATGAGTGGATTCTGCGTTAGTTAGGTCATGATATTGAACAGCTCAGTGTACTCCTTTTATTTCTATTCAACATTAAGGTCACATCTAGGACCCTTGACTCACTGTCTCTGCCCTCTTCTTTTTATGATTTGCATTCAAAATCCTTGACTTGCTCTTGCCTTCTGAAAATACAAAAGCAAGCAAAGATGCTTGTGATTCTTGGTGTAGCTTCTGAGAACCTCCTTACATGGGTTTTGGGGCTCATGTTAGTATATTCATGTATCAATGATTGTTGAGGACTTACTACCTCCTAAGCACACTCTTAGGTGCTGGAGTCACAAATGGAAGCAAATAAATTCCTGGCTCTTAAGAAGGGCATGCTCTACTTGGGTAAGTAGATTCATAATCAAGAATTATCATGCAGAGACATAGAAAGGAGCTTAGAAAAGGAGAACAGGTACTACTTGCAGTTTGAAGGCGATGTCAAGGTGAAGATTCTGATGACATTACCTCTGAAATAAGTCTTAATAGAGTATTCATGAGAAAGAAGACAATAGCTGGAGAGGTGGGCAGAGAAGGAAGTCTTCAGGCAATGGACAGTGTATCCCAGGGCATTCTGATAAGAAAAATCAGAGACATGCTGGCATCGGAGTATGGGGAGCAACAGACATAAAACTGCAAGGGTAAGCAATGCCACCAGAGCTGGAGGGCCTTAATCCTAAATGGTTTGTGGTTGATTTGATTCTCTAGAAAAGGGAGGAGGTTTCACCCTGGTAATGAACTTCAAATTTAACCATCATTCTCGCCCATTTTTTTCAGTATTCATAATGTATATACCTAGTTTCAATAAAAAGCATTTTTATGGCTACCTGCTGGAATTGGACATTGAGATAGAGAAAACTGGTCAATAACATAGAGTTTAGAGTCAGATTCTACCTGTTCATAATTCTCTGTCCTCTCCATGTCCTTCAACAAGCTGGGCCTCTGTTTTTGTATCTGCAAAATGGAAGTTATAATAATTCAATCTACTTCATTTGATTGCTAGGAGGAATAAGTGAGCACCTGTGCATGTTCTGGAGAAAACACTCAGGCCTCGTGTTGTTCACAGTCCTGTAGCTGAGCAGTTACGAGGGCACACTCCAGAGCCAGGCGGCCTGGAGTTGTGTCTCTGCTCTGTTATTGATTGTGTGACCTTGGGCAAGTTTCTTCACTCTGTGTACCTGAGTCTGTTTCAATGAAAAGGGCAACATTTTGTTAGAAGGATTGATTGAGCTTACACCTGCAGAGTGCTGAGAGCAGTGCCAGGCATATGGATTTGTTATGAGCATCTCACATGAGCTTACTCATATAGTCAGTACTCACAGAGTGTTAACTACTCTGATTATTATTTGAGACTGGAGTCTGAAGCCTCTGGGCATTAGGAATGAAGACCTAACCTTGTAGCCAGCCACAAACCTATCAGGAAAGCAGTTTTCAGTTTTTTGTGTTTTTTGGCCAGACCTGCCAGCAGAGGTCGTCAATCAAACAGATTAGTTATTACCTCCTAGCCCTGCTGTTGTTGACCCTTGTTCAAAATAAGAAGGCAAAAAACAAAACAAAAAACTTATCCAGAGAAAACTAGAAATAATTTACCAAAAATCAGCAGTTTTTTCCTAATTTCAAGGGAGCATCATGGAATTTGAGAAAGAAATTTGAGTACTTCTGCTCCAGGTCATCATTCAATTCCTAGCAGGATATTTAATATCAGTATCGTATGGGAGACTCCCCAATACTGTTATGTTACAGGATCACAAATTGCTCAGACTTCTGTAAAACCACTTGCATTTGTCTTCAATCGAGGTTTAAATAGACTCAGGCAAAAATGAAATGAAAAATGTTTTCCAAACATATTCACTTTTATCACTAATTAAAGAAACCCCTTCAATTTTGTTCCTCTACTTTTATTGGGGCCTTGCGAACGAGATAATGATTGACTGGGATATTGAGATGTACTGGACCATATAAAATAATTCTTCCAAGATACACTCTACAAACCATTGAGCAACAAGAACAGGACTCTTGTCACAAATACAGACTGACAGGTCATTCTTGGCATTTTCGCACAATATTGAAAATCAGCCTGAACTGGCAGGTGTAAAGTTCCTAGATTTTCACTTGACAGAATAATTCAGTACAGATAGTTTGTGACTGATAATAGGCAAAAGGTGTGCAACAGACAATAGCATCAAAGGGAAAAAAGAAAATTTTATTCAAGAGCAGCTAAAAATATAAATGTTTTAATGTAAAGTTTCTCAATAGCTTCATGTACATGGAATTGCAATCTCCACAATACAGTCAATTATCTTGAAAACATTGCAGAGTGAACTCAGCAATACCTCCCAACCCATGCCTCTGCCAGGTTTCTTGACTTCCTGGCTGGCAATATTTATGAAGGCAAGAACTTGCTTTCTTCTGAAGCTGGCTCCTTTATTCCTCCCTTGATGTCCACTCAAAGACAAGCACACCAGTCATCTCTGCTACCTTTTACTTGCTTGTGATGTTCTGTGATAATTCTAATAAGTCCAATAATCAATAATAGCTTTCATTTCCTTCCTTGTCTATCCTCAAGAAGAGAGAGATTGATGCAGTATCTATTTAGAAAATCCATGCGATAAAATTAGTTTCTTTTGTAACTGAGTTCAAAATGGTGACTGAGGTCAGGCTTAGCCACCTGACATTCCATGGCCAACCTGTGGCCCATCTCAGTCTCTATGTAGTCCCAGAGCTATTTTGCCCAAACCATCCTCCAAAATTGTGTGCTGGGTAATAATTCTCAAACTAATGTGCTGGCACAACACCTGGGTTCTACTAAAACATAGACTGATTCAGTAGGTGTGTGGTCTGACCTGAGATTCTGCATATCTGTTAAGTCCCTACGTGATGTGAATGAGCTGGTCCAAGAACCACACTTTGAGTAACAAGATTCTAAAAGATTAAAAACAACAGAAGATGTTAGAGAAGACATCTGCCTGAATTCTACCACCATATTTATTTGCATAAAACCTGTACCCCTGATAGGTTAAAACATTTTTAATTGTAGAGAAGAGGAATGAAATGTCAACTGCTTTTGGTAGGAAGGTAGAACTAAAAAACATTTATGTTTATCCATTTTAGAGAAAAGGGATCAAGAGAGGAATGTCAGGACCCAAAAGAGAATTTTCTCAGGTAACCTAGAACCCATACCAAATATACCGAATATACTGGCAGCAGACTTTTCCTTCCCTTGGTTGGATGAGGAGCTTCATATTCATAGATGCCCTGCAATAACAACAATAGTAAATTAAGGCATGAGATTAGGAATTGTTAGCATTGTTTTCATTATAAGTCAAATTACTTATAAGCTCATTCACAGAAAACAATCCTTTCAAATTTAGGGCATTTCACTAGCAGGAGAAGCACTGCACTATTAAATGTATTAAATTGGGGCCTCCCTGGTGGCCAAAGGGGTTAAGTCTCAGAGCACTCTCAAGGGAGCTAACCCACCTGCGGCAGACCTCTCTTGTCTCGCTTGCTGCTCCCCTCAGCAGTGTATTTCAGTAGATACACCTGTTCTGCTCCCCACTCTGTCTCTGGTGAATCCCTTTACCTCCTGCACCTCAGGCTTGCACCCCAGTTCTTGTATGCATAAACAGATAAATAAATCTTTAAAAAAATAAACATAGTAAATAGGAGGTAGAATTTCTGGACTTATTAATGGTATCTGATCTCCACTATCTGACTTCATTGCTCCTTAGTGTATCCTAGTTAAGAAGTACATCAGAAGCTCATAGAAAAAAACTGAGGCGCCCCATGTCTACCAGGGATATGGTGGGGACCCCAGAGTTCCACTGTGATCATTTCTTGGTGTGACATTTTTTGGGCAATTACTTGTTCAGACTTTATTTGTTTGCACTTGTTAATGTATTCAGTTCAATCCAGCAAACATTTATTGAGTATTATTATCAGGCTCTGAGGGACATAAAGATAAATAAGGCTTGATTTTTATATTCACAGAGCTGATTGCCATGTAGGTTGTTCTACAAATACTATTATGTTGGAATGTGTGCTATTGTTAGTGTTTTGATTTCTTACCAACTAAGTTGTAGACTCCTTGAAAACAATGGTATTTTCTTAATTATATTTGTGTTCAATTGCTGTGCAGTTCCTAGGCAGGAACTCACACTAGGACTCCAGAAGAGAAGGACAGATTTTCCACAACCACTTTCTGTCATGGCCAGAGTCTTCCCACATGTTTTTCCTACTGACAGGGAAAGATAGCTTTCCCAGCCTGGGGTAATTAGATGGAAAAAGGATCCTTAAAAAGAAGGCCTCACCCTCTCTCAATTCTAGAAAAGAGTACCTTTAAGCTAATCTTTATTTTCTTTGTTAAAATATAAGGCTGATGTTTAAGGTTTTTTTTTTTAAGATTTATTTATTTATGATTACAAGAACTGGGGTACAGGCCGGAGGTGTGGGAGGTGAGAGGATTCATCAGAGCCAGAGCAGAGAACAGAACAGGCAGATAGACCTAAGCACACTGCTGAGGAGAGCAGTGGGAGAGTCAGGAGAGGTTCTGCTGCGCCATGTGGGTAAGCTCCCTGGCAAATCAAACTTGCACAGAAGAGGCTGTGGACAGCTTCACAGCACTGTGCTCAACCCCTGGCACCACCAGGAAGGCCCTGTTTAAGGTTTTTTTGTAGCATTTTGTCTCCTGGGATGGACTGCTATGCCTACTAGTTGACATTACAATGAGAACCCTTAATACATGTCAGGTGCTATTCTAAGACCCTCACATATATTAATTTATCTGAATAACAAGTCTATTTCAGGACTGAACAAATTGAGGCACAGAGAAATTAATTATTTATCCAAGGTCACACAATTTTCTGAAGAAGCATATAGCAATGATTTGGGCTTTCTCCATCCCAACATTTATTGACTCTAACAAAGTTAAAAAGAACGTAAAGCTAAAACTATTTCAGTATATGCAGGTATCTCCTTCACACCAGCCTTCTAGGTCTTTCTTACAGTAATATTTTTTTTGATTCACTAACTCATTTCCACTTTATTATTTTTTAATTTTTTATAAAATATTTATTTATATCTTTTACATCATTGTGTATTCCCCATAAAATTCCTACCACCAGTTCACCCATGAACCATCACCATAGTCCCTTGTGCTTTTCACTCCCCTGTTTTGATCCCTTTTCCTCCCCTTTTCTCATAGATTGTCTCTTATTTATGGTTGCCTGCTAGTTTTGTTTTATTATTATTATGTCCCCCTCATTTCCACTTTAAATATAAACCACAACTTCTGAAGATTTAGAATCCAAACGTATTGTGACTCTCTTCTGTGTAGCCCTTGGGGCATTCCAATCCCTTCACTGGCTTCTGTGATTATTGAACTAACACCCACACTAGACAGAAGCTTTGTAGGACAGGGCACCCATGTCCTCAATGCCAACACAGTGTCTGATCCACAAGAAATGTTCAATCATGTATTGATGGAGAAAATTGAATAAATCCCCATTTTACAAATGAGTAAACTGAGACCCAATAAGATGATAGATAACTAGACTAAGTTTATATGGAATTGTATAAACTGTCTCAAATGGGATTGAGGAATGAGGAAAGCTTTGAATCTTGTTCTTTCTGACACTGGAGCCCACTTTCCAGTCCATACTGCTCTTACATCCCCTACTTATTAATGAGAGCATTTATATTTATTATGGAATGGAATATTTGCAGCATTTACAATATGCAAATCATATATATGAGTGTATACATATATTTACACAGATATACACATATACATATGCATTATATGTGTGTGTGTATATATATATATATATATATATATATATATATATATAAAACCAAGATGTAAGTTGGAGGATCTTTGCCTGTGAAGGTTGTAAAGGACATTTATAAAGGACAATGAGTGCTTTGATGGCAGAGGTAGTATGGTAACATGTATTTGAGAATGTGTGAATCTATTCCCCTAACATATACAGTGTTGTAAACCAATGTTACTTCAATGAAGAAATAAAAAATATGAATATATTCAGCAAAATGTCTCTTTTTTTTACATTTACATTGAAACTCCAAGAGTATTGAAAATGTTCTCAGTCAAGAAACCCAGGCTGCAGATTTATTTAAATATAGAAGAATTCTTTTATTCCTTTTTAATATGTTTTTAGTTATAGCAGTGTCTTTTACCTGGTAGTGATATAATACATATTTAAGGAAATGAATTGAAAAGAATACCTGGGAAGCAAAGACTTCTTTATGTTTAAGATAATATTGGTGAAAAAATTTATAATGCAGACACTTGGGTTGATTGATCAGTGTGCTTTTTTCATTTTTATGGAAACCATTTTCATATCTGAAAATGATATTCCTAATAAGGACAAAGCAAAAACAGCACCAGTCTTCTATTAATGGCTTAGGAATAATTTAAACAGAAGTCAGCACACTATTACATTGTTAAACTTTATCCAAGAACTATAGAAAATATGTTATTAGGTTCACTTGGAGTCTAAGCTGAAGAATTCTCCTCTAGAAGACACTTCCTGATTAGACCTGAATTGTTTTTCTGTGTCACCACAAAGACAATGCAAATGCTGATTAAAGCAATTAAAACTTTCCTTTGTTTGCAGAAAGAGATGTACCCAGATATGGCTTCTTGTTTGTAGACATCTTAATAAGCACTAGCAGAATGAAATGAAATCTGTCATCAGCTATATTTTTCTCTTAGACAAACTGTCTACTTCACATACATATTAAGCAAGATTTGTTACCAAAGCTTCCTTATATTTCTATTTGTTGTTGTAAAATGGTAAATGTAGAAATAACACTAGATCTATCAATTTGATAATATAATGCAATACATCTGGCAGCTGAACAGGGGGAAAAAATGTAATGACATATTTGGCAGAGTGAATGGTTTTTATTATGCATTTTTTTTCCTTTTTTTTTTTAAATACAATTGTGCCATTTGTTGTAAACTAATGTCAAGGAATATAAAGTATTATTGAGGATGGGGAGTTTAGCTTTTGCAGAACATAAATTGACTGTCATGTAAATATAACCATCAGTTTTATTGCTTGTTAAACATTTATTTACCAAAATGATTTGAATAGGAAAGCTTGCTGAAGGGAACCGTGCCTGTTTTTAGCTAAATATTGTAGAGTTCTTTTATGGAGACTTAGTATTTTTCTGTTTTCATATTTACAATTTGACATTAAAATCTGCTCTAGAATACTATAAAATATAAGGACTAATTCTCCAGAATATGTTAAATAATTCTAAAAACGGTTAGGATTACTTAAATTGTATTTGCTATTGTGTGATAGGAAGTCATCATTTTAATGAAATAGATTTTGTACTTAGGAGCACAAAGGGATAGCCCCAAGTCATCTGTTTACCTGTTCACTCCTGCGATCATCAACCTTATCTTAAGCACTATGTGTCAGGTATTGGACTACTTAGAGGGACATAAGTGTGAATAAGGCATGAGAAGCTCAGCCTGTTGGGGGTGACAATAGAGAAACCTGCAGTTTATGTCCATAACACTTACATCAATACAAATCAAGGTGAGACTGAAGTTGCCTGGAGAATGCTAAATTGTATTACTGGAGAGTTTCATCTGGCAGCGTGCAGGGGGATTGACTTGAGGTTTGTACCCAAAATAGGGGAGAGTCTTCATTGTTAATAAACTTGAAACCCACTTCCTTTTCTCCTGGACCTGAGTAAGAGCATGTTCATGGTGCAGAAGGAATCCAGTCATTGGTAGAGAGATGGCAAATTCCAAGCACACAAAAGCACAGGAAGCAGTCACAAGACATTATCATCCAGAGTGTAAAAACAAAAAGTAAGAACTATATGTGATCACATGTTGGACCTTAAAACAAGAAGGGAACATCTCAGCCTGAGATGGATGAGAATCCAATGGTACCTAAAAAGACAATTCGGTCTGTGCTGGAACTGTCCCCTTACACATGCCAGATGTCACATCCCTCCTTAAGAGGTGTGAAAGTATACCCCCAAATTATATATTTAAACCAATGTTACCTCAATAAAAAGGGATTTGATTAGAAAACAAATTTGAAATGTGCATTATAATGATGAGCTGCTATTAACTTATTCCTTCAGGAAAAATATCTAGATCATGGTCATTGTTTGTAAAACAGGGTCATAGAGTTGAGTTATACATGAGATAAAATTATGTATGCAAACATCTAGGAAATTTCCTGCAATTTTTAATGCTAATCCTCCTTTGAGTCTCTAGGTCATTGTTGATTAGCAAATATCTTTTTGTCTTCTATCAAATTTAAGAAAAAGAAAACTTCCAAGAGAAACAAACTCAATATCCACTAAAGAGAAATCTGTATAGAACTTATGGCCTATGATAAAAATACTAAGCAAATAGAAATGTATAATGGATGTGTGATAAATGTGTAATTGGGGGAAAAACAGGTTATGAAAACAGTTTGTATCAAGTGAAGGTCATTAGCATGTGGGTGTGATTGATATATTTAAAATGAAAACCATATAAATAGTGGTTATTCTTTTATTTTCTATTTTTATTGCCTGAAAATTTTACTATAAGCTTGTCCTATTTTTATATTTTTTAAAAAGCTATTGTATTTTAAAAAGTATTCTGTGGTAACATTTCTAAAGAGACTTCTGCAAATAAATTGTCAGTACAGTCTTACCTACCTACCATCAATAGTTATGTAAACAAATTATGAAGCTATAATTTGAAATTATGTAATAAATTCTTTTGACTTACTTAATTTTAGCAGGTACTTAGTAGATAATTTCTAACTCCTCCAAAAACCACAGAGTTCCAGAAAGGTTTAGAACATTTAAAAGATTAACTGCTTATTTTTACAAGACAAATAAAAAAAAAAGATATTCAGGTTCTAGTGTATTTTTTCCCCTGATTTGATCACAGACCTAATTTGTTAAAGAGGTCAGTACTTGGCAAATATCAAAATGGAATTGGGTATTTATAGAACTAAATTAGATGTTCAACAAATGGAATTTATAATTTAGAGAAAGTAAAGACAGGATATTTATAACTCATTGAATACAGGGGGAGTCTTACCTTTTACTGGAAAATGATTTTTTTTTTCATTTTATAGAAAATAAGCCACTTGAAAATAACTAGTAAAATATTTATGTTTTTACCTGAGTTATGGAGATTTTAGATAAACTTTGTAACTTCTAGAGGCTTATTATTTAAAGGTTTCTTTGCCACAGGAAAAATTTGATAAAAATTGCAACAGAATAGTGTTGAGTCAATGACTATATCAATTACATTGACCAGCTTCTGAACTTAGAACTTCATTCACCCTTCCAAAGAAAGTTTTTGGATTTGTCATAGTTATTGCTGTAGTCTGGAAAGGAAACTATATCTCTAAGAATAAGTAACCATCATTACTTTATTCTCTGTGATGAGGATAGAGGACTCACATTGCAAGAACATTGCCCTCAACAATTAGCTATCTGTGCTTTCACTCCAACATGGAACTCAAATGCAAGTCAATCATCTCCTTCAGGGTCCATCACTATTCCAGTGCTAGATATTGGACCTATCTTGATATTATTCTCTTTTTATGGAGAGTTCAACATAATAATAATTTAGAATATATGCAATATTTATTGTATGTAATCCTAAACCCTAAATAAGATGTTACTTCAATGTTCTGTTTCCCATAAGCAAATTCTACTGCACTCAGCAAATCATTTGCTCAACAAAGAATTTTTCTGTCTATAGAGGCAACTTGTGTGTTGAGGATAAGTAGAGAAACATGAAAGTGAGTATAATATGTGTGACTTAATGAAGTTTCAGTCAGTGTTGGACCACATAGCGAGATGGGTGGCCAAATATGGTACACCATCTACTTAGTGTGTAGTAGAGTGCCCATCTAGATTTGTGTAGTTACACTCTGTGTCATCCCCACAACTACAAAATCACCAAACTGGTCCCCACAGCTACTGAAAACTCTAATTTACACTTGAACATCTTAATCCTTATAACCGAGGCACTTCCTACTTGACTATCCTGGAACTAAGATACATTTCATAGAATGCATCCTGTGGGTAAGCCACCTGTGACTGCTTTAGAAACAGTAAAGGAGGAACAGTAAACCTCTCAGAGGAGATGTTAAAAAAGTTTTCTCTTAGGAGAGATAAAAAACTAACATTTCCTAAACTGGATCTTGCAACATACCCTCATATGATGTGAGGAAAGTGGCTGGACTGTCTGAGCTGTTGGGGGAGTTCAGCCTATGCTTTGAAGGGAGAATTTGAGAAATGCTTTTCAGCAAGTTAGGAAGGTTAGAGGTTACCCCAAACTTTGTTACATCTCAAAACTCCAAGTTACTTTGCATTTCTGGAGTGTGGGAAGCAGCAGCAATCTCTTCTGAATCTTCAAATGTACTCATTTTAAATGTCTTTCTAGAACCTGATATTTGGTTAGAGGATAGAACAAGGAAAAAAAATTCTGTGAGAGAGCAATGTCATGGAATAAAGTAAAATAATTTATTATTAATATATTTAAACTACTGGGGACATAGAACTTAGACTATATCTCAGAACCAAGACATAATAGAAGTAGTATGCCCCTATTATTTTATTTTTATAAATATTTCAGTGTTTGCACAGGTATTTAAAGACATTCATAGAGTCACTCTCAATCATAGTACTACAACATTTTTTTGGTTCCAGAAATTTTTGAACACAAATTCTCCTACCCCAGTGGTTTTCAGAAACAAAGCGAGGAAATTGGACAGTAGTTTATTGGCAGGCAGCAGGAGTTTTTTGAATGTGATTAAGGTGCTCTAAGGATTAATCAGTCACTTGCACAGGCTCACTCCTGCAATCACGCAAGTGTGTGGTCATCTGGGTTCTCACGGTGTATCAGGTTCACCAGACTGGTCCCCATCGTTACCGCAAACTCCAGTTTATTCTGGAACATCCTAGTATTTTTAACCTAGACATTTCCTACTTGTCTATCCTGAACTGAACTTCTTGCAGCTCTCAGACTTATTTCTTTGAACTTCACTGAAAGTTCCTTGAAAGATTGGTGATTCCCAGTATCATTTCAGGCAAGAAGAAATCAATAGTTCTTCTAGTACCCAAATGTTCATTTCTGATTGTCAGTCTCATTGACAGTTGGACAGTTGGGTGTGGTTGTTTGTAAGCATCCTCTCTCCTCATTCCTCCATCTCTACCAGCTCTCAACCCTGAACTCTGTGAAAGAGTCCAGAGCAACTAAAGCCCTCAAACTTTATCTTTTGAATCATAATGCAGATCATCTTGCTGGTAGAACTGGCTTCTGAGAATGTCAAATTTGACTTCTGTAAAGTACAAATTTTCTGAGAATAACAATCATAATAACCTTTTTTTAAAAAGTTTTACAAAAGTATACTTTTCCCCCACACATGACTATTATAGGAAGAAATTTTACATAATTTAAAAATTCCCCTGATTCAATATTCACTTTCTTTTGTGTGATATCTGTGAAGGCATAGAATTTAACAGGAAAAAGAAAACCAACATATATATTAATGTTATTATTTGGGTACCCCCTGATGATTTCCCCTCTTTTTTCCTATAGTAGTATGCTTTTTTCTTTTCAACTGTGAATATTAATTGAAGAATTGTTCATTAGATTTGAAGTCAGATTATTTTATATAAGAGGATAATAATCCTCTTATATAACATTGACACTGATTCAAATATGAATTTGGCTGAGAAATGATGACAGAGTAATTCCATTTTGTAGAGTAGTTGCTGTAACCAATTAATAAAAATAATCGAAAGAATCAAGATTTGGGGAAAAAAATTAAATATCACATTAAAAGGAATCTTCAGTTAGAATTATTAGTAATAACTTGGTTTCCCCTGGGTCAATCCTCTGGGTTGGCTTCAATGCAGAAAAGGGCTATCTCTAATTTGCTAACATCCATTCCAAAGTTTGAATGAAAATTATTATTTTCTCTCCTGTGAAAGGACTGTAATCAATAGCAAGCTCTGTCTAAACTGCCAAACATATTAGCAGATAATAGCAGCTGAATGACTATTCCTATGGTGGAGAACATGCTGGGTCTGTGCTGAGCTGTGAGCAACCCAGTGTCCCTGGGAGCCACTTTCATCATGGTCCCCATCGGTTGGGTTGCTGAGGGTGATCTGTGGTATTTTGGTCAATTATCTCAGGAAATGGTACCTGGTTTCTTTTTGGGGGCCTTCTATCCTCACATGCCTGGCCACACCCTCAGTAGCTGGACATCAGAGTGTTGTTCATCCAGGACAGTTCAAGGAGCTTGTAGCAATCATTTAAAATCTTTTGTAAGTGCTGCAACATATCACTCTGCTCTTTCAAAGAATAACTGTTTTAAGGGACTTATTGAAGTGTGCTAGGTATGTGGTGAGGAAGGAACTATGTAAACCTTCATCCATCACATCCCTAGCTAGCCCTCCACGCCTGTCCTGATGTAGCACAGAGTGTCTTGTGCACTTATCTTAGTCAGCCTGTTTTCAGGCCCTCAGCTGGCCTTCATTGGCCTTCCTGGGAGGTGCTGCCATCTGCCACTACTTCAGTATTGTCTGGCAGTTTCCATTCACCAGTATCTAGGATCCGTAGCAACTGCTAGCAGTACCTCCTCTTTGGGCCACCCTGGTGGCGCAGGGGTTGGAGACACAGCACTATAAGCTATCACCAGCCACTACAACATGAGTTCAATCCCTGGCCAGCCAGGGAGTTGACCCACATGGCATAGCAGACCTCTCCTGTCTCGCCCGCTGCTTCCCTCAGCAGTGTATTTCAACAGATCTGCCTGTTTTGCTCCCCGCTCTGTCTCTGGTGAATCCTCTCACCACACCCCCCCCCACACACACACACATACACAGCTCTGGTCTACACCCCAGTTCTTGTATGCATAAATAAATAAATCTTTTTAAAAAAATATCTTTGCTTTGGGCTATCTGCAGGTCCTGGAGTAC